>NW_027526295.1:167309986-167828367 GCF_048455015.1 Haemaphysalis longicornis
AGATAGATAGATAGATAGATAGATAGATAGATAGATAGATAGATAGATAGATAGATAGATAGATAGATAGATAGATAGATAGATAGATAGATAGATAGATAGATAGATAGATAGATAGACAGACAGACAGACAGACAGACAGACAGACAGACAGATAGATAGATAGATAGATAGATAGATAGATAGATAGATAGATAGATAGATAGATAGATAGATAGATAGATAGATAGATAGATAGATAGATAGATAGATAGATAGATAGATAGACAGACAGACAGACAGACAGACAGACAGACAGACAGACAGACAGCTATCGGCTTGCCGGCAGAACAGTGCGACATACCTTCTGAAGGCTTAATCAACGTGTTCTGGCGAGTTCACTGCTCGCCGAGGAAAACATAGGTGGCTCAGAGGTAGTAGTAGACATGCAAACACACTTAGTACGATATATTTACGGAGTTGTAGAGTTCGTTGACGTTATCTAGAACTACAGGCCCATCAGATGCCACGGTTGGCTCCAATCGAACAAAAAGCAAGATATGCGTCTCATAACTCCCATGTAAAAGCCAAATATTACGTAGCTGTTAACAATTTATCACCACTGAAAGTTTATCATCTGCAGAAGCAGTACGAATGAAAATTTTTTATGTTTTTTTAAAGCGTAGCATTCTTTTTCTAGTATCCCTACCACCAAGCAGTCTTGGGCGGTAACTAGTTACTAGTAACGCGTTACCCGTAACTAGTTACTTTTTTCAGTAACTTGTAACTGTAACTAGTTACTTTTAAATTAGAGTAACTTGTAACTGTAACACTGTTACTTTTTTGTGGAGTAACTGTAACAAGAAATAACGTTACAGTTAGATTATTTCTATAAAAACTTATCCAACAGCAACACGCATGAACTGCCGATGTACAGTTCGCGCTTTCCCCTTTTTCGAACTCTCTTCTGCAGAGCCTTCGCCTACTTCATCTATGCCAGCTCACTCCCTTCGCATGGGTGAAAAGCATCTGGACTAGAAATGTTTAGGCGTGCACGTGTGCATGGTTCCCACGTGGTCAGCTAAGGGTGAGAAATTTTCAAGTATGAGCTGCAGTATTTCCCTCAACAGGGCGATCTCGCTCTCACCCAGACCATAATTAACGCTGCGACACACTCCTAAGCGCACGTGGGCGCATGTTCACACCAGAACTGAGAGTACGATGCGCGGCAGCACCATTTTCGCCACATCTGGAGGGCAGTAAAAGTGTTTTGACACGAAGACACAAATCTTTTGCACTTTTGTGGAGGCCTGGAAAACTCCGGTCAAAGCGTCGCCTTCTCATTAGCGACGTGCAGCCCCGTTTGAGGGGTCATAAAACGCCGCGGGGAGTCTCTCGGCGTCCCCGCGCTCGTCCAGCCCTGTGCTCACTGTACACAGTGTGCAATTCACAAGTCGCAGTTGTTTGCGACCATTGTGCGCTTTTGAGTCCCCTGGCCGTGTTTGGGGCCACGTGTTTGGAGCCCCTTGTCTAGAGGCTTCCTCGAGCTGTCAACAGTGCCCGAACGAGGTCGAGGAAGTAATGAATTCCATGCCCCTTCACACATACGACGACCCCAACACTCCACACAGCATCTTGGCCGGCAGACGCCTGACCACGCTGCCGCTGCACGAGCAAATTTTCTCGGAAAGCCTCGCGACTTCGTTTCGAGAGCTGGGGCAGAAACGAATACTGCAGCTACATCTGTTTCTGGATGTTGGGCGCAAAGAATACTTGGGCGAGCTTGTTCGTCCTACGCTTCAAAGCAAACGAAGGGAGCGGGCTCTGAGATCGGGGACGTGATTGCTGTGAAAGGCTGGTATTGGGAGAACACTGTTTCCAGGTCGAGGCGACAAAAATCCCCTTTGTGACAACAGGGGGCGCAAGAAAAAACAGTAAAGCGTCCAGTTCACTTTATATTCCCTTTGGAAATAACCTTGGCTGATTTCGGGGGTGGGGGTGGCTGGGAGTGGGGCGGGAGAATGACTCCGAGGCCCTACGGACAAAGGTCTCTTCGGCAATAGCTCAAATTGGTCTCAGCCTCCGACGACAAGTACGAAATAAAATGCTAACCGAGCGCTTTTTTTTGTATCTTTCAAAAATACTTCGACAACCGAAGTACTCCCACATCCGTTTCCCTTTTCCTCCAAAGGGCCTTCCGGCGATACACTAACCCCATCCACTTCCCTTTTCCCCCTTCTCCCTCACTATGCAAGGCGGTCAAGCGACAACACTATAGGTTAAAATAAATTTACTGACATTGATTGTTTCGTCTTTTTTGTCCTCCGCGTTCGTACTTTTTCTAAACGTTTGGCAGCAATTTCTGTCGAAACAAAGATGGTGCAACCGCTGCCTGGGCCCCCCAGCTTTCGTACGTTTTTATTTAGTAAGCAAAATCTTAATTACTTAATTACTTAAATCTTAATTAAGTTTCATACAGTAACGGAAAAGTAGCGACGTTACTTTTTTAGGGTAACTGTATCTGTAACTAGTTACTTTTGGAAACTTCGTAACTGTAACTGTAACAGAGTTACTTTTTTGGATTAGGTAACTGTAACTGTAACACTGTTACTTTTTTTCGGTAACGTGCCCATGACTGCCACCAAGACTGTGTGCCGCCCTGCATTTCGACAAACAAAATGCAGAATTGGCAAATGTAGCACCTTTTTTTAATTGCGATAGTATGCCCTTTGGTATGATTTAAAATGTCCTAGAAATACAAGTGAACACCCCCTTCCCGGAGGACGTCCAGAAGAGAGCGGTGGTGGGGCCCCCGCAGCCATTGCTGAAGATTGCGGGGTGTGCCACGATGCAGGCCTGTGCCCCGAAGGTGTCGTGACCTCGCTGGAGCCAGGGAAGGGCACGACCATAACAAGTTATTAGTGTCAGCGTCTTCGTCATGAGACGTGCAGAAGGGGCAGTTGTTGGCGAGATAGATAGATGATAGATAGACTGTTGCCATTCTCTTTTAAACGGGTGATCAACGGAAAATCCGGATCTGGCATTAGCTCTCTTAAACACAGCTAGTACTCTCCTCCACTTCCTCTGAAAGCCTAAGTAATGCGTTTTCGCCACCACTGCTCCAGTCTTCTTTTTGTGGCTTCGACGGCTTCCCAGTGAGGTTGTTGTTTCGGTCCGCGAAAGCCCAGCGCCATCGCGAGCGGGTCCGGTAGCGCCACCTGCACATCCGGACCGGCACTAAGGGAGGCGTAAACACTCGAGTCTTAGGTCACTGCCACCACGGCTGGAGGTTTCAGTTGTGCGCTCTCCTAAAGGATGTGGCGCACGGTCTCCTTGGCCTGGTTACAGCTGCTCCAGGTAGTGTCGAGGCCCTCCGTGAAGTTGGCGCGTAAGGCCCGAGTGCGAAGCACCCCGCTGCGAGCCTCACATAGGAGCCCGCTTCGTCGGGTGTTGTCGTAGATGGACTCCTTCTCGATGTCCGTCATGTTGCCGCTGTAGATTTTCAGAGCAAGCTTCTCATGCGCCCCTTTCCTCCATCGCTCGAGTTCAGCGGTCGCAACCTGGTCCCGCACATTTGTCGCCGATCGTGCCGTGGGGGCTCGGTGAGGCGGGCCGTCGTGATGCCGTACCGCTCGCCGAGGCGTTTGGTGCGCGCAACCCACTTCGTTCGCAGACATCGGTAGGTGATATACTTCAACACTTCGCGCGCCCATCGTCCAACGGGAATCTGGCTGAGCCGCTTCTCGAAAGCCATCTTGGACACTGCCTCGCGCGCCTCGCAGGAGGACCAACCCATGTCCCCCTGCACCACTTAGTTCGGCGCAAAGCCGTGCACATCCATCGCAGCCCGTCCGACCTCTCGCTGCCGTGTTTACATTCCCTGGCTGGTGGACGATGACAAGCAAAAGACAGCGTTCCCGAAAGTGAGTGCGGCGACCGCCACCACCTTCCACAGTGTCCAGGACACCTGGAAGCGGCTGAAGGCCCATAGGGTGCGTGACCCGAGGAAGGCCCGCCTAGCAGCCGCCTTCACCATAGGGTCCTCTTTGTAGGCCGCGCTGTAGTGGGGTTCATTCGAGAGCGTCACACCGAGGTATTTATACCTGGTGGTCCACAGGATTGGGTCACCCTGTAAGAGCAGTGGTGGGTCCTCAGTGTCCTCGGTTGGGTGACGCGACATGGCGGCGGACGTTCTGGCGTTGAAGCGAAGCGGGAAATCATGGTGGTCACGCCCGGGTTACCGCAGGAGGGAGCCCCCTCCCCTCCCCGTCATCTCAAAGTCTACGCAGCAGAGCCTCTTCCCAGCGAGCGAGCCCACGGGGAAGGTCTCTTCCACACCGTGGGATGAGAGCGCGTGTGGCGCGCCGCAGATCTTCCTTTCGTTGGACGAATTGTTCATGCGGATAAGTTGTCAGCAAGGGCAACGGTCGTGGAACAAACGTAAGGGGACAGGAACTATCCGCCGCAATATGAGCGGCGAGTGTACTACGCCGGATCCACAACAGTCGGACAGGGCAGGGGTACGTGTGCAGCATTTTGCGAGTGTCTATCGAGACAGACGAGTTGGAGGCTACGAGGCGCAAATCTCGGATGGCCGCCATAGAATCCTTGTAAAGTTGTACATTAGACCTTCCAGGGGCTTGAAGAAGCACCAACATTAACGCCTGCAGTCCGTCGCAGTCGGCCGTAAGATCTGCCAGCATAGAAGGTACGGGGCGGAGTGTTTCAAAAACGCAGTTTTGATTTGCTTCTGAATAGGAAGCCCAACTAAATGGGACGCCCAATACAAGCCAGCACACGTCTGCGCACGGACGTCTAACTAGAAGGAGGAAACTGTTTACAGTTGCTTTATAAGCATGCCAAATCCGCAATGAATAAGATAAATGCTCGGTACACGATAGCGATGGAAGTTTTCAAATCGAAAATACGTGGGAAGAGGGAACCGAAATGTAATAATACGTAATCTGAATAGCCGAGGTGACCCACTAGTGACAACATCGCTAAAGCAACAGGCATGGACCAAGAAAAGGACAACACGGTGCTAAGTTCCAACTACAGGTTCCTTGAAAAAAAAAACACGAATAGCGTTCAGAGTGCACAGGATATGATTCCTCTCGCACAAACATTACTTGCACAGCGTGTGACTCAGATAACAGCAAGCTTTAGCATGATAATAAAGGAGGCACAACAACATAAATCGCCACACCTCCTGATAAGGACTCTATAAGTGCTGTAGTGGTTTTTCACCAAAAATGGGTGCGCATGCAGCCATTCGTGGAGCAACGCGGTGATAAGCGTGAGCCTTCCTTTGACTCTACAGGTCTTCGAGCTCTTTCAATCGTATATTTACGCATCGAACACTTTAGCCTACGTGTATACGGTCACATAAGGCAGCGGTAAGGGGCATGCAACGCGAGATTCCATTTCCCCAGCAGTACAGAACCGGCACATCCGGCACGACGCAAAGCATGAATTATATGCTTTGATACGCTGCACACTGCAACAGAAGAAACTGAAACATGTTCAACCATCATTCATTACGAAGAAAATTGCGATTAAGAACACTTCGAAATTTCGATTTAGATATTAGTTTAAGCCACGTTTACATTAAAAAACCACACTCAAATAAACATTTGGAACTATCTGGGATATAACCCAATCAGTCACAATGGGAAGCAGTGACTAAAAGACACGGAGGTCGAACAGCAAATTTTTTTACAGACCGTCAAAAGGGCTTGAGATTGTCACCCAGCTTCGCGCACTTCATTGACTTCTGAACTAACTTTGCTTAATTGTGTTTTGAATTCCCGCACCTTTTGGCCTTTCTGGTACATTGATGAATTTCGTGTATGTACTACCTAAACACGATTTGGCTGGAACTAAACGTCAACAAGAAACAGCAGCCTCAACATTTATAATCTTTGTGCATTAAATATGTTTTTTTAGAAAACAGCCTGAAGCCAGAACATGGTAGTAATTTTCTCTTCGGTAGCTCGACTTGCAAGGTTATTCTAGGAAGAACTATGTTTGCTGGTCGTCCTTCCGACTCTCAAATAAGCAAATGCTCGACTTTAGTTTAGCGGACTCGGATACTGCAATGGCTGTAAAGGCTGTAAAGGATGAGTTTTGCATGGTTTTTGTTTAAAACAAAGTTGTGTGAACCAACGCAATGCTTCGACAATGCAAATTAACATGCAAGTCACCGGAGTTGTTCGTAAGCGTGTAAAATAGAACCCTAATGCGAGCTTATTCATTGCAGAACGACAAATAACAAGTGACACGTTGCGTGAAGATGGAAATAAGGCGTTTCTATGGAGACCCGTTCAAGGTTTGTTCATATCAGGAGATTAGCCGCAGCTGAGGGTCGGGAACGTTGTTTACCACCTAATATCGACCGTTCAAACAATCGTACGTGTTTTCTCCAACATTGAAAGCTTCAAGCTAGTTCGCTTCAGCCGCGCCGGCACTGTACGATACACGGACACATCAGTTTATTATGTTCCAAAATACCTTGTCGGAGAATTGCCATTGAGTGCGTAGCGTTACCTGTAGATGTTAGGCGTTTACATTACTGTGCCGCCTGTAACGTAGGACGGTTGAAGTCAAAGGGCTAACGACGAACCAAACGCTACTTATCATTCGGGTGGTAATTACTACAGATTAGTTGCCTTGGACAAGTCGTATCAAGCCCGTTCTACATGGTGCGGATTTCGCCTGCAATTCGCAGATGCGGCGCCGCTCGTGCGGCAGAACGATCCATTCTCGTTGCTGTGGCAAATTGCCTAGTGTTTGGAAAAGTCTCACGTCTCCTGTGGACGCCGCTTGGCATTTGGCAATTTGTCGCAGCCCTGAAAATAGGAAAATAGATCGTTTTCCCGAACGAGCGGCGCCGCAGCTGCGAATTCGCAGGCGAAAGTCGCACCATGTAGACCGGCCTTCAGTCGCGCATGCGCGCTTTGCGTCGGCCCGTTAACTATCCCGATTTCGGTACCACCTGGCTGTGATAATGTAGCTACCTCAGACTATATATATTGGCACGCTATCACGAATAACCCCCATCACCGACTGGCCAGCATTCAGGGAGACCTGTCAGGGGTAGGAGCCACCCGACCATATGGCGGTCCAGAGCTGGCTTAACCGCCTTTTAGTTATTAAGAAAACTCATGACCTCCCTTTGGACCAGGGAATTCTTTCACAAACAGTGGACACGCGTTTGCAACATCTATGGGAGACTTAAACAAGCCTCAAAACGCGATTGCGCCGACAAACACACCATCGCCGTCTACGACTAAAACTAGCCCACCTCAATAAAACGATTGAGACTTACACAGCCGAATTAGCCCTAGCTCAGTGGGGGCAATTTCGCAACAGCATTAGAGGTAACCTCGGCATGCGTCGCACATGGACTATTTTAAGGAACATGCTCGACCCAACCCACTCTAAAACGACTAGCGGAAATCGTCTTACTACGATCATACACGAATTTGACGGAACCAACGAGCAACTTATATAAAGACTCCGGGACCTATACCTAGCACAGGGTACTCAGGAACCCCTCCTTGCCTACGGGGGCTCTGAAAACTCTGACATGGCCAGCGAAATCACGGTTTCGGAGGTTCGCACCGCATTCATCAAACTCGCCCGGGGTCGGAACCTGGGGAAGACGGTGTTACCAACAAGCTCCTTCGCAACCTGGATGATCAATCTATCGAGATCTTAACGCGCTATTACAATCATCACTGGGAAGCCGGTACCATCGCCCCCGAATGGAAGCACGCAAAGAACTCGCTCATTCCTAAACCCGGCAAGCCTCTCGACCTCGCGCACCTCCCGCCCATCTCCTTCACCTCTTGTGTAGGAAAGGTCCTTGAACATGTCATTCACGCACGATTGGTACAGCATCTCACCCACACAGGACGACTCCCCCACACCATGTTCGGCTTTCGGGCCGGATTCTCCACTCAGGAAGTTCACCTCCAACTAAAGCACGACATTATAACTCCCCAGTCTCGTGTAGACTCTGCAGCGATACTCGCCCGATTTGCGAAAGGCTTTCGACCGAGTCTCACACAAAGTCATTCAGCAAAACCTGACAGCCCTAGCCCCGGGGGCTCGTGCTTACAATTACATTCGCGATTTCCTTACAGATCGCACTGCAGTCCTTCAGATCAACTACCTACGCTCTGACATAATACACCTACCCTCAGTAGGCACCCCACAGGGCGCTGTCTTGTCACCACTGTTATTCAATATAGCGATGATTAATCTCCCACAGCAGTTGAATAACATTCCATACCTCCATCACAGTCTTTATGCCGGCGACATCACCTTGGTGACGTCCGGGGGCAGTGATGGGCACATTGAGGATACCCTTCAACAGGGATCAGATGTCGCTGCCTAGGCTCATGGCATTGGACTTGAATGCTCACCGGAAAAAAATGGAGCTACTATTCCTTCCTGCTAAACGTACCAGCCGAGACACTTCTCCTCCGTACATTACAATCTGAATTCAAGAACAACCCGTTCCCCACGTGCAATTCCTGAACATCTTAGGCCTATACATACAGAGCAACCGTGCTAACCGTTCATAGCACGCCTCACTTCCCAGGTCAATTAAACTATCAATCTCATGCGTCGTATAGCTACCCGACCTCAGGGGCTCAAAGAGGCAGAGCGCCTTCGGCTGATACAGGCTTTCATTATTAGTCGCATCGCTTACTCTCTTCCCTACTTGCTCCCTTCACCCACGGAATTAGCTAAAATTAATTGTTTAATTTGGAAAATTTATAAAACAGCGCTACAGGTACCTCAGAGCACATCCACTGCTCGCCTTGAATCACTTGGGGTCTTTAACACCTCCGAAGAATTGATTGAGGCGCATCTCTTGAGTCAGCTCCCTCGTCTCACAGCCACGCTCTCAGCTAGAATGCTTCTCCGACGGCTGAGCCTTGACAGCCCAACCCTTATCGACACGCCCATTCCCCTTCCCAGCCACATTCAGGAGCTACTAACGGTGAGACCAATACCGCGCAATATGCACCCGACGTTTCATGGAGCACGCAGGGAGCACAGGGCGAGGACGTTAACCAAGCGGTACCCAATCACCCCCTCCACTGTCTACGTTGACGCTGCGAGATACAGGAGCCGTGAAGCTTATACGGTAGCGGTCATTAATGGCGCTGACGCCCCTCCGCTTGCTTCCCTTACTCTGCACACTCACACCCCGGCGACCGCGGAAGAGGCGGCAGTAGCCCTAGCCTTCGCCCTCAAGCCGCCCCCTCCCTCATAATCTCCGATTCCAAAACGGCCGTTCGAAATTTCGCCAAAGCAATGATCTCGCCTTTGGCCCTCAAAATCCTTCTTCAAAATTCTCCCACCAAACCAGTCGAGCTGGTACGGACTCCGGCCCATACGAGTGTGGGCGGGAACGAGGCAGCACACAGGGCCGCTCGAGAGCTCACCGTCCGAGCTGGTCCTGGCCTTGAGCCCTTCCACGGAGCCCTATCAGCCCGCGGCAGACTTGTTACCTTCCACGACATAACCTCGCACTACCGTCTCTCCTGCCGCCAACTACCCCCAGCCACTCCAACCTTCTCCAACGAAGAGGAACGCCTATGGCGACTCATCCAGACACACACACTCCCCTGCCGATATCGACTTCACCTTATCTACCCTTCTTTGTACCTCACCCCTTTGTGCCCCTACTGCGGGTCCCTCGATACCCAAGACCACTGCATGTGGCAGTGCCCCCAAAACCCATTCCCCCTTTCACAGACGGAGAGCACTGGGCGAAGGCGTTGTGCAGCTCGGACCATGAGGTCCGCGTTAAGGTCATCCAGCGAGCTGCAATGGTCACCAAACGGTTACCACCGCCGGTCACCCGCCCCCAGACTAGCCCCACGGGGCTCAAATAAATTTTCTCTCTCTCTCTCTCTCTCTCTCTCTCTCTCTCTCTCTCTCTCTCTCTCTCTCTCTCTCTCTCTCTCTCTCTCTCTCTCTCTCGTTTCTTAAACGCTGCGGGCGCTGGATCAAAGTCGCCGCTGAATTCTTCAGTCAGTATCACTGTCATGTTTCTCTGCACGCAAATATTGTAACAGGGAACACAACCACTAAGAGCACACCGAGAGCATACCGTGTCACACAACAGAACTACACCCACCTACACAAATTCTACAATTTGGCTTTGCTAAGAGGCGCGTGTAATGTACACGAACAACAGAACCGTGTAGATGCCATTTGTATACTTGATTTGGTTTGCCCCCATTCAATCGTGTCTCAGCACCGTTAATTCCTTGGACGAGTTAGAAGGAGGTTATAGTGAAAGCGTCGAATCAGTCTTCCTGTACATTTCAACTACAAAGCACCTGTTATCTTCCTTTGTGTAGGAAAATCCTTCAAATCCATTAGTGTAACAGGCTCGACTGCCCGCGTTTTGGTAGTGGCAAGTGCGTTGCTTCGTCTAAGCACAGAGGAACTGTCATCCGGCTGCGTCATCCCCTCCCCGCGCGTAAGCTTTAAATAGGAAGCATACCTTGACCAGCCCCACTTAGTAACTATAACAGTGTAAAAATGTACATCACGGGTGATGGGGAACAAAGGGATGGTATAAACCATTGAAATAGCCCAACGTAATTGGCTGCTCATGGCCAGATTTGTCTGTAAAAGCTCCCAATCAAGACATGCGTCGTAAGGAGGCTTACGCTATAGTAGACAGCTTTTTGAATATACGCACATTTTTTTTTTATATGGGAAACATACCTTGGCGAACAGAAGCAGGTTTTTTTGCACCGCTATTTTGGCGTCGCTTTTGTAAAAATTCACCCGCATTTCCCCGAAGGGGAGCATGGGGAAGTGCGAATGCACGGGTGATGCGAAGGAACTCTTCTTGGCCAATCGCCCTAAGTGGGTATGGGGTGCGGACGGACGGACGGCGGTGGACGCGTGATTCAGGGTCGCTTAAGATAATACTGATTGTGGAATTAAAAGCTATTTAATTCTACACTAGCCTGGTCAAAGTTTCAATGACTTGTGGGCTTGGCACCTCGTGATCCCGATGTATGCTATAGGATTCAACCAGGGCTTCAATTCCATCTCGGTGAGGTATATTTGTGTACAGAGAAGTTACATCTATAGTTACAAGGAAGGCGCCATCAGGGATTTTTATGTTGTTAATTTCCCGTAGGAAGTGGTTAGTATCACGAAGATATGCCGAATGGGTAGCGAAGGAACTCTTCTTGGCCAATCGCCCTAAGTGGGTATGTGGTGGGGTCGCTTTCGCACTTAAAAACTCTTCTTGGCCAATCGCCCTAAGTGGGTATGTGGTGCGGATGGACGGACGGCGGTGGACGCGTGATTCAGGGTCGCTTAAGAAGTGCATTCGCACTCAATATTATTTTTATTGCATATAACTGCTATCAATTAGTAACACTTTCCGTGAGATATCGTTAGAATCGTGATGAAACGTCTAGTACGAGTTTGTTTTCACGATTTTCGTCTTACGTCTAGGCGTCCTTGAAACTAACGAATGTGGATGCATGGGCAAGTACGCTGCGCCCAAGTTGTTTAATGACTTGCTACCTAACTACCGAACATGCACCGCTCTTGCGTTCGCGGGCTCCGAGCCAACTTTGCATTAACCGATACGGCAGTTAAACGCCAGGCAGCATGCCTTAACATCCGCTACCCTCTCGACAGGAAGATTTCGCCCTCCGAAAACTGCAAGCCAACACATACCCTTGCAACCCCTTTCTCAATGCCATGTTTACTATAACGGCACAGCAACATGTAACTACTTCCCATAATTATGCGCTGTGATCCACATAACAGTTGCATGTCCACTCACCAACTTTTTCAGCACTCCCTAAAATTACACCACAGCAGTGGATGCAGCTGCTGACCAGCTCAGTCGTATGCTGGTGGAGGGGGCCCATCTCGCCAGCAAGCACCAAGGTATCCTGGACTGAGGACACTCCCCATTGGCGGCGTAATCACAAACCTTATTCCCCGAACCGACGACGATGCATGCTGTCGCATAAAGTTTCAACAGTGGTCCATACAAAACAAAATTTTGGTTTCTCTATGACTTATCTAGATCCTGAGAGGTTACACCCTGCTTTTGGAACTGAACCCCCGTGTTTTGTTCGGAGAACTGCAAATGGTGCAGTTTACTTTGACGTATTGATCAGAATACAGTGGCGCCATCCTGTGTTCCTGTAAATAACAACAACTACGCGAATTCATGCAGCGAAAGACCCAGCCTGATGCTGGGCGCTCAGCCGTTCCTGCATTCTCCCCAGCAACCTTCACTGCCTCGACGACCATGTGGACAGTGCGGTGTGTGCACTCTACCGACAACAGGGTTCGTGCTTTGCTCGCAGTGTGGCCGGGCTTCTGCTTGCTCAACAGATCCCCACGAGTGTTCCGTATTGCTCTCTCGCCAGTTTCCCAGGTATTAACTCTGTAATCTAACCCGGCGCTTACGTACAAGCGCCGGCGTGGGGCGCGCAGGACCCGAGGAAGGAGGTCCTCGGCCAAATCCCCCGGCGGACGCCGCTTGCCCGTTTCCCGTGTAGGTGGTGCGGAAAGTTGTTTCCACTATCGATCCACGCATACGCTTATACGCAGGAAGGGGACGCATGCGCGACTTGGCGTCTGATGCGATCTCCTTTAATACACTGACATATTTGGTTTCTTCCGAGGTGGTGTTCAGTTTCAAGTTTGAACGCGGCGAAGTTAACTTGCGAAATAGGACGGCCGTGACTTAGTGTTCAATCATTTCGGCCACCGCGTTTTTAACACGAAACGTTTTTATGGCCGGGTACACCAAGATCTCGCTCAAGTCAATTCCGTCACGGAAATGACGTCGCCAGAAAAAAGTGCCATTGACGCTGCGGTGCCCGAATTCGAGCCCATGCCTCTTGAGCCCTCTCGCCGCTTCGGGAGGTACGTGGCGCTCTACCGACTTCGCTATAAGGGAAGATACGTGAGCAGCTATACGAACGCATTTAAGTCCTTCCCTATGACTCATTCAGATGGTGCTGCCGCCTAGGAGAGGCGAAGCGAAGTAGCGCATCGTGGCACTAATGAGCGCCGACAGTTCGTCTCGATTCCAGCATCTTCTTGTACGGGGGACGCACGTGAATTGAGGCACCCTCCGCGCTGGCGTTCTGCCCATGACTGTTGTGTTTCAGCTGCTGTTTCTGTCGATGTCATTTTTGGTTTTGGTGTCCCGGAATAAACCGGTTATGGTTTTGTTTCTTGCGTGCCGGCGTCACCTTGTCCGGCGTCCTCTACAGGGTCAGGCTCGCGAACCCTTCGCACATGAAGGAGGTTCCTTTAATATTCAACGACTTCCGTGAAGGCACCTTTTCACTTTCATGTTTTACCGATTCCTATGAAAGAGGGATCAACCACAATCTTTTATTGCGCACATGACGCGCTTTGTCTATGTAAGCTTTTTTGAGTAATTTTAGGCAGGGATCTGGTCTTGGGATTGGAGCGGAGCAGCCGAAGTGTTCATAGCCTAGCCGAATACTAATAACCACACGGCAAAACAAAATTCGCTGAGAGAATATCGCGTCAAATTATGCAAATCATTTTTGGGAAGTTCATTGGTAGATCTTGAAGAATGGTTGAGCATCTCGTCCTTTTTCTTTACAACCTTGAGGCTCGGCCCAATTTGCGCTCCTCGCTTCGGCTTCAGAAGTAAGCAACGCGGCGTTTCTCGCACGTCCCTCGCACATCGGACCAACCGTGCTTTGCGCCCTAACCTTCTCAATTTTGTCGCGTTTTCTCGCTTTTAGCAGCGGAACTGGCTGCCCGTCACTCCTACTGTTCTCAAGTATGGGCATTTCGTCACTGTCATTTCCATTTCTCCTTTTGCGCTGTGGACTGGGTGAAGACTCGATTTTTGAACACGTACAAGCCGTAGCGGGGGTCACATAGACGAGTTGAGACGCCGCGCATCCGAACCAGCGCGTTGTTAGGGTCGAGCGCGGAGCCGTACTTCGAATAACGACTCACTGACAGCATCGCTCACTCAACCCTCAAAGGCAGGTGCTCTTTCCATGCTCTCTTTCTACTCTATCGTTCCATGCTTTCTGTCCCTCGGTGTGTTACGAAACCATACCCGGACTCGACAGAAAATTTTTTCCGACATTCCAAATCTAGTACTTACGCAATAAGCATTTTGTTTCAGCTCCGGTATAAGCCCACGGCACCTCGAATTAGATTGGCATGCGTTTTACCGACTCATTTACAACGTAAAATGCACGCGTGTAAGCCGGAATTAGCTACTGGAAGTGTTGCGCGCAAGTTTTGTTTTTTCGTCTCCCGCACAGAAGAAACCACGAGGTACCTCACCTGGTGTAGATTCCGGTAACGGCAAGTTTATTTTCATTCCACTGAAATGTACTTCTATAAATGCGGTTCACGTGCTCCCGCTTGGTATGGTGTCGTGTAGTATTACCCCAAGTCGCTTGTGCACCGCGCGCCGTAATTCACGGCCATTACAAACTAAATGGGCTGCAGGCATGGTCGTCGGCAGGGGGGTGCAAATGGGGCACTTGCCCCCCCCCCCTCCCCCCGAAGCCACCCCAGAAAGATTGCCCGCCCTCTCGTCCTCTCCCTCTTTCCCCTCCATGCACTGGGTTCGACCCCTCAAGACAAAATCCTGCAAACGCCCATGGCTGCAGGTTACGTCGAGAGAAGCCGTAGTGCTTCTACATTACGGAGAGTAGGTTTTAAAGTCACGGTAATGGGATTTCCGTGTTGAAAGCTTTTGTGTCTCCAGGTCGGCGCGTGGCACTATATGGTTTCAAACTATACAGCCGTAACAGCCCTTATGTCGTGCCTTCAATTACGACCTGAAAAATCGTTACTTGCTACACTTATTTTGTTGCAGCCCTCTGCTTCCCCCAGACGTTTTCTAAGAATTTCATTGGAGGGTATACAGACGTACCCTCTAGCATGTTCTCGTCGATGGCAAAGAAGAGTTTTTCTCTGACATTGACATTGTTTCTTTATAGCTGTTTGTTTATTTCATTTTAATTGTGGACAAGAAGCGTAGCTCAGAATAGGTTTATTACAAGGGTTCGTGAAAAAAAGCAGAGTGTTGTTGCAAGACGTGAACGCACAGTTCGCGTCAGCGTAAAATCTAGCTGATTTCTGCGTCATTGTTTATCAGATCTTGTTGCGGATCGGTGTTCTCTTATCGTTTATTTAATTTTGGTGTTTACCTGGTTATGTTCCTTCGTTTTGGGTCAAGTTCCACACATCACAAATACATATATTATTCTGCAACGACCGCTTCGCCACTGATGTCATTTTTGGCGCTTGCCAGCTTTTGTTGCCTAGCTTCATACACCGGCGACGGAAACCTTCAAGGTCACGGCATACAAACTCTCGTGTAAAACTGAAGGTGTTTCACTGAGGTGAGTGCGGGTGGTAATCTCGAACGAAGAAGGCACAGCTTGGCCGTTCACAGTAGCAGACGACGCGCTTCGAACGCTCCCGCCTGCAGCGCAACACACCTGCCATCATACAGTCGAACACGGGTATACATCGAAAACGGATATACATCGAATTATTTTATATATCGAACAGTCTAAACTTCCCCTGGAAATCCCATGCAAAATATAGCTATGTTGTACGCGTGTACAACACCCCCTCCTGTGAGTGCACGGGGGCTTTCTTTTTTTCTTCTTCTTCTTTTCTGCTTTGCAATTGGCGGCAGCCCGCAAGAACTACCACGAACGAGCATGGTTTTTCTACTGTAGTTGTGTCTCTGGTTCCGTTTGACCACATCGCTTGAATGCTAGCTTTGAGTCAATACCCTGAAAACTACATTTTAAAAACCTCGCCGATGACTTCACCGCTGGCATTGTGATTCGCGAAAATGGAAGATTTGTCCTTAATGATGAACGCTTTGGGGAGACAAAAATACTCTACGGGGTCGGAATCGAGTTGAGCGAGTTACGGAACTGTAGTTCTTTCAAACAACAAGGTTGCAAGAGTCTTCACGGTGCAATTGGGGAGTAGGTGTAGTGACCCGCCTGCTACTCATGCGGCACGGTGGTGGACTGCCAATAGTCATTTCTTGAACGGTATAGCTTACAATGCTTATTTAAAAAAAAGGATATACGCGCTGTTAGCCACGAGGCAACTATAGATTAACTGAATTCTATTTCGAGTGCCATAATTCGCGGCGTTTAGATACGTACCAGCTACACCTGTATACACAAGTGTTCCTATTAGCACGCACGCAACCATCTTCGGAGTGTTCTTCTCGATCTCATGTTTGTAAATGTAGCCGTTCTTGCGATAACAACGGATCGATTCATGCCGCGAGAGTTCGCAAAGGCTGTAGAATTGCAGTGGGCCCCATGTGCTTGCGCCGCTTTTCTTGCTCTCAACGACCGGGACCCGCAATCCCATCGGCTGGGCACTTCTGCACGCCAGCGGCAGCAATCTGCGGCCGCATTTTTACAAAGCGACGATTTTCGAGTCCATGTTTAGTGCACGCAACATTGCGTGCAGGTGTGACCAGGGAGCTTCGCTTGTTGTGAACGACAGCCTTTGCATTTTAAAGCGAAGCTTTCTATGCCTTACTGATGGCGTACGATGTCGCGCCAAAACACACTGCAGGAGAGAAACCAAATTTACGCAATGGGTTTTAAAAGACGACTACGATGACGCCGATTACGACGACGACGATGATGATCCAGAAACAAACGCTTCCCGTGGTCGGAATAAAACCTGTTTCCCCGCGTTCTGAAGCCCACGTCTATCCGATTGCGCCATTTCGACACTCTTTTTCTTTATTGATATACTTTGACCCAGCACATATGCACCAGTAGAGAAAACACAATAACGGCAAAACTGTTATACGACCCCGTCATGGTGTTGGCCCTGCACGGCATTCGGAAGTCCCGTATGGCCATATGTCATCGTGATGCTCCAATCACTCACTTCGAGCCCACGAATGAGTATTTTGCTAATTGTATGCAAAGCATGCGAAATTTCTTGAAGCTCGTTAGCGTCTTCATCACGGACAGGAGGGTCAGGCTGAGACCTCCCGGTCATCATTCGCATACAATCAGCAACATACTCTTTCGTGAGATCGACGTGAGTGATTGGAGCATCACGATTACATATGGCCATACGCGACTTCCGAATGCCGTGCAGGGTCAGGACCATTGCGAGGTCGTATGGTACCGCGTCATCACTCTCTAAGGTTAGGAAACTGATTCCATGTGCGTCCAGCGGGAAATCCTTTTTCAAAATCTGCTGAAGCGCGTCCCAGAACAAACTGCCGTCCCAGCACTCGAAGAACTTGTTCTACCATCTCGGGTTTCCTACACGAATAGCTGTCAACCCCCCATGGAAGGTACAATCATTTCTCTTTCAGCCACGTTTTAAGTGCAGAGCACTTTAAGGAGTCGCCTTGCCGTCGTAGCTCGCTCGCTGTTACGCTCTTCGGTGTCAAGCGACTGCTGGAATCAGGAGGCGCAGCGAGATTACGAAACCAAATAGAGCCCCATGGCGCGGCCGTCGTCACGACGTCCCACACAAGCTTCGAAAACCACGTGCTTTATATAGACATCAGCGCTCGAAACTCGTGAACCGCTGGCGCTTGCCATACATCTCCCCGTTGTTTAGCACAAATAAAACTGCAGGTACATTTAAGGCAAAATATCTGTAATTAAGGAGCATCCGCGTTCATTTATTTGGGAAAGCTCGTTGGGTTGGTTTTTACGATATTAAGAGGAAATAACTGGCAGTGCAAGAAAACATTGGCCGCGTATCTGCTCTTTTCGTTGCAAATGTCGTTAAAAGACGATATTCTTTGTAGACATTTGCAAAGAAAATGTCCCCCTTTGCTTTCCCGCTCACCTCTCAAGCTGTTCCTGTTCCGTCGCACGCATCCCAAGGTAAACACACTAAAGGTGCTAAAGGTTTGCTCAAGGCGATTTCAATTTACCGCGTTCCACTGCTACAGGCCGGGTTCCTCGATGCCAGCGCTACAGTACGGCGGAGACGCGCGTGAGTCAAGGCGGCCGACTTAAAGGTTTATAAAACCGCGCTGCCGTGCTCCACGTGCGTTCCAAGCAGAACGTGGAACCTAGCTAGTGGAACCTTTCGTTGCTATTGCCGCGTGATTTCTCATATGCCGCCAAGAGATAACGCGGGCAACAGCAGGCGGTGGTGTTCTGCATTAGATGTAGAATATCATTTGCTATCGAAAAACCATGCATCCATAATTTTTTTAAATTTAGGAACACTGTAAATATCCCTTGTGTATTAATTTTTGGTCTTATATTTGCGTAATGTCTTGTTCATGTTCAACAAAGTTGACAAGTATGAACATATAAACTGGGCTTAGACGCTGACATTTGGCTGTGAGTATATAAGCCTACTGCGCAGTATACATTTTACTTTGACAGGGTGACCCGCCGCGGTGGCTCAGTGGCTAAGGCGTTGCGCTGCTGAGCACGAGGTCGCGGGTTCGATTCCCGGCCGCAACGGCCACTTTTCTGATGGAGGCGAAAAGCAAGAACGCCCGTGTGCACGAGATTTCGGCGCACGTTAAAGATCCCCAGGTGGTCAAAATTAATCCGGAGCCCTCCACTACGGCGCGCCTCATCGCCTGCGTTGCGTCGGCGCGTTAAACCCTAGAATCATCAATCAACTTTGACAGGGTGGCTGAATCGAGTCACAGACAGACAGACGGACAGACAGACAGACATACAGACAGACCAAAAATTCTGGGTTTAAGTAGCCCAAGAAAGACTATCGTCTTTAAAAATGGCGCGTTCCAAACCGCGAGTAAGGCGCCGTCACGAGCGGGAGGGCGGGCAGTAGCGGATTTCACAACGCGGCTTCTATAATTTCGCGGAGCCGTTACGGCTATTGTGTATAAAACCTCTCTCTAGGTAAATAGTTTGTTAGGTTCGTGGGCAATAATATACACAAGAAGAAACTCTTTATACGAGAATATGCTAAACGAGGCAAACTAAGGAACAAAAAGGGGTCGCGAGGAAGCGGTATATAAAACGGCAACGAGTTCAAACCGTCGGCAAAGTCACAATCGGGGAACGAAGAAATAAGACACAGTACGCGGTGGTTACCGGCGCAGGTCGAAGTAGCGTTGAAAATATCTATGTTAAGCGTCGTGGCCGCGGTGGTAAAGCGCGCTCCCAGCTTTCGTTGCAGAGTAGCGAACGCAGCTGTCTTGGGGCGTCGCTGTCTTTCACCGATGCATGGCGAGATGACGTCCTTGCGGAGGAGAAGTTCTGGAGGCTGCTTTTGTCGAGGTCCTCTTGGGACACAGCACGGGTCCGGTCACCCGGGGGGTATATTATAAATGAATAGTCTCGTCGTTCCCACAGTTTTTTTCTTGTATATATTATTGTTGTCCTCGAGCCTGACAAGTTCGTATTTGTTTTGGAGCAGCAAATGCACGCTGTCGCCCTGTCGAGTCTCACTGTAACCTTGCCGTGAGGGTATTGTTCCCGTATTGCTTCGGCAAATCTCTCGCCATGCAGCAAACCAGTTAAGTTTGTCTTGGGCTTCTTGTCATCACCAAGGCAGCAACTTTTGCTGGCCGCTCTTCACCACGCTACCACGCGTGACGGAGGCGACGGAGCCCGGTTTGATCTCCACTAGTTTCCAATCGTATTGTTGTCCTGATGAAGTCGGCGACAGTTCTTATCAGGAATTGGTCGTCACCATTGCGTACATACCGTCGTTTGATAATCCCGCGGAATTTCGGCACCCCAATATTTACAAAACGTTTTCAGGGCATTTGCAGCAACGCTTAGGTTGCTGCAATTAACACAAATATGTACTCTTTTGAGTTGTGTTGTTTATTTATTTTAAGAGGGTTGGTGTTCTTCTCATTTCTTGAATCCTTTACTTTGTATTTTGATTGAGAGTTTACCTTAATTTCCTCATCAAATTTAATTTGTCTCCACACTTTGCTAGCAGCATTTCCTTGCATCTCATTTTCAACGTTTCTTGTTTGCCGTCTCGCTGTTCTACCCGTAATGTCCAACATTCGATTTGATTTTTATTTTATTACG
Organism: Haemaphysalis longicornis; assembly: GCF_048455015.1. Lineage (NCBI taxonomy): Eukaryota > Metazoa > Arthropoda > Arachnida > Ixodida > Ixodidae > Haemaphysalis > Haemaphysalis longicornis. The sequence goes on from NW_027526295.1 coordinate 167,330,047, forward strand.
AGGCTTAACGCTCCGCCGCTACACGGGCGATGAGGCGCGTCGTAGTGAAGGGCTCCGGATTAATTTTGACCACCTGGGGATCGTCAACTCGCGCCGAAATCTCGAACACACGCACGTTTTCACTTTTGACATCCATCATAATGTCCAACATTCATCACTCATGTGTAGAGACCGTATTTTAGGCAAATGCCTATTTTGTTCCTTGCGTCACTATCGCCCCACTTTGATATATGAACATGAAGTAGAGGTTAAGATGGACTTGTAATGTATTTTTGTAGTTCCTATAAATGCCAATTTTGATACTTTGTGCCTAAATGTTTATGAATGCCCGTAAAGGCGTATTTTCAAAATCGGCGCCTATATGAACACTATTAGGCCTCAAGTTTCGCTTTTGAGTGCAGTTGGAGGTTGTGTGTGACCGGGCAACATTGACGGTTCTAAACTCTATGGGGTGCAACCTAGTCTTCTAGTTCAACCAACGCCCAGTAAAAAGCCGCGGATAGCCGTTAGGAGAAAAGAGAGTGAAGAGCAAAAGAAAAAAGAAAAATGTGATGTAGACGCTGCTTGTTTAGTTTTAATTTACGTTTTATGGCTCGTTTAAGGAGAATTTGTTTTATCCCTTCCGCCAGAGCCCATCGTCACACGTTGGGGAACATGGCTAGTAGCTGTTCAGTGCTAACTGCTACTTTTAGGATATCAAGGCTATGTATAACGGCTTCTCAGGTGAAGAGAGTGCTGCAGTCAGGAAGTCTCAGGCTCTCCTTTCTGTGGATAGTCTCCCAAGAAACCCAGCGTACTTGTGGACTAGATTCCTGTTCCTCGCAAACAATGTCAAAAGATCTGAACGTTCAGGAAAAACTTAAAATATGAACATTTCCCAAAATCTCCACGCACAGCAAATAATCGCCGCGGTTTCTGAAGGATTAAAAACCAAAAAGGCTCATGCGAGTTACCATAGGCCTTGGACAAGAAAGAGAAAGTTTATGTCCTTAAACAAGTTTCATGAGTACTCGCTGGTGTGCCTTCTAGGATGCCAGGGTCGGCTAAGCCATCCAATGTTCTCAAATACAATTATACTCCAATAACATCTTTCGACGTCGAGCGTTCCTTGTAAGAGTACTGCCTCGTACTGAATGACAACCGGCAGAATCCTGAATACGACAATCTGGAGACTGTGGTAGTTTGCTCAAATTTCCACAATTTTCACAATGATTATTGAATTACCTTCCGCGTGCACTCCTAACAGACAGACCTCTCCAAACACGTGCAGTCGGGGTTGCAGAGAATTCATCGAACGCCGTTACATCGAGCGCCCTTTCATAGAAGCCATTTCATCGAACACCGTTTGGTTGAAGGGTGTTTCATCAAGGACATTTCATCGAATTAATTCGCGAACAGTGGAGCAGGGCTTTTGGCGTGCGAGGACAAAAAAAGATGAGATTTTAGTTTTCTCCCGAGTTTCTATAGCCAGGATAACAGCTTTTCATGTTTACTTTCTTGTATATTGTCTGAATGTCCCAATGTATTTGTCTTAAAATGTTTCCAAGTGCGTCAAGAAGATTGCACTGCCATACTTCATGGAAGCAACGTTAATATTTCCGCCTTCGTCCGACAACTCTGCTCTTCGGCCATCCTGGCCCCGCTTTATGGTGCCTGTATTTACAACGTTGGAGGCCTAAAAAGGTTTGCCTGCCTGTTTTTTGGTATCTGAAACGCCCTTTTTTTACTGTGTAAAAATCCGGCCTCTACTCAACACTCTACTCATCCCCCATCTGACGTAGCAAGCCGTGTCACTAGCAGGGCTGACTTCCTCAGCTCCCGTTAAAGAGCCCTCTCTCTCTTTAAACACCAAAATGGCAATGTGGTCAGCGTAAGCCAAGACACGCTCTTCAGATGACTTTAAACGAAAACCGTTGATTCTCTCACTTCTTATGATGGCTAAACACAAGGCTTCCACATACAAACAAAAAAGCAACGGTGACAATGGGGAACCCCGACGCGCGGCTCGTTGAGCTTGAATGGGTTTGCTGATTGTTTTGTTTACAGCAAGGTGAATGCGGCACCCATTGTACGCAATGCGTAGTCCCTCACGAACACCTCAGCCTATATTTACATGTTGCAATGTGTCTAAAAGAAGTTCATGCGATACCAGATCAAATGCTTTTTCCAGGTCTATCTGGATCACGGCCAAAGCAATTTACATACTGTCACAACATTCGAGCACACTTCTGGCAGTATGCAAATTCGTGGCTATTGAACAGCCCTTTATTCCACACGTTTAGGGCGGTGCCACAATGTCCTTTATAATTGTCTCGAACGGATAACTAATATTTTCATTAAAAAATTAACAATCTACATTGGCCAAACTTTATTGTCCGATAAGCCTGAGTTTATTGTCGTCCTCTGATTTGTTATAAACACCGCGTGTGGCAATAGAAAAGAAGGTGGTAGCACCCCTGCTTAATAAGACTCGGTGTAAACATTCCGTAGAACAGGGCTAATATCATCCCTACCCTTTTACAGTAAACCTTCGCATTCTATTTCCGCTATCACCTTTGTATGTGCGTATCTTTTCTCTGAACTGGGCGCTCTTTTAGTACACGCTTCACCGAGAAGAAATCGTTCAGCTCTAGCGGGTACGAGCACACCATGATACCCTTCCTTGAACGTTCCGGACGGCTTCCACTCTTCTTTAACTGAAATGTCAAGAGAACTTTGTAGCAAGGCTTCCTTGCGTTTCTCCTCATTTTATTGTGCCCAATCTTTCCTGTTTAATTTTTATTTCCTGTTTAAAAAGTTCCCCATCTACTGGCAAAGTTGGTGTCGCCATCACTTCCGCGAATCTTTCGTGCGCATGTGTTTCATCTGTGTTTCTTGCTTCAACTGTGTTTCACCTGTGTTTCGCATGTGTTTCGTGCGCATGTGTTTCCGCGAATGCTTCTGGTTCCACTAGCTTGTTGTTCATTTTCCACACGCCCCAACAAAAGGCATTTCGTCGCTTTTGTGATCCTATCCAGCGTTATGAACGTTAACAGTCATCGCTGAACAACACAGAAATCACGTGATATTCTTGACCCTGTGGGAGAAGCCCAAGAAACTACACATTACCCAGACTCGCACGACTATAGCCTTGCAAGTGCACGCAGCGAACGGTGCCAGCACTACTCATACTATCCCCTACACCTACTGTATTCGGCGGCAATATCGTTCAGTACTGCCGTACTTGCACCCCTTAAAGTTGACGAACTACTTTTTGCGTGCGCGGAACACACAGAGTTAAAGTCGATCAATAATATTACGAGCCTCTCTGCATCTCCCCACATTCCCGTTTTCTCAGAGAGAGAGAGAGGGAGAGAACAAATGTTTATTTATCGAGCAGAGGCTGATGTGGAACTCGCCCCATGGACGGCATTCCTATTCCAGGATGCATTGACTTCGGCTGGCACTCCGTGCTCGGGTCACCAGAAGCCTACCTCTCCGGTGCCGCTGGCCTCTTTCGACGCGACGTGGGGAGGTGCCTTCGGCTGACCCGGCTGCTCCTTTTCAGGAGCGCACTGGCCAGCCTCAACCTCAACCCGTCCCGCTGGCGTCTGTTCCTTGGCCGCCTCACCGGTGGCTCCTGTCGTGGTTTCTTCCGCGTCTGCCTCGTCAAAAGGTGTGACACTTAGATATGTTTCCACATTTCATTGTTGTGTTTCTTTGCTCCAGTGGGCCTTACTTGTAAACTATCACTCGTGGTTGGTGGCCAACCGGTGCTTGTGGCAATATGCTAACCACAGATCTTGAGCGCTTGGCAAGTACTGACTACCAACTGTTTCGTGGCCGCATTTCACCTTGTAAACTTGCCCGACCTGCCGTACCACTTATGTCGCGCGCCTGTGATTCATGCTGGACGCAATGATCATGAAGTCTGTGGAGGCGTCTTGGTGCTTGTGGTACGTACGTGTGAGCATACCTGCCAGGTTCGACGCGATGGAATTAGGGAGATCTGTCAGGGGAGGGGGGATTAGAAGTAACACAATGGAATATTTTACTTGCATTATTAACTTAGTTACAACAGAGCACGTACCGAGCTGTGCCGTCCAGAATACTAACCTACACCGCCAGTCACTTGCTAAATCTTCAACCTGGCTGACGCTGCTCTTATCGGGAAGTCCTATGAATTACTGTCGCGGCAAACAATGTCCGCCTCTGCAACACTTCGCCAAAAGAACGTGACCGAGGGTTATCAGATAAGGATGCTCTGACACGGTGTGATTTTTTCCGCTCTGCTGAACTTCCTCTCGCATTCAGCGCTGCTGGGGTACTGACCGGTTCAACTTCTGCGCACGGCCGACTACGCTTTTTAATTTCTTCGCTGATAACGATGTCAAGTAGTGTAGGATTGCATTGCATTGTCAGGTAGCTCCGCCGCAATGAGGCCATACTCAAAGAAAGATTTAGCAAAACACGGGTATTTTTCGGGAGGTTTTTGTCTTGCTCGTACAATCGTACAAAAGCATCAAAATTCGGGAGTCTCCCGGATAATTCGGGAAACCCGGCAGGTATGTGTGAGTAATTAAACGCTCAAGAAAGGCACCTGTTAAACTAAACTTTATTAAAAGGTGATAAACCCCAGTATATATACAGTGGCGGCGGTAAGGTTCCGCATGGAAAACACGAGACAATATTTCCCGACCCCCCAATACACATTAACCCGATTCCTGCGCGCTTCGTACAGAGACACGTCAGGAATATCAGAGAACGCGGCAAATTCAGCGCTTCGCGGCATGCTTCATTCAGTGGTTTCTTCGCTCCCTGGCACGCAGGGCGAGCTTGGCGGCCCAGTGAGTTGGCTGCGGGTGGACGTGAACGCTGACGGGCGAGTGGTGACTGCGGTGACCCAGCAAGCCCGGCCGGTGGCCCAGCAGACCCGGGCGGTGGTGATGATGGTGGTGGCTGTCATTGTGGTGGGCAGCCGCCGCCACCCCGGCCACCGCGGCTCCTGCCATCATGCCCACGGCGGCTGCACCGGCCATTCCCATGCCGCTGCTGCCGTGCTGCTGGGGTGGTTGAGAGTACACCACTTGCTGCGGCGGCTGTGTTGAAAGAAAAAAGGTCGAGCAGCCATTAGCTAAGGTTCAAACCTGTGGGGTTTACCTAGCGTGTGTCTTCCTGAGTAGCGAACGCCATGGCAAACAACCCCTATAGCTTGTGCCAACACTACGGACAGTCATCATCACGACTAAATTAAGAGACATCGCCCGTTCTTAGGCGCTTTTTCGCAGAAGTAAAATTCGGATGCGGACACATCCAATTTAAAGGGTGAAGTGCAATTTCATTAGTAAGGGAAGGTCCGACTGCCGCAACGTTGATCCAAAATGTTTGTATACGCTCTAAAAAGTCCCCGTAGGGCTTCACAACAGCGCTCCAGAATGAACATTTGAACTCATCATCATCATCTGCCTATGTACGCCCACTGCAGGGCAAATGCCTCTCCCATGGATCTCCAATGATCCCGGTGCGGTGCTCACTGCGACCAATTCATCCCCGAAAACTTGTTGATCTCATCTGCCCATCTAACGTTCTGCCGCCCCCTGCCACGCCGGCCTTTTCTAGGGATCCACTCTGTTTCCCTTAATCACCAACGGTTATCTTGCCTTCGCGTTACATGCCCTGCCCACACCCATTTCTTCTTAATTTCTACTAATATGTCCTTAACACGCGTTTGTTTCCTGACCCATTCCGCTCTCTTCTTGTACCGTAGTGTTACACCTATCATCTTCCGCTCCATTGCACGCTGAGTCGTTCTCAATTTAAGTTGAACCCTCTTAGTGAGCCTCCAAGTTTCTGCCACGTAGGTGAGTACCGGTAAGATGCAGCTGCCATTCACTTTCTTCTTCAGGGACAATCGTAGGCTGCCATTGATTATCTAGGAATCCCTGCCGAATGCACTCCAGCCCATTCTTATCCTTCTAATTATCTCTGGCTCATGGTTGGGATCCGGGTTGACAACTTGGCCTGAGAAGATATATTCGCTTACCACTTCCTCTGCCTCGCCACCTATCTCAAACCGATGTGCTCTCCCGAGGTTATTGATCATTACTTTAGTTTTCTGCATATTGATTTTCAGGCCCACGGTTCTGAACTGCTGGTGCAGTGCGGTAAGAATTCTTTGCAATTCGTCCTCCTAGTTACTTACCAAGGCAACGCCATTAGCAAATCTGTGGCATTCTCCATTAACTCTTACTCCCACCTATTCCCAATCCAATGTTCGGAATACCTCTTGTAAGCATGCTGTGAATAGCATTGGAGAGATTGTGTCTACATGTCTGCGCCCTTCCTTGTCGGCATATTATATACCATTTGAAGTGACCGTGTGCAATTTCGGTGAATGCGAAGCGCAACTAATGATTTTACTAAAAAACGTGCATGTGCGCAGAAACAATATGCAAGGCGTGAATGGCGTTGTGCATTGCGCACCGTCCCTACGCAGATTCAAATTGAATATTCGGCGCCATCATTCGTAGAATTTGCACACTAGGCCACTTCGATTGGTCATTCCGGAGCATTGTGGTGAAGATACCCTCCGGAGACTTCGTAGAGACTTCTTAGGCTTACTCATTCATATTTACAGAACAGGACTGGTCATGCTTTCAGCTCCATCCGAAAAGCGTCTATATTCATAGTTTAGGCTCATTATCACGAAGACATTGCACCTCCCGGAAACGCAGATCAAGTTCCTTAAAGCTGCAACTCCGCGTTTGGAATTTTTTCACAGGAGCTGCTTTAGGCTAACTACCAGTTCGCCAACCGACACTATGTAAACTGGCTTTTCCACCTTGTTTGTTCTCTGCACGTGCCGTCCCTCGGCGCTCGTATTCATTTCTCGCTCTCGTTTTCTCAGTTCCTTGCCGGTGATGTCTACATGTGTTGTGGCTGACCGCACGTACTGTCCTCTCCCGTCGTACGTTCAAGCCTAATGTCAGCTATTACGAGGTCGAACTGCTCCGCACCCACCATTTCACTTCGGCATACTTTCTCCTTTGAACCACCTTGTTGCCGGCGGAGCTTCATGTTTTTTTATAAATGGCGTATACCATTTTCCCCTAGAAGTATTGCTTTCTAACAATGCATTTGTGTTTAAATGTGAAGCCAACATCAAGAAGATTGGTGTAAGTTAGTACTGGCTTTCCCACATTCTTGGTATCACGGTGAAACCAGCTAACAATGCAGTTTCATAATCATATGAGAAGTTGGATGACTAGCGGAGCTGTTTATGGGTTACTGGTTGACCACAAACTTCCTCTTCAACCACTCTGTCGCGCCACGGAAGTGTCCAACGGGACTTTAGCCACGACGAAGTGTTGCGTTTTCCTCCTCGCTGTATTCGGGGTCCCGACGGGCATTGTCCTTAAGGTTGGTGTCAGCGGCCCGATCGTCGTCGGTGGCCTCTTTCCGTCGTGCTCATAGGGAGTTAGCCTGTCTTTTTTTTTTTCTACCTGGCTGAGCTATCTGACTGCTGGATTTGGAGGTTTCCTCACGCTGAGGTTTCTTAGGGTGTTTGAGAATACGCCCCACTGCTAAATCGAGCGCCTGGATAACAAAGTAACACTCAATATTCATTTACAGCTCTGGGCCGCCAAGCGAATTTCTCTAGGCAGCGTGCATAACGTCAAATGGCTTTTTTTCTTACGCAAGTTAATTTGCAGTTGAAGGAGGAAAAAAATGGCCGCGTATCTGCTACTTTGAAAATGTCACCGAAAGACGATAGTTGACTGGTGCCCCTGCCAAGAAAATGCCTCCGTTCTCTTTTCCGATCACCTCTCATGCTGCTACTTTCCCATCTCGTTCCTCCCAAGATAACACGCTACAGGTTTCCTGAAGTCAACTTATATTTAACGCGTTCTACTGCTCCAAGTCGGGTGTCTCGATTCCAGCGCTGTCGTACGGCGGAGATGTGCTTCAATGGAGGCACCCTACTACAACATTTATAGAACCACGATGCCCTACTGCACGAGCGTTCCAAGCGGAACGTGGATCCTCTCTAGCGGAACCTTTCGTTGCTGTGATCATTTGATTTCTTAAATGCCGCAAAGAGGTAGCGCTGGCAACAGCAGGCGACGCTTTTCTGCCGTTGATGTAGTATTAAATTAGCTATCGCAAAAACCAATCCATGATTTTTTTTTCAATAAAGGACACTGCAAAAGCACTTATGTATTGATTTTCTGCCTTATATTGGCGTAATGTATTGTTCTTGTTCAACAATGTTTACAGGTATCAACATTGACACCGGACCTAGACGTTTAGATCCGGCTTTGGGTATATAAGACTATTGCGCTGCTTCTGTTTCACTTTGGTCGGGTGGCTGAATCAAGTCATAGACAGACAGACCACAATTTCTGCGCCCAAGAAAGACTATCGTCTTTAAAAAGAGCGCACCACAGCTTTGCGCTCAACTTCACATTCCGCTTTAGAATGAAAGTGCCACAGCATCGCATCATGCATGCACGGATAATCGATAACGACATCTAGCGTCGTTATCGATTATCATATCTGGCGCTCTTTGCCCTCGTCGGCCTTGCGCCATTAAACACAAACCATCATCATCATATCTAGCGTCGCCAATAAAATGGACGTTGTCGGAAGCGGAATTTGGGCCCTTAACTGGCTTCTTTCTCAGCTACGAAGTAGTGTTGAAAGGCACGGGCAAAGGAATATACAGCGACGCTTCACTAAGCCGGAATTCGATCCAATGGCAGGCAGTATACTTTCAAATATGTGGGAGACCAGCGCATGAGCGCACATGTACGTGCACTTCATTGTTCGCGTTACGTTGTATCTTCCTGTACAGTTCAATGTTTAGACGCATAGGCAGAGACTCGTCTTTACGCCCCCCTTCTCGTCGCGCCAACCGTCCCGTCTAAGTTGAAGGAATACACGGAAATTTCGTTGCTCTGACGTGCTCTATACCATGTTCTCTAAGCTCATATCAGAATAGTGCGCTTTCCGAGCTAAGCGGCAGACACATGAGCGTCTGAGCCATCCGGTTTCCGACAGGGTGAGGCAAAACATTGGGCGCGCTTAGGAGCGGCTGCTCCGAGGGTCTTCCGACATCCTAACTGGTTCTCGGAGCGGCAGACTCATTCTTTTCCGCTTATGTTTCACCCTGTAGCCATGTTTTGATAGGACAGCCTTAAAATATTTCACTTTAAAGGACCGGGTTCATTAAAACTGTTATTTGAACCTTTCTTTTGCGACATAGCAACCGGAGAATCTCGGCGCTCCTCGAATGAGTTGCCTATCCGGCCGCCAACGTTGCCATAGAATTACAAGTAGGGAAGTGGGAGGGGTATTTGGTGAGGGGTGATCTCTAAAGCGAAGCTTTCAGGCTCTCAACGATGTCTGTAGTCCACCCCAAAACGCACTGCAGGAAAAAAAAAGCTTTCTTTAAAGATGGTGATGATCGTACGTGAAGTGAAGAAGCAAACGCTTCCGGTGGTCGAAATCAAACCTACCTCCCTCGCGTTATGAAGCCGACGTCTATATGATTGCGCCATTTCGCCAGGGTGGAAGCAGTTTGGACTTGGAGAAGCGTGCACGGACGGGCCATGGAATGCCAGCCAGTATCGGCATAGCACTACAGAGCACAATCGCTTCTGGGTTGGTTCGTTCAGTGTTTGACTTGATTTTGGAAAGCTTCACGTTCACCTACCGTTGTCTTCGTTTCAACAAAGTAGTTTATTTCTCATTTAAAAACTCCAGAACTGCGAAACGGTAACTCACCGCTGTCTGCCCACCAGGAGCCTGTTGCACGATGACGGTCACAGGTGGCGCCGTCGGGGGAGGGGCCCCGTAGCCCGGGTTATAGGGTGGCTGGACGCCGGCTGGTGGAGGCGCGTATTGAGGTGGCTGCACTGTTCCCGGCGGTGGTGCAGGCGGGTACACAGGCTGCGTGTAGTATGGGGGCGGAGGTGCTGGCTGCGGTGGCGGCTGCACACCGACTGGAGGCGGATATCCACTGCCTGCAGCGAAGCGACGTCGTGAAAACATTGTTGACGAACTTAGGCAGCCTGTTCTACAACCCGCTCTGCACAAATGCGGCCACGGTTACTGCTCCCGGAAAGTTACTCTTTGTCGGTCGCTTGGATGACGAAGACAGAGGCTACTGTTCGGACTGATTTACGCATCAAAATCAGAATGTTTTGCGCATGTCAAGTATAGCCGCCTGAGGCATCAACTTTTTTTCTTTTTCTTTTTTGCATGAGTTGCTTCTTCTGTGGTGACCCCTTCTGGTGCACCGCGCGTTTTCCGCTGTAAACACATTACGCTGCATTTTAGTTTCTGCAAACTTGTTTCTCACGGTGTTAAAACGTGTGATTGGCCAATGCTCATATTCACACTAACGTAAAGAAAAAAATGTTCAAAAAAAAAAAAGAATGGTGACCGTGATGACGATGACGACCACCAAAAAGAGAACACGAAATTTGTTTAACGAATGGGGGAAACACAACCCTCCTGAACCATTGCACCCCACCCGACTTCTTTGCTAATGCAGCTGCGACATTGGGTGTTGCGTATTCACGGAGCAATTAGATGAACTGCACAGTCTCGGAGCGGAGAGGAAGCCTGTATACCCGGCAGAATACGGTAAAGCTGCAGTAAGGCGCCACATGAGGAACAGAGGCCCATAAAGAGTAATTAGGGTGAATTCTGTAAAGGATATAAAAGCAAAAAAAAAAAATAAAACAAAATGGCCCTTCAGCGTAGTGAATAAGCTTTAGATGGGGTGAGAAGTGACCAGATCGCCTGTAGATATAGGGCGGAGTGCGCGTGCGTGGCGCTCACGGTGCGGTGTATTAAGCCTGGTGCTCACACTTATGACCGATGCTTAACAATATCTCTAGTGACGACGCATATGCAGACTGCTAAGTACCGTAGTTAGCTGCAGGACTTCGACAACATTATGTGCAGTGATTTTCAGTCTTGTTGTTCCTGCCGATTTTTTTTTCATGCCAGTTAAGGACTTATTGTTCGGGTGACATGTACGTCACCCTGCATTTGCAAACTTTAAAAGATAAACTGCACAATCCTTTCGGACCTGCTGGAACAAGTGACACATTTTAAGTAAGCCGCGCCTTCAGAATACTTTTTAAATTATCAAGTATTGCTTTTTATTATGGCATTGCCTTGGCTAACAGGTATTACTGCCAACGCATGATAGCTGAAGGGGCAAGCATTTACTGCCCCTTTGTTGAAAATTATCACGACATTTTTAAAAGTGCCACTCCGTCCGGTGCTAGGCGTTTATTTTAGTTTTGTTGACTTTATTTGCTTCTTCGCATGGCTCTTCTCGAAACTGTCGCCGATGCAGCAATCCTGGAATTGGTGGTTATCAACCCTTAGGGCTATCAGCAGATATAGTTTTCCGGCAAAATTGTTGACGCCATTTGCGGGTAATTTGTTGCAGCTTTCCCCCTAATACATCGAAGATGAGATAAGGCTACAGGCATAGGTTTCGCTGCGCATGAAGTACCCTGGAATGGGGCTATTCCACCGACTGTCAGAACTATGTTCTAACATGATAGCGTGATGAGGCTCATTTCTCGGTTTTGCCGTGCCTGCTAGCCGTCCTTTATCAGCCGTGCTCATAAAGCGTCCGCGGAAGTACGTCATTGATGCCAACAGGAAACTGTACCCGCAGTCTTTCAATGCTTCTCTGGTCATGAAACTCCCGGCCAAGTTTCGTACGGGGACAAAGGCTACCGCGAGTGGCGCCACCGCAGATCGGAGGGCATTGGGCGGCCGCCGCTGCTCTGTAGCCAGACCGGCAGGCAGGAACGCAGTAGCAGCATGCCCGTTCGCACCAAATTTTTGCGCAACTCACAAAATGATAAGTCCATTTGAGCGGCCCATGACACGTAAAGCGAGAGCGCAATGCTGATAAGGCGGCGACCGTCTGTTTGATCTTACTCCGTGGTCCGTTCCCTGCCAAACGCGCTCTGACCACTCCCCCAGCTGCCTTCTGATCAACACCAGCGCCGCGGCGCGGCAGCGTACGAAGCTCTCCCATAGCGTGACGGCGAAGTTTCTTGACCAGAAAGGCATTGAAGGACTCTGCTATAACTGAGGCAGCCAGATACAAGGGCTCTCCCGAATCGGGAGTACAGAGCAGCGACAACTAGATTATGGAAAAGAAGACAATAGGGAGTTTTAGCTAACCGTTTTCGACGGTCCGCTCCTGTATCAGCGGCAGGCTCAGCGCAACCGGAGCCAATGCCGTTCGCGGCCAAGCGCACCATACATGCGCAATGGCGCTCCCGCTTGCTATCGGAGCGGAGCGGGCCGTGAAAAACGGTCAGCTAAAACTGGCTAATAATACCACAGCCGAGACGATGAAAAAGATTTAAGCAGGCGCTCTGCTGCGCAGTGAAGTTCGTTTTACGCGGCATGGGTAGTCGAATGCTCGGAAGACAGTCTCCAGCCGCGCTCAGAACTTACGCCACCACCAAAACGCCTTTCCAAACGATACTAATGGCCAGCGCTACCCAACATAGCGTCAGCCCGCATAAAAGGGTGCGAAAATTAACGCCGGTATCTCGATCGATCGATCGATTAATCGCTTGATTGATTGATTGATTGATTGATTGATTGATTGATTGATTGATTGATTGATTGATTGATTGATTGATTGATTGCACGGTTTAACGCGCCGACGCAACGCAGGCGATGAGGAGCGCTGTAGTGGAGGGCTCCGGGTTAATTTTGACCACCTGGATATCTGTAACGTGCGCCGAAATCTCGTACAAACGGACGTTTTTGCTTTTGCCAACGCCAGGATCTTAAAACCCAGGTAAACCTTTACAACCGAGTGTGCGGCTTTTAATTACAAAAATTTTTAAATGGTTTTTCGAATTTTTCGCGGCCGTGCCACCGCCGCAAGCTCTTTCCGGCAAACGATGGATGACGTCACGTGGCTAACTTACAAAACGTAAGAATAGGCCAGCATGTGATTTCAGAAAACTGCCTCGTAATAATCGTTGGCATCGCCCTACAAAGACGCGACAAAGCCGATGATGCAATTTCCAAAATACCGGAAATATTTGAACATTTACCCCACATTCTAAAACTCACATACAGAAGAAGAAGACGATTAAAAGAGGAAACGACAAAACTTATGTTACTTATGTAGGCACTGATCACAACCCGGATATCGCTAGGCCTGCCATACCTTAAACTTACCGCATTGAAGACAGACAAAAAAGCACCTTCTACCTTTAATTTTTTTATGATTACCGCGCAGGTCCTAAATTTTGTCGTATAATAACTTCGAACATATCAGAGAGACCACTCTACTAGCACAAAAGGAGCCTCTGGGAAAAGAATGTACGACAGGACATACAATAGAATATATGCTACACCCCCCGATAAAACATCTGGACGCCATGATGGATATGTCACCGATCCAGCCGTTGTGCATAAAATCCCTCATTCTACCCGAAAATATAAACTCAAGCATACACAAGGAGCTAGGATTAAAGTGCGTTGACGAAAGCCCCAAAACTATGAAAACACAGTCTACGACGAGGCTGGGACGTTTGAAAGGACGAAGGCAACAATTGTCGTAGTAGACTACCGTGGCAATTCCTGTGACTTCATTACCCTCGTACACACAAAAACAGAAAAGCAGGAGTCCTATTTGGGATTTTACCATTCGCGTAATTACCAAATGAATGCTCAAACATCGGGGATCTCAACGCCGAAAAATCGCACTCTGCGCAGGATACAAAGTAACACATATACCCGCACGTCTTCATGGGCGAAGATGTTAAATCGAAAACGTGCGCATTAAGCGTAAGCTTTGTCAAAAACGGGAAAACACCCAGTCTCCTTACGCAACCTGCTTATATTAAGGATATGCTCAGGGGTGAACAAATCATACATTGCACATTACAGTCACATCGACACATACCAGATTGTCTTGGCCAGAAAGAGAAAGAGAATAAACTTTTTTACGAGCATCGTAATGTGGGTGGGGTCCTAAGTCCAGCACTGCATTAGACTCCTGCTGCAACGGCCCTTTCCACCATCCTAAGCTGAGATTCGGGACCGAAGCTGAACAGCTCCTCGGTACGAATTTAAAACGCAAAGATTCAGACAGCGGAAGAACGGGACAAGGACAAGCGCTTGTCCTTGTTCCGTTCGTCCGCTGTTTGAATTTTTGTGCTTTAATTCATACAATGGATTACAAAATAGCTCGAACTCACACGTTAAGTTATATTTCTAGTTATAAGCGCTTGTCCTTGTCCCGTTCGTCCGCTGTTTGAATTTTTGTGCTTTAATTCATACAATGGATTACAAAATAGCTCGAACTCACACGTTAAGTTATATTTCTAGTTTTAAGCGCTTGTCCTTGTCCCGTTCGTCCGCTGTCTGAATTTTTGCGCTTTAAATTCGTACAATGGATTACAAACTAGCTCGAACTCACACATTGTTAAGCTCCTCGGTCTCTCAATGCTCACGGGAAGGGTGCGCGATTCTTTGAATCTTGGGTTTTGTCGAACACTCCCATACCATGCGGTACAGGGTGCCCGGAGCAGCGCGAAATTCGCACAGCGGGGAGTTGGATGAAGCAAGTGGAGTTAGGTCGGACGAGTAACGGTATCTGTTTGGAGGAGCCGGAGGCAGTGCTCCTGCCCCTTCTTGTCCCCTTAACATCAGCATCAGCCGATGCTGGGGCCCTGGAGTTTCGGTGCTACCCTTGGAGTTTACCTTCTTTTTACCCCCTCTTCCCAAACTTCCACAGAATCTTTCTCAATAAAGGTATCTTAAGTGTGCGTGACTGTGTGTTATAAAAAAACAAACACCTTAAGCCAAGCCAAGACCCTAGAAAATAAACACTTTGAAACAGTGACACTGTCAACTTATTGCTCAAAGTAGCAAGTACAGTTCAGCCGCGACATTTGACGTTCAAATCTAAAGCCATGAAAGCATAAATGGCCTCTGCCCTCCCTGTACCACAGGGATTAAAAGATTGTTGCTGGTTGTTTAGCCCTCGTCGCTCAGCTGCAGTTCTTAGAAAGCATACATGGTAAATGCATAACCTCAAATACAAAATGCTCCCTTCTTGCCAAAAAGAAAAAAAAAATGCTATCGTGTGATACATCTTAAGGCCTAAACGTAGATGTCAGCTGCAACTTTTTTTAACGAAAGCCTTTCCAATGGTTTCTGAACACAAAGCGGTAGCCTGCGCTGTGCACGCAATATTCGCGCGTAGAGTGCAATACCGGATGCGAACGACAACAACAACAACAACAAAAAAGACAAGGTGATGTGATAACGCATCTCTCATTCGTGGCTCAGCAGCGTGACGACACCACAAGTTAACGTTACGTCCAGTATGCGTGGCCGGAAGTTGCAATGGCCTGTGCGTCACTCGACATTCAGCCCCTCGTGCAATAACGGTGGAAGAGATACTACAGATTTGCTGTTTTTCTCTTTCCGATTCTCAGATCTTCAACTAAATGAAATATTTTCTAGGTCGACGGATGACTCATTTAGTGCTTTCACTATTCAAGAAAGTTAAACTTTGATTTCGGGCAAGGACCTATTCCGCTTGTTAGTGTTCATTTGAAGCAGTTTTCCCCGGGACAACAGCTGCCGTAGATCTGTACTTTTGCAGCAACTTCTAGCCGGATATTTCAAGAACATTTACCTTGATAGCAAAGACTAGCCATAACATTTGCTCTCTGACGGCAATTTTGTTACACGCAGATGTCATCAAAAATCAATGAAAGTTCAAAATTTGTTCTTTATTTGTCTTTTGATTGCACATTTGATTGATATTTGTCGTTTGATTTCCGGTGCACATAGGTATCATTACTATAAATAAAAGCCATGGAGCTGCATGTGAATGAACGCTGTACTGTACTCTTTGTCTTCTGAGAAGACTGGTAATAACGACTATTGAACTAAGCCTATGTGGTCTTTCGCGTTTTGGAAGCTATCGTCGCTACTGTTGATCGAACTTCAACGTGTGTGTGTGTGTGCGTGTGTGCGTGTGTGCGTGTGTGTGTGTGTGTGTGTGTGTGTGTGTGTGTGTGTGTGTGTGTGTGCGTGTGCGTGTGCGTGTGCGTGTGCGTGCGTGCGTGCGTGCGTGCGTGCGGCGTGCGTGCGTGCGTGCGTGCGCGCAATTTATGCACAGTTTCCAGTTTTTTTGTTTTTTAAACAATTTTTTTAAAACAATTTATGCACAGATGTTTCCAGTGCTTATAGACTGCTTTCCATTCAGCAGAATCAGTCGACTGATGGCTGGCTCGCCGCAATAACCCCAAGTGAGAGCCAAGAAGATGGTACCGTGAGTGTCTGAAATAACTATCTGCGCGATGGGGTAGCGTTCTTGAACTGGTTGTAACCAGTACCAGAACGCTAGAAAATGTACAAACCCGCTACCGTCCGTGGCTCGAGCGCACACCACTAAGAGTTCTCATCTCTGCACCAGAGACAGCCCTGATTATATCCCTGTCATCGTCCTCCTCAGTCGATCTCAGCACCTTTCCCTTCCCCCTTCTAGGGCACGCACGGTTCCGGCCGCGACGGATCACTGCACAAGTGTCGCGCGGTATGCATACGAATACGCGTGCACCAATTAGCGTGTGCGCTAATTGATGGCGCACGTGTTTAACCTCCGCGCCGATTTCGCTGCACCTGCTACCCCAGTAATGACGATATCTTTGCAGTTGCAGTTCGGGCTCAAAGAGTGCATATAAGAACGATAGGATTAAACACGACAACAGACACGACAACTGGCCGGCATTGTTCTTTAAACGTCTTACACAGATCACAATAACATGTATTTCTAAAATGTCTATCCCCTTACCCGAATTCCCCAGTGAAGAGTTTTAACTTCCATGCCTTTCCATTTGTTTTTATCCTCCTCCTCCTCCCTCTATAGAAACAGGAACGGGGATTGTACCCTTTGGTACGATTGCCTTACACTTCGTCGCCTGCCACGATTTTTCGTGCTACCTACATGCAATGGGACCAGTCGCCTTTGCACAACCGCATCGACACCTGTAACGCACCTAGAGTATTTATTAAAGTTCTCTCTGCGTTTATCAACATTTGCGTTAAGCCTACCTCCCCATTTTCGGCATCAAAGAATGGAAATGGACTTGAATGGTGCAGCCATTTAAGGAATGAGAATCGTCTCAGTTTTCAAGTTACTAGGAAGTGAAGGACATTCATTCATGCTGAATTTCCATTACTCCTAGACGTAATGTACCAATTGGAAAGGGGCCTATGGTAGAATCAAAAATGTAAACACAACCATGGTTAGCTCACGACGGGCTGGGAGCGGAAAAGTTGGAAGGCAAACAGGATGTGTTCAGTTGCAAGTGTAATCATCGATAGAGTTAAATCTGCAAGGATTTAAATCACTTGAAAGAAACATGGTTGAGTGCACTATGCACTCCCTTCCTTGTTTTTCTAGTATGCTGCTTAGTATATTTGTATGCCCTGCTCTGTGTTAAATTTCTCATTCCGGTTTTTGTTATTTCTTTTATGTGAAAAATTGCATCCCTTTCTTTAAGTGGTCTTTGAAGTGTTCACTTTTGATCGCGTACACTGGAACAACTTGCTATTTTCTTGAAATGCTGCATAGCAATGCAAAACATACACGAAGCGAGGCACAGACCGGAGCCTTTTGCCTCGCTTACCTTGGCAGCAGTGTGTATTCTCCTGTTGTAGTTTGAATGTACTGACTGTAAACGCTGTCTGTCAGAAATAAATTGAATTGAATAGAGGTGCCAATACGGAACTAGGCGACGAAGCTGGATTATTCAGCCCATGGATGAGAGGGAAAAAAACTTTTCCTTGCCTTCCGGTCCCCTTTTTTACAACCTGCGTAACGATGCTGCCCTCTATGTCGGGGCGGATCATATTAGTCACGGCCCCTGCTGACACCTGGTGAGACCACCTTGTACTACCCGGAAGGCATGCGGTGACACGTGGCGTTGCAAAGAGGAAAACTGGGAAACCACCTAAAACTACACTTCAGATGTGCAGAACGTGTTTTTTCAGTTGGTTTCTATGTGCAAAAACACCCTCTCGCTCTTGACGGGCTGTTTCGATAAGTTCCCTCCAACATGGGGGTGGTTGCGTCATGGTCGCCCCCGAAACGATGCTGCACTTTTGGCGCAGGTGTTGCGCCTTTGTTTGCACAGCTTTTAAGACATGTTTGCGCCGGGACGGGCACGTTGGGTGTGTCACAAAAAAAAAAATCCTTTCCGAAGTGGCCACAGGTGAAAGAGGAATACTGGTTAACAGTAAAAAAACGAAATTAAATAACTACGGACGCATACCCAAAATTGAATGCCAGAGAAACTGTTATTCCGCTCATTATGACGCAAAGAAAAACCCTGTCAAGCTAGTAGGTTGGCTTGAGTAATTTTTCTTGTTATTCAATCTGCCATTGTTGGTCGTTTTGCTCTTGTAGGTGTCAACAGAAAGCCGCAACTCAGTAACATATTTCCCACAGTTAGTGCGCATTACGCACTCTGCGTAGTCATGTTCACCGCATCCATTTTCATTGTAAACAAGACTATATCAGCGCAGCACGTAACACCAGCCAAGAATAGATAATGATCTGCCTCCACTCCCCACCCATTATCCAAAGCACCCGCAAACGCCAGCGATTGGCCAAGAATGACTGGGAGCTATGACTACAGTGTAATAATTCACCGCACCAATCAATAAATCCCTTCAAATCAAGGAATAAGTTAGAACAGTGTCAGTTTTATCATACTCCGAAATTTTCAACGTCCCTGTGTGCTCAACCACCAATTGTTCAATTCCAGATTGAGAATAACCTGCTAACTACGTATGAAAAGCAATGCTGTGAATTATCCCAGGCCACCCGGAGTAGAAACGTTGTCCCGGGGAAAGGGTTGAAAGTTTGGCTATTTATTAATAATGCATCGCAAAAAACAAACTGCGCTCAAATTAACGGGGACAGGAACACATGAAGACAGCACAAGCGCAGACTCGCAGGTGTTTAATTATTATACACATGAAAGCCTTAAAAGGAGCCATAAAGACAAAACACCAGTTTGGTTCATTCAAAAGATTGCCTCGCTAGAATCATACTTACACCAGATTTAACGTAAACTTCGCACAAATAAGCGATATAATTACGAAAATGGGGAATATGGCCACGCGACCCACTAGCCCACTTCCCGCAACATAACCTATGATGTCACGCTAGAATCATACTTACACCAGATTTAACGTAAACTTCGCACAAATAAGCGATATAATTGGGAAAATGGGGAATATGGTCACGTGACCCACTAGCCCACTTCCCGCAACATAACCTATGATGTCATACCAGCCAGCTCTGCGATTGGCGGGGGGCGGCAAAAGCAAACGCAAATTAGGCAGAGCTTATAAGCTTGCCGAACGAGCTATTTGCGCTTAAATTTAGGGCACATTCTTGTTATATCAGTAAGAATGGTCGGATAAACAATGGAAGAAGTTACGAAAGCGCACGTAAACATAGAAGTACCGATGCGTACTGCTGTTGGTGCTGCGCGCACTATGCTTGGTTTAGCTGCACACGACTGCGGGGCTTTGGATTGTCTCAGACGACACTGGCCGACTGACGCAAGTAACGGTGTCTTACGTGACCATATTTGACGAGCGAGCACTATGTTTCCCGAAGCGATTATTTTCTCCCAGAACAAAAACAAGCCAGGATTAAATACTGACAAAAGCAAACCTAAGGCAGAAAACGGCCTGATGATGATGATGATGATCTGTGGTCGTACCCTTTGTATCGGGCGGGCTCCAACATTGGTGCCCAGACCGTATAAACTGTTCACACACAAACCTTAAAAAAACAGCACACAAAAACACACGAAAGGACAATTTCGGAGAGCTCAGTTTCGTTCTCCGGGGAGCCGGTGCGTACGGTATGCTTGGTTTGGCGGCGCCATCTAGGTTCACTAGCGGTAAACAAGACTTCCCAATCGGCTGCAGAGTGGTCGGTTTCGGCGAAGTCATTGCAGACCGCGAAAAGGCACGATTTAGCGGGAAAATCACAATTTTAACTTGAATTAATTAATTTCTCAGTGAATAAAGCATCGTTCGCATTCGGACAAGCGCTGCGGGCACTATAAAACACGAAATCTTTCGAATAGCACAAACTTGTATTTTGTCTTCATGGCTCCTTTAAATGCCGAAGCGCCCAATCGACACGCCCAGATGCGTCACAGTTCTCGGCGCACTCGGCCGCACGTCCAGAAAACAGTAACAACAGAACCACAAAACAACGTTTGAGGCGCACGAATAGCGCGAAAAAGCAAAGATAACCGCTCACACATGGGTTAACATTCCCCTTCCTCCCCAATACGCATGCCCAGAAGAGGCACCGAAATCGCGCTTACTGCGCACCTAAGTATGCGACTTCACGACTAAGCAGGGCGATAGACGGACGACTGATGCAATCCAAACCAGCTTTTCCCGAAGAAACCTTCACCCGCACTCGTGTGGAGTTAGCCAGCAAACATGACTGCCTTCATTGCCTTTGAACAGCTTGTCGACTCGAAGCTGTCTACCCCGCGAGGGAATGATCGACAAAATCAAGGATTGTAACAACTGCCATCTCCTTTAGTTATACCCATACCCCGATAAAGCCGAAATGCAGCGGCACTCCACCGTGAAACTCACTCTCGACCATTTTGTCAAGAGAAGGTTGCATCACTCACTCATGTTTGGAGTTGGCGGAGGGCGGAGGTCAACCGTGGTCTATGAACGCAATTTGAAGCTCGGTGTCCTCTCTGGAGCACTCGTCTAGATCCGCTCGGCGTTCGCTTCACCAATGGATTCCGGGCGATTGGACGTTTTTACGGCAAACAGTGCATGCCGGCAGAAAGCGTGCCTTATCCGTTCGGACACTATCTCGGTGCCGAAGGTTACCTCCCGTTCTATCGGTTCCACTCTCCCTCTTTGTGTACGATGCCCTGAGCGCCGCGCTGTGTGCCTGCCTGTTGCAGTGGCCCCTCCACCTCCATCCACTCGCTCAGTATCCTCCCCCTCTACTCGTCTCCTCTTTCCCGGCGCCTTCTTTCCATCTCCATGAGCAACGCACGTGTAGCGACAGGTTCGACGTCATCGCACCGACAACAACAGCGCGCGCTGATGCACCCAGCTGGATTGAATCGTTTCCCCCTCGCGGGACGTTTGCTCGGTCGCGTAGCCTTGATCGAGCGCACGACCCACGACCGAGGACTCAGTCACTGTGCGTGCGAGCGCACATTCCACTTGCAGTTAACTTGAAACGGGCCGAAGGCCTTCCCGTTCCGATGTTGCCGCCATATCCGCATACGTGTACACAGTTCCACACGCGTTTTGAGCTCGGGGGTTCGTCCGCTTCCGCCGTTGCTAGGCTCTTCCTGCGAGCTAGTTTTTTCGGCCCCGATAATGTTCCGTACGCACGAACTGCTACAAGCGGGGCGTCCTTATCTGCGGGTCGCTGTGACTCATTGTCTTCGCAAACTTGTTTTTCTACTTGGGCTTGTTGCGCCACATGGCATCGATATTGCACAGCTACCGATTTCATGGCTTCAGTCACTAGTGTGAGTCGGCGCTAGAGATAGCTGCGGTGCGTAGACACGTAATTGTGTTCTTTATTGCTGCTTTCACCCAATCCTGGATGAAAAAACTGAATTTGCTTTTGCTAAAAGGAAAATAAGTGAACGATTTCACTTAACGATTCAGCGTTTTTTTAAGCTGCTTAACTTATCTGGAACAACTTTGTTCGGGGTACGAACGTACTCGTCACACATTTCATAGCCGCGATAACTCTGGACATTAAAAACACGGCTATCTGCTTTCTTGTTTGCAAAGAATACAACAGAAAGAGCAGCGACAACCAGCGACAAACCCGCTGCATTTTGCCTCATTTTAAAGCCAACGAACATTTAGTATAGTCAGGAGAATGTCTAACGGAGGCCCGTAACAGCTGCGTGTCCTAAGCGAATTTAAACAGCAAAACTGAAAGGTGGGCTAGTTGGTAAAGCATATATCTTAAGAAAAAACAGCGCGCAAACGAACGGGACAACAGAGAGGAAGGTACACAACATAAGCGCTGCTCTCAACTGAAGGTTTATAAGGAAGACGAATTAATTTATAGATACAATAAGCACATGCGTTTGCGCACTGAAAACCAAGACAGGCACGCAACGAAATCACTGCGCGAAAAAGAAAACACGACAGAAGGCACATGCGTGCATACAGGCCGGCCATACACTCAAACACGGAGCTGATTGTACGCGATTCTTTTTCGTCGGCTGTGATCGACGTGGAACAAATGCCTTTGTCTTTATCGCGGTAAAGTTAAAACGCTTCTACAATCTCTCTTGTGGTCTAATTTTTGTGTTTGCATAGGACCTCGGTAGAATGAAAAAGTGGCTGGCAAAAGTGGCTCCCGTACGTTTGCGCGCTGTTTTTCTTAAGACATCCTTAAACAGCAGCAACTCACTAACAAAACTGAAGGAAACAGCTGGGCGAGTTGGTGATGATTCATACTTGAAGAATTCATAGAAAACACAGGGACAAAACGACAACAAAGGCACAACAAAGCGCTAAATCGCGTGCTGTGGCTTGTGCTTTACTTCGTCCCATTGTTTACACGGTATACCGAGGAGGAATCTACAACAAAATTTTCCTGCAATCCGTAAATGCGGTAAAAGTAAGTGGTGTATACCATCATCTGAGTGGGGCTTGCAGCAGCCACAGCGAAGTCCCATCCTGCTCCACCTGCAGAGTCGGGTTCCTGTACAGCCGCTACGATACAATGTCGTCATTATAGTCGTTCGGATGGCGCGACATCAACTGCGTGTTCCGTGGGCCGCGTTTTCTTTTCTTTTTTTTTGCATGCCACCAACATCTGAGCCACAAACCGAAAAGCCGCTGCACCATGCGAAGAAAGGCGCTTAAAATAGCGTATTTCCATTTTTACACATCCTTAAAAAAGTAGGTATGTGCCTTTGGAAAAGACGAGAAAAATATGTTAGCGCCAACACGCTTTCGTCGCTGAGAACTGTTAACGATTGAAGTTGCAAAATACATCACTGAAAAAAAATTAGTTCACTGGTCGTAGTGGAAGAATTTGTATTTTAGTGGCTAAGAGGAAGATGAATCGTAGACCCAAGTTGGACCTGCCCACACGCCAAGTCCGCATAGATATTTGGCAATCTCCACTTCCATTGCGTTTAAAGGCTAATCCATAAATGGTTCTGTTCGAGCTCTGAGCGCTGTATAATACAGATGCATGTGCACACCAATTCAGTCAGAGCTGCGCAGCAACAAAAACAAACTGCGAAAGTACTTTGAGGCTCTCGGTGAATTCGGGGCTTCTACATAAGCACAAGTCAACATCCAGCGCATTGGATCGCCCAGTCACTGCCGTCTGTAATTCGTCCCATGCGTAGGGCTTCCGTGGCTGTTGTATACGTTAGTCTTCGGTGACTCCCGCGGGCGGATGAACACTCACGACAGCGCATGGTCATCGCCAGGATTTTGTCTTGAGGGGGACAAACCTGGTGCATTGCGGGGAAAAGGGAGAGGGGGAAGATTATACATTGTTGTGGTGTGCCTTAGGAAGGGGGGGGGGGACATGGGCCCCTTTTTCACCCCCCTGCGGACGCCCATGCGACAGGGTGTGCAGTTAATGCAGTTAATGGCTTCATAGGCTGTGCGAACATGACCGCTGTGAGCGCAACAACAAATGCCACAAGTTGTCGCAGCAGCTCCAAGAATAAACCGCATTCTTAAGTCATGCACTTCCCTTTTCGTCCCCTTATTCTCCGTTCCTTGCTTATGTTTCCTTTTTGTTCGGTTGAATGGAAGGCTCTGCTAAAAAAGAAAAAAAAGAGGGAACCACACTAAATGTAAGACAAAATCGGCTCCTAAAAACCATTACACAACAAACTGTTGGTCTAATATGCTTCCATATGTGGATGAATATCCTTTATATGCTTCTCTTATGTAGTAATTCGATTGAGATTAACAATATTTGGCTTCTTTGTGTGTAAGCATTTTCTTTCTTTGTGTTTTTTAAAGATTGTTGCTGCTGTTATCCGCGTTAAGGGCACTTTTTGTAAGTACTTATTTGTATGTGGCCCCTCCCCAGTCTATGGCTATGGGACTTCCTACAGCCATTTATTCACTGTATCATTCAACAGCAACAATATACTGAAACTGAAACTGAGGACCAAGTCGGGTTGACGCATATAGATAACATTAGAAACATTTACTTACCACTGTCACTATCTGGCACATTTCTCACATTTGGCACCTTGTTGATTATATCTAAATTTTGCAGCAGTAACTGATTTAAGGTGACTAACTTAAAAACCAACTGCATATTCCAAGCTGTGCTATACATTGTTTGTCACAAGTGATTGGCAAGAGACGCTAACGCTTGCCCTGTGTCGACGGCGAATCGTTAGTCCAGTTGTCGTTGAATTCCTTTAAGTTCATCGTAAAGTCAAGAGCCAGTGAGTTTGTCTAGGCTAAGGCTACAATTTAGTGTGTCAGCCATTGCAGGTCTACCCAGCTTTAGCTAAAAGCTAGACCAAACACTAGAAGCGTGGTTGTCATTTGCGACATAAAGTTGAAATCTATGGAAAAAAATAGAGAAATACTCGTTTAATTCATTCATTCAACAAACTGAAAAACACGCGCATCTGTTTTGGCGAAAAGAGATTGTTAAAGGGGCCCTGAAAGGCATTTTGGGCACACTAAATGAACTAGCGCAATCGTTAGATTGGGTCGTCAACGTCAGCTGTGCCAAGTATTACTCTTTTACGCGCAGCGGAAAGCTCACACTTTTGTTGCAAAGTTTGTCGTTTTTTTTTCACCCTTTCCTTCGTGTTTTTGGACGCCGCCATCTTCACATGTCTACATCATCGATTCCCAGATGTTCGTCATGAGCTAGACATCCTGCTATTGGGCGGCTTTTTCACGCACTTCCGGCAAAGAGATGAGTCGTCTGCTCAGCGTCGACTCGCCGGCTGATCTGCCAGGGGAGTGTCGGAGTGCTTGAACATTTTACGACAAACGAAACAAGTGTAAACGAACGCTTAACCGTTCGTATTGAATGCAACACGGCCATAACACGACATGGATATTCTCTTACCTGAGTACCTTTCCTAAAGAAAGCGTTGAAGCCCCGTGGCACTTCTTTCGTGCAATCGCAGAGAACGCTCTGAGCCGAATGCCCGAGTTTGACGGATACATTTTATTCCACTTCAAAACAAACCAGAGATGCGTTTCGAACGAACACAACGTCACAACATGCGTTGCAAGTCTGAACCGCGATTGACAGACGATCGGTTGCTTCCTCCTGCCCGTCGTAAATTCGGCACTCACCTCGCGCCTTGTCTGCGGGGACGAACAGCAAGTCACTGAACTCTGGCACGCAAGCGAGAAGGCTTTTAGCCAGGCACACTACACATACCCCATGCGAGGTTGAGTCATTCGTCGTTCGAGAAAGATAATCCAGACCATGGGAAGCACTATCCACCCGCAGAAGTACAACGTCGCATTTCATCGCGAAACGAACGCTACACACAGGAGGCGATGCACACAAACACACAGCTTCGGTCGCTGCATTGGCTTAGCTGCAAGCTTCGTTCGGACAGTCAGCGATGCTACGACGATACAGAGCTGCGTGAGGGCGACGTGCTAACCACTTCACGTATTTAAAAACACAGGGGCAAAGAACTTGGTTCATCGGAAGCAAAAAGATCTTTCCTCCATTATTGTGCCTGAAATATACTGGCTAGTGTTGCTAGTGTGCCGAGGGCGGGCCCCAGGCGGGCGCCGGGAGCGATGTACGCGGCCGGCTGCCGCTTGGGGCGCTGCCGTGCGGGAGTGTGCGCGTTCGTCCGGCCCGAGCAGATCGCGCGGTTGCCTCCGCGCTGCGTAGCAGACGGCAGGGGCAGAACTTTCCAATCCCGCTTGCGACGAAAGCGACGAAAGCGAGCGAAAGCGACGGGAATTCTGTCGCGCGACGAAAATTTCTCCCGACAGTTCGACAAACACGATCGTCGCGCGACAAAGCGACGAAATTCCCATCGCTTTCGCTCGCTTTCGTCGCAAGTCCGAACGGGCCTTTATGCGCAATCTCCGTCCCACATAAAATAAGCTCTTGCTTGTCGCCTGAGCATACGGTTGATATGTGACTACGTTGCACTGTGCTTGCGAGTGTATTTAAACGATGTCACTAGGTTTGAAACGTAAGCGCTCGGCGTGCAGCTTTGTAAACGCAAGCAGCCTCACGTACGCACGCTATTTTGCTGCTAATAGAGAGTTTTAGTACAGCGTTTGTGCCTTTGCATACGCTAAACGCTAAATTTTTGCGTCCCGCTACGTAAACATCGCGAGGGGAGTTTTAGTAGAACGTCTCATCAGTTTTGCGTTGCGACATACTAATGCATACGGCGCCATCTGGTAAATGTTTTCCGAAATGACTCGGCGGCTGATCTGCTAGCGGAGTGCCGGAGTGCCTGAACATTTTACGACTATCAAAACAAGTTCAAACAACGCTTTCCCATCAGTATTGAATGCAACACACGGGTGCAGCTTGGCAGAACTTCTGTGGCAGAACACGGATGCTTGCTGCTCGAGTGCGGCGTTGGTTTGCTCTGCGCCTTCCCGTTCATCGCCACTGATAAAGCAATCCGATCCGGCGCGTTTTGTGCACGGGTTCTGTGTCGGTTTAAAATGTCTTTTTTTCACATGCCCCCGGTAGTAGGAATTACAACCGCCGCAAAATAAGACCCGGCAGCGGGCCCACATCTGAGACCGCGCTTTTTGGATAAACAGTGCGCGGTGCACCAAAGGGAACGAGCGCACGATTCTCCCTGCGCGGCTGCGAGTTCGCCGCCGATACCAACTACAGCTACGTACACCGCGAAAGGGCAAGGCCAGGCCGCACACATGCGGCCAGGTCTTTCGTTCGCTTTTCCAGCCTTTAGAGGAGTGTCCATGGTGTCAACAAAGATGAAAAAGCCGAAAGAGCTGGCCCGTAGCAGACGGCAGTCTGTGGGGGCGCAATAGCGGAAGTACGTCACCGCTGAGGAGCGCAGCATCATGGGAGGGAAGGCTCGCTCGCCGTCAACAGCGGAGAGTAAGTCGAAAGGAGGAGGAAACGCGGAGCGACGATAATGCGCGGTTTTTGATTTACGATTTCTCAGCTAATACTCATCGCTTTAACAAAATTCTTGCAGGAGGAGATTGCTAATACATTGCTTTATTTGGTTACATGTACATCCATGCATCGGCGGAAGGCATTTCAGGACCCCTTTAATAATGCATTTCGCATTTGTTTTAATCGAATGAAATACCTTATCACCAGGCAATATTTGAGAACCTGTAATTCCTGTGAAATATCCTTTTACTTGGAGGTTTACTGCACAAAGTTGGCCTCGTTGCACGAGCGTCAAGCACGAGCACAGGTGCGTTAGGGCACAGCGCCATCAAAATAGGGTTGGCTGTTTTAGCTGCAGTGTTCATTCAGGCACTCAACAATAAATTGCAAAGGTTTTATAAAATGAACAACAATGTGTGTTGTGTCCCTAGAGGAGCTAAATATCTCTATTTATTGGCTCCAGCTTGACAGGAAAGCGGCTGTTTCCTTGTAACTGTCGTAGGTGGTGCAGAAATGCTTCAGATGTTCGAATATATCTGCGATCCCTTTTCCGCTGTCCCCTCTTCATTGGGTGTTTCGATGTGTTTTGGGGTGTGTGCAACAGATTGAGCCCAATTTCAATTTTGTTCCTTGGTGCTTCTCGTCCTTAGTTTCTTTCCCGCACGCACCTCCAAGCTTCGGAGGGTTTTCTGCTCGCTTCCACGCAGACGGTTCGGCCTAGTCATACGCAGCATCGCTGCAAAAATTCGTAAAAACATCACTTTCCATTCCGTGTGCTACGCACCATTTATATCGCATTTCAATTTTGCGAGAGTGTTTTGAAGTCAACGGTAACAACATTTGTCTTTTCCGAATACAGTTACCAGAGAAATCTATAAAAACACTCACCGAGGATTTCATACTAAGTTCGTGTCTCCACGGCTCATTCCCGCTACCACACTGAAGATAACCAGCGAGGACAGGAATCCCGGAATGCGACAAACTCTTCGCTCGCATTCGTTTCGCCCTGGGGATGAGCTGATACTTTGAATGCATGTTAGCAGATGGTCGTAAGAAGATGAAATTCAGCACCTCATCGTTGTTTTTGCTTCAACAAATCTTACCCGCCATCTGTCAGGCGGCGACAGGGTCTCACTGGCGCTTCTTTCAACGTGATAATTGCCGTAAATGAGGTGCTGGCCGCTCAGTACGGACCGTTTCGAGGGTAGATTTCATTTATTCAGCTTGCGCGAAACAATAAATGGCTTGGAACAATCCTGTATACGGTACACCGGCGGTCTAAAATCATACGGTCGTTCGATGTCCCGGCCAGGTTACAGGCATCAGTCTTCCATACTTGGCGGAGGACGAAGTTCATAGGAGCTGAAGGTGCCTGCTGCCGCTTAGCTGCGTGCGTGGGAGTAAGTAAATATCACAAACAGGCAGCGGTGAAAATCTCTTTAATAAAGCGTATTTACCCTGGTACACAGCTTAGGTTCCGCTAGCAAACACGTGACGATACAGTGTACTTCCCCATCACCAACATGCAGTAAACCCATTCCTGTGCGACTAGAACATAGCGCAGCTTAAACGTAAGAGAATGCGGCAATTTGAATCAGCGCTTCGTGGGCAGCTTGATTCAGTGGTGCCTTCTACCACTTGGGCCGTGGGAGTGCTGCTCCTTGTGGATGTGCACGCTGACGGTCGAGTGGTCAGTGTGGTGTCCCAGCGGACCCGGGTGGTGATGCCCGTGTGGGGCGGGGTGAATGACAACAGGGGCTGGCCTGACGACGATTGTGGCGGGCTGGTGATTGTGCTGGTGACTGTCATGGTGGTGGTGGGCAGCTGCAGCAGCTCCGGCCACCGCCGCGCCTGCCATCATGCCCACGACAGCGGCACCGGCCACTCCCATGCCGCTGCCATGCTGCTGAGGTGGTTGGCACTGCTGCGGCGGCTGTGTTGAAAAAAACAAAAAAAAAACAAGCGGCCTTCAGCGAAGATTTGAAACCCTGAGATAGATCTCGAGTAGCTTTTCTGGAGTAGCGCACGCAATTACAAATAATCCCTAAATCTTGTACCGACGGCCCCCACAACTGGCGTAGCAAGTTAGGCATTTTATCCCGGCTGACATCGCCAGACTTAAGATATTTCTCTCTCTCTCTCTCACCCACAACGGTTCTACCTTCCTGATGCGTGTGTGTGCCTTACGGAGTTTTAGTTAGACATTCGTCTTGTTCCACTTCTTAAGCTGTGAATATTTTAGACTGCTAGAGAGTGCGTCTTTTCAGCGCATAAAATTCGGATTACTACCATGTGATAGAGATTTAAAAAAACGATCTCCAGCTAACACAAAATTCCTATTACCAGTTTCTAAGCATTGTTTCGAATAATATAAGCTCAGATGCGGGCACCTGTAACTTCAAATAAAAGAAACGGTAATTTTGTTTACGGAAAACAGGCTGCGCCGTCGCCGCCACTAATCGCGACGTTGATACAACCTACTTGTATAGTCGACTGACTTACGCCGCCAAATTTGGAGGACAGGTCTGGCCACGCTTTTTGCCACGCATTACCGAGAAAGGACAATTCAGGCCTAATAAACGTGTCGCCCACGCACCGCAACCGGCTATTTGAAACAGGGCGTTATCAGCAGATGTCTTTGCATAAAGGTTCAGTGCGTTCTAGACGGGTGCGGACAAGTGTACAATCCGAGGGCATGAAGGCTTAAATCGGGGCCCCTTTACGCCACATTCTCGTGTTTCATACACTATCACGTCACAGTTGAAGTAAGTCGTTTTTACCCCGCACACGTCACCGAGCTCCAAATTAAAGTGCTTTGCTGGGTTCACTAAGTTAAACTCGCACCCGATCGGTATCCTTAAGATAGTGGGGGTATTCACATAAAAAAAATCAGGATAAATTCAGATAATTGTCTACTTATGCGTAGGATTCTTATGCCACTTGTCAAAAGTGTGAGTGGTTTACAGCCAAATATGGTTAGGAGTGGCGAAAGGTGTTGCATTATTTTATTCTTTGTAAGTTTTCTTCTGTTTCTTTTCGCCAGTTATGCACATCTAAACCACTACAGCGAGTAAGCGCCTTTAGTGCGCTAATTTTTTTTTCTGTGGATATAAGGCATGCTGCAGAGTCGGTCCGTTTACGCGAATTTATATTCGTAGTTTGAACATTCTTTTACGGCCTTTCTAGAGGTTTTCGGGGGAGATGTATAGGATACATTTTTTTTTTTTATTCTGTGAGATCATTTTTGTGGAAAATGTATTTTTCTCTTTTTTCCTTTTTTGTCATTTTTCAAAATTCTGTCCGACCAATTATCTCCATCTACGCTAGCATTGCGATTAAATGAGTTACTTCCACCAAATCATGCATTTTCGTGGAAATTCCCGGCGTTGCGCGGTCATACAGCTGTGGAGGTACTTGGAAAAAAATGCTACGCATTAAAAGTGAGAGCTCACCACTGTCTGACCGGCCGGTGCCTGCTGCACGATGACGGTCACGGGTGGCGCCGTCGGCGGAGGGTACCCGTAGTTCGGGTTGTAGGCGGGCTGCATACCTGCCAGGAAAGAAGAGTACGCCAGTTGAAGCACTGCGCCCGGAGGTATCGGAGGCGAGTGGCGCACGCGGGACTGTATTCGCGTGTACGAGGTATGGGAAGCGCGAACCCCCCGAAAAGAAAGTCAGACATTTTCACTAGGCTGTAGCATAGCTTGCTATCCTGCACGTGGAAAAGAGGAAAGTGGGCAGAAATGAAAGAACACAGCTTACCACTAGAGTCTTTGTACTATAACCTCTTGTACAGTGCTCACGGATTGAAACGCGACACTGCGAGCGCGTGGCCTCCGGTAGATGCAGTGCCGTCCGTGGACGCCCGTGGAAGCTAGGTGTTGCCGCGAGGATGAGAGCGCTTCAACTGTAGGCTTGCTGCTTCCGGTTGCCAATAAGCGGGGTTGTGGTTCCCCGCAGCGACAGCGGTGACGACGCTCCCTACGGCAGCCACGCGCTCGCAGTGTCGCGTTTCAATCCGGGAGCACTGTACATGTTCGCCGTTTGTGCGGAGCCCAAGAGCGCCTTTGTCACCTCGTGACCAAAATACGAACTCCAGTGACGTAAGATCTTTTCAGTGGATGACCGCCCAGATTTTAGGTGCCACATTGTTGACGAGAGCTGCCGTCCTTCGGATGGAAATTTGGCACTTTTTAAGCGAGTATGGGAGAATCGGCACTGCCGCAGGGTATAGAAACTTCAGCGCAAGAGGCACATAAATGCGACGGGATTGCACGTTCGGGGACTGCCAAGTACATCAATCACGCGTGGGCTGCACCACAATCTTTGTTGTCGCGTGCACGTTACTGGCTTTAAAAAATGTTTACTCTTTAAATATCATTTTCTCCTGAAGAGACCTCGGCTTACCGTTTCAATGTCCTTCTGCTCAGCAAACGCGCTTCTGAGGCTTCCCGGTGACTGTACCACTTAAACTGATGCTGGGTCCCTCGCGTGCAAAACTGCATACGCCGCAGTTCAAGGGTACGCCTATAAATCCCCGCCGGCCGCAAAATTAAATGACGCACACGGGCTATTGCGGCGGAAATAACAGGCAGTCACTGGCCACCTGCGTCCCGAGGTGCTCAGTCAGATGTCATGCGACTGGGGAGTGGAATTTCAGACACGCCACGTATTTGCCATGTTATACTGCTACCCTTTGGCAGTGGAAAAAAGCGTCTACGGCCTAATATATTAAAAAAAATATGTACGTGATATGACTGCCTTGACTAAGTAAACGGGAAGCTAAAATTATGCAGGAACCTTAAGCTTTCAACAAAATTTGTCTGACAACGGGGATGAGGCTTATGCCATTGTCGTTTTCTCTCATCTCTGTTGGTCCGGTTGGAGGTACAGGCTAATATTTTAATTAGAAGCAGTGTCGGCAGTGATCTGATCACTGCTATTTTTCTCTTCGGTTATAATGAACGTGTAGTTATACACTAAAATTATAATGTAAGTTTGCCGTTCCTAATAGAAGCTTTCCCACAACAGCTATTTGAATGGTTTAGTTTCTACGTACAGTTAAACCTGGATGTAACGAAGTTGACAAAAGTTTGCAATTTTTCATTACATGCAGGTTTCGATCGCGGGAATTGAAACAGAAACTAAGTTAAAAATGCTGGAAATAAGTGAAGGTGAACTCACACTTCGTGGATTTATTTTAGAGCGAAAAACTGCGTGAGCTCCACCTGCTGCTATTTCTAGAGCTCAGGCACTACACGGCGCTGCAAAGAAGTGATGCTACTTACGCCCGTATTGACAAACGTAACTTAAGTGTCACTTTTGTCTTTTGACCCTTTTTGGCGCCTAAATTTATGCTGGAAGGGTGCCTTTTTGCGAACTTGATTCTCTTTACCGCACCAAAAATTGTTGGGAGGGTGCTGGCTGGGATACTGTACTAGGCGGCAACATTCTTCTTTCAGGCCAGCGAAGGTGGCATTCAAAATTGGCTCTTGTCGGGAAAAGAAACAACTTTTCGTTTTCTGGCAGCAGAAATCATCACCGACGAACCAATGCCACCGCTAGCAGTAGAGACACGCGAGTACACCCCCACAGGACGGCCTAGCACCTCAAAACTCAAGTCTCGAACCGAAACCGCACTCACGTGGAAATGCAACGTAGATTGCAGTGCGGGCGAAAATAAAAAGTGAAGTGTACTTACTCGGGCTACCTGGTGTGGTATCGCACGGCACGAGCAAAACTAGAAGTGGCGGCTACTTTAGCCACGGGGTGGCTCTAACCTCCCCGATCATCATCATCAGCAGCAGCAGCATCATCATCGGGACGATATTTGTTTTTAGGCAATTCCAGACGTTTTTGTTGCTGCCGGCTCCTTATAGTAGCGCTAGTATTCGCTAAATTAGTTCCTTGCTCCGGCAGATTGTTGAGTAAATGTGCAAAAGACAATGACTGATCAGCTTGCCTACTTCGTTGCATCAAGGTTACCCGCCGCAACGTTTCGTTACGTAGAGGTCGCAAACACATGGACTTCAATTGGGCTGACCATGGTGAATTGAAAAACTTCGCTAAAACCAGGAATTCGTTACATAAAGGTTCGTTACATCCACGTTTAACAGTATCAAAAGCAGGCTAACGCTGTACGGTTACAATTGGGGACAGGGAAAACGCGATATGTACTAAGGAGGATGTGATTGTAACTGTGCGATACCCAGAAAAGTCTTTTTTTTTTCATTAAGCTCTTCTTTTTTTTTTCACTTTACGACGATTGCACATCCCTTTCTATATGCCCTCCACAAACAATCATACACCGTAAACTTCCGTGAGGTCCCTTTCCGAAACATAGCCCACCCCACCGTTAGGGGGGAAATGTTCAATTTACAAAAAGACCCCAAAGATCGCCCATCCGCTAAAATCGCGCTAGCTTCGACGCCTTCAAAAGCCCCGGGAGCTTACTCCGCGAAAACGTCCTGCGTACGCGAACACCGCCAATGTCTCGATTTTGAACAAAAGAGACACAACTCCGTACAACGTTTCCAACTGAGTTCGTGGCTTCACGGTTAACTCCAAGCAAGCTCACCCTGAATATAACTAAGAAAGAGAGATAATCCGGTAAGACATCTTCTAGGGTCAAGGTGCTAGTTAGGCCGCATGTTAGAAATAGTACTATGTAATGAAAATCAGCATTTCGTCATTGGTTTTGCTCCAATACACCTTGCCTCCAATTTCTCGTGCGGGGATGGCGCCTAACTGCTCATTTTACGTCTGAACTAGGTTACAAGCAGCACTCTACAGTCCTTTGCAGAACGCAAGGACCATTGAGTCCGAAGGTGCGTTTCTCACAACGGCGGTCACTGATCCCCTTTTTGCGTAGTCTGCCACATTAGTATGGACCGTACGACCCCAGTTGTCGTTGGGCTTTCCGGTGGCACAAGCTCTTGCCTCTCTTCTGCTGCGCGGTATCGGCGCTACTGCAGTCTTCTCTCGCAGTTCGATTCCTCGCATATTACCAGCGTCATGTTACCCTGAATGACCACTGACCAAGCAGAAGAGGCCGTCATTGCCCTGGCCATCTCTCAGACGACCGCATATGCAGTTATAACAGATTCGCAACAGGCATGCCTCGCAACAGGCATCACCTCCACGGAAGAAAATCCAAATCTGCCTTAAACATTCTTCAACGTCCCGGCACCCCCTGCTGGCCTCCGCTATTTCCTTGCGCATCACTGAGGAGGCCTTGGCAGAGCGGCTAGCCGACCAGTTCACCCCGGCTCTACCCGCCGCTGAAGTCCAGGTGCACGTGTTTCCGGTGGCTCCCCAGGACCCGCAAGTGGTGGCCATTTGCAGTGTTGACATCACACTCTGGGAACTGCGGGCCGCCCTGAATCGATGCCCCAAGCGGCGAAGCGCCCCTGGTTTTGACGGGGTGACATACCAAATGCTCCAGAACCTGGACATCACCCAGCTGCAGCCGCTGCTACAGCTCTTCAACCAGGTGTGGAGAGAGGGCAGCCTTCCACCTACTTGGCGGGTGGCCCTAGTCAGGCCGATGCTGAAGGTCGGTAGGCCGCCCACCGAGCCTGCATCGTACCGGCCGGTCTCCCTGACGTCCGCGGCGGGAAAGCTGATGGAGAACACGATCCTGGCCCGCCTCCAGTGGATTGCTGATCGTCGGGGCGTCTTCAAGGAGCAGCAAAGCGGTTTCAGGCGCCACCGCTGCACGGCTGACTCCCTGGGAGATGGGGTGTCTATTCTGGAGCAGGCCCGCCACGACAAGGAGGTTGCCTTCTTGCTCCTGCTGGACATGAAGTCGGCCTTCGACTCCGTCCCTCACACGGCCATCCTGGATGCCCTGGACAGCATGGGCGTTTCGGGGCACCTCCGAAGATACGTGAGGGCGTTCCTGACTAACCGGACCCTACGAGTCAGGGTGGTCCGAGCAACGAGCAGCCCAAGAGATGTCAGCTCGGGGGTTCCCCAGGGGAGTGTGCTCAGCCCATTCCTTTTCAACCTCGTCCTGGCTCCACTCCCGGACTGCATCCCAGCTGGGCTTGCATTTCCAGTGGGGATGGCAGTCTATGCTGACGACATCGCTATCTGGGCACACGGACCAACGAGGCTACTCTCCAAGGTGAAGGCGTGTCTCCAGGGGGTGCTGTGGGCAGTCGCCGCCTTCCTGACAAGCCGTGGCCTGCAGCTGTCCGAGACGAAAACGCAGGCCATGATCTTCCACTCGAGGGGCTACAGAGCACGCAAGACGACACCGCCGCTCACCTTGAACGGTCAGACTCTTCCGTGGTGCACTAGCGCCAAGTATCTGGGGCTCCTGGTCGACTGCCAGTTGTCCTGGCTACCTGCGGTGAAGGCGCTTCGGAAACGCACAACGAGGGTCGACCAGGGCGTGCGGAAGCTGCTGGCGCATGGACAGGGCTGCACACACACCGTAGCCCTGAAGGTGTTCCGCGGGATGGAATCGTCCGCCGTCCTCTATGCTCTGCCTTTAGTGGAACTCAAGCCGCGCCGGTGGGAGGAGCTGGAGGTGGATCAGCGCCGGGCTATCCGCCTCTGCTTGGGCCTTCCGAGCACATCTCCGGTGGCGGCGACATACACGGAGGCAGGCTTCTGGCCCATCCAGATGCGGGCCCTGCAGGTGGGTCTCCACCACATCCACCGCCTGCAGGGCACACCTGACGGCGTGGCACTCCTTGAGCGCTACCGCAGCCGGCCGAACTCTCGGATGGGCATGCTGCTCAGTACGTACGAGAGCCACATCGCGTTGCCGCAGCGGCCACGCCTGGAGCCACCACCCCCAGGCACGGGGCAGGCTCTACGCATTGTCACCACATTGCCGGGGGTCCGTAGTAAGAGGTCGACTCCACCCCAGGCCGTCCACCAAGAGGTGGCTGCCCTGCTACAGGGCGACGCTGCCGGACATCTGCAAGTGTACACGGATGGATCTGTACAACAGTCGATGGGCAGAGCCGGAGCCGCCTGCACGGCTCTAGAACTCGGCATCAGCCAGGTGTGCAGCCTGCCCTTCCCTGCCTCATCCACCCACGCAGAGCTGGCTGGACTCCACTTGGATGCAGATCTTCTTCTCAAGAGGGCACCCAGGCCCGGGGGGCCATCATCCTGACTGACTCACGGTCTGCCCTCCTCCGTCTGCGTGCCGCCGACCAGCCAGCCAGCTCTAGCGGCTACGTTGAGCGGTCGCTGGCGGCCAAGCTTCATGCGGTGGAAGCGCAGGGGTGTCCACTGCGACTTCGCTGGCTGCCATCGCACGTGAACATCATAGGCAACGAGGTTGCAGACGCCTTGGCCAAAGGTGCTGCTCGCCAGGCAGGGGTTCCAGACTCCCGGGATGTGGTGTCATTTGACGCTGCAAGGACTATCCTGGCACGAGTGGTGGAGGCCATGCATCCAGATTCCCGAGTAGTCAGTGGCCAGGCCCCACGGGTCTTGCCCGGACGCATTAGCAGAGACGCCCGGTCGCTCCTTCTTCGCCTGCGGCTCAATTGCTGCAACGTTGGAGCGCGTTTGCACCACCAAGGCCGCCGAGCATCCCCCACCTGCGCCGACTGCCCAGAGCCTGAGACGCTAGAGCACTTGCTGTGCTCTTGCCCGCAGCACGACACCGCAAGAGCACAACTCCGGGCCGAACTCCAGCGACTCGGTGCCCCAAGCCACAAGCTAGAAGACTTCCTGTTCCCCACGGGACCGGACGCCATCCGACGGGAGGTCTTCCAGCACGTAGTCAACTTCCTGGTTAAAACAGGACTAGCGCTGCGTTGGTAGCCATCGAGTCATGGACTAAACGAACACGATATAGCCTATCTCCCACTCTCCTACCGCTCTTCTCTTCCCCCTTCTCTCTTCCTATCCTTTGAAGCCACAATCCCCTTCCCTGGACTGGGTCGTATGAGGGAGAACTCCCAGTTGAGTTCAACAATATCCCCAGGCCTTTTCTCTTCCCTCCTTTGTTAATAAATCACCACCACAACCCCAAAGCCCCGCAGTTCTGTGCATCTA
Organism: Haemaphysalis longicornis; assembly: GCF_048455015.1. NCBI lineage: Eukaryota > Metazoa > Arthropoda > Arachnida > Ixodida > Ixodidae > Haemaphysalis > Haemaphysalis longicornis. The sequence goes on from NW_027526295.1 coordinate 167,367,269, forward strand.
AACGAAGCATAGTGCGCGCAGTACCAACGGCAGTGCGCATCGGTACTACTTTGTTTACATGTACTTTCGTAACTTCCCCGGTTTTTCCCACTATTCTTACTGATATAAAAATAATGTGCCCTAAATTTATGTGGCAAAAGCTCGTTCGGCAAGCTTATAAGTTCTGTCTAACTTGCGTTTGCTTTTCCTACCTTCGCCAATTGCAGAGCTGGCTCGTATGACATCGTAGGTTTTGTTGCTGGAAATGAGCTAGTGGGTCGCATGGCCATTCCCTTGTTTCCTAGTTATACAGCTTATTTGAGCTACGTTTACGTTAATACTGGTGTCAGCATGATTCTAACGAGCCAATCTTTTGAATGAGCCAAACTTGGATTTTGTCTTCACGGCTCCTTTAACGAAATACCGGGGGAGATCATTTAAGCGCTGCTCTAAACGAATACGTTTCCTCATTTGATGAAATTCCGCCTAATGTATCCCACCCAGTCCTCCGCTCTTGGTCAGTTTTGCAGCGAACCTGGCACGTCCTACCATATAGTGGCGGGGTGTCAAAAAAATAAAAAACGAACTTAATTCCTCGTCCGTCTTATAAGCAGTGAGGGAACGTGCTGCTCAGTTCCGGTCCGGACGACAAGCTTCTGTTGGTGGAAAGGGCCGTCGCAGCTGGAACCACGAATAGGGGACTAAAATAACCACTCCTCTTTTTTTTTCCTAATGAATAAGTTTATCCTTTCTCTCTCTCAGAAGGTGCGCGTTGGTGTTTTTGGCCGCTGTGTAGGATTAGGAAAATATTCACTAAGTGGTTTAAAAAACCTTTATTAGAACGTAATAAACCTTGCTACATGCACAGTGGTGTCGCTGCGTAGGTACTGGTTCCAAATACGTGACAATACAGCATACTTCCCGACCACCAATACACATTAACCCGATTCCTGCGTGCCACGCGTACAGGAACACAGCTTGGATATCAGAGAAGGCGCAGTTTCAGCGCTTCGTGGGCAGCTTCATTCAGTGGTGCCTTCTACCACTTGGGCCGTGGGAGTGATCCGTGTGGATGTTCACGCTGACGTTCGCGTGGTCAGTGTGGTGTCCCAGCGGGCCCGGGTGGTGATGCCCGTGTGGGGCGGGGTGAACGACAACAGGGGCGGGCTTGACGATGATTGTGGCGGGCTGGTGATTGTGGTGGTGACTGTCATGGTGGTGGTGGGCAGCTGCGGCAGCTCCGGCCACCGCGGCTCCTGCCATCATGCCCACGGCAGCGGCACCGGCCACTCCCATGCCACTGGCGTGCTGCTGAGACAGCGTGTTCAAAGAAAAAAAAACGGACAATTGTCAGTGAAGATGCCAGTCCCTGAGATTTTACCTTGCGTGCATCTTCCCGAGTAGCGAACGCCATTACAAAAACCGCATCCGCTCGTACCAGCGCTTCAAACTGTATTCGTCTAAGACTAAGTTATGGGACATATATTCGCGAATTTTACAGCGAAGCTGTAAGCACTTCTTTTGTCGACATTTTTCGAGAATTCGTAGTCCTCACTCTGAAACTGCTTCAGTGAATCCCAGCAAAATTGGCGACATCCTTCGAATCGTACACACATCATGCAGCAGACCAATCATTTCCACAAAAACAAGCACAAATCAAGCACTTGGGGTCACCATGCAACGCCGAATGTGCCGTCATACTCACTCGACCTTTTATATACCGTATTTTTGCGGTTCTAAGCACCCCCGTATTCTAAGCACCCTCCCCTACTTTTGAAAGCAACCATCGTAGGGCGTATTTCGGACGCGTGTTACCGCGTCCACTTGATGTTTTCACCAGGTCGTTTACTACTTCAGTTACGAACTACGAACAGAAGGCGACCTGGTGTGGGACATAGAGAGCGGTGGGTCAAACGATGCCAATGGGCTCGACTGGTAGTTTGGATGACTGAGTATCAGACATAAGCATTGGGTTCGCTGTCTGTAGCCTTTTTTTTTTTTTTGAATATTTGCCAAATGAAACATTATTCCCTGTGCCCACCTCGTCGAGATATGGCCGCAAAAAAGTGAAGGAGGGGAGGTGGGGTTAATTACGTTTTTCGAATCTAACCACCCCCCCCCCCAACACTTTGGGCATCGTGATCGTGGTACAAAGAGGGGGCTTAGAATCGAGTAAATACGGTATATGAACAAGTACCCGTTTTCCAACTGATTTAATTGTGATTGCAGCATTCCCTTAAGTATTCCACGCTCAGAAAATGATCCCGAATGGCTGCCAGAATACGACCAGGGACGAAGTGAACTTCAACGTCAGTCTGTCCGGTTCGAACGCCCGAACAGCAGCGTGGATGCTATGAGGGACGAAGGTGTCATGCTCAGGCTATAGGCAGGACGCAGCCGTTGGCTCCCCAGTCCCTCAGCACAAGAGCCAAGGACGGTAGGCCAGTCCAGAAAACGATAGAAATCGGTGTGCCCACAACCTTGATATGGGAACGATGTTGTGATAATGATGTTTGAAGGTTAATGGCGCAAGGCCAGCTAGGGCAAAGAGCGCCAAAGGGAACGATGCTGTAACGATGAAAGTCTGTAGAACTTGCGAATATACTCTGGTAAGAGGTAAAAGGCCTTTACTATCAAAGACACAACTATCGATACCCCCCTTCCCCAAGTTGTGGAACATTTGCCACAGGTCATTCCCGCGGAGAAGAAAATTCATCCCCTCCTTCCCGCGCCGCATATCACGTGACTGCCCCTCAAGCTTTCATTTTCATGCATAAACATGATGGACATTTGGCAGACGCGTGGCAGCTTCCGTCATGCTCAGAGTTCACTTTTAGGGTGCGCTGTTGGCGAATTTTCTTACGCTTACCAATGGCGTTGGTTGGCTGTGCGCTGACTTCGCGCTTTCGCTGCAGCCACCGAGTAGCAGCCAGAAAGTTCTGCGGCAACTCAGACAAGCGCCAGCCTCCAAACGTCACACCTCAGCGACTAAACATGAGCGGCCAGGGGCACACGAGCGCACTGCCGACCATCCGGATCAGCCAATCAAGGTCGGTTTTTCCAGACTTCGCCAGCGGCGAGAAGATTCTCGCCGCGGGCAAAATATTCTACCCTGTCTCGCAACTTCGCACGTCCTGCTCTGCGGAATGTAACTTTTCCACCATCTTTATCTGCGTATGCAGCTGAAGCCGCTTCCAGTACTTTCGGTGGCTCGCGCTTATCTAAGTTGTCGCCGTAATGTTGCATGCGGTGAGCAGGCAAGCCCAGCTTTCTGATTACCATTCGGTGGTTGCACTAGGAAACGTAACAATAATTAACACTTCATGCCCTCCCAACCGGGCATGGTGCTTTTGCAGCAGCTTAACGGACATCCGCTTAGTGAGCGTCAGCGTTCCTCTAACGAGTTGCATATTCGGTCGCCAACAATGTCAAATTAATAAGTGCGAAGGGGTGGGAGTATGAATGGTGTTCATTTAGAGACTCAAGAATTAAGAAATGGTGACTTACTCCTGCCTGGCCGCCAGGTGACGGTTCCACAATGACTGTCACGGGTGACGCCGACGGCTGTTGAGTTCCGTTGCCATGGTTGTAGGCCGGCTGCATAACTGCGGGAGAGGGCTCGTATGCCGGAGGCTGTTCTGCGCACGGTGGCGCCACAGGCCAGTGGTGTGCGCGGGATTTCAGGTAGGGCAAGAGGAGGGGGAGGGGACGAACATAAAGAGAGAGTGCGAACGTCAGAGGAAAAAAAAAAGCGCGAAACAGCAAAATCGAGGGCGAAGCAGGCCCCTAAACACAAAGTCGACTCGAAATTATAAGAGAAAATCTTCTCAGTGGCATTGTCCTATCTACAGGACTTTGTGATTATTTTGCTCCTTTTTTGCAGTCATTGAAAACTGCCTCATCGTCGTGGTAAAAGCAGACATCGAAGTCCCGTAAAGCTGTGGTGTAGCTTAATACAGGCGTATGATTATCGGTATCCGTTATTGTATAAGCAGGTCTCGTATTCCTTCCTAAGATCGAAAATTTCGGGGGGAGGGGGGAGAGCTACTTTTGTGCCCCACTTTACCCTGCAATTCAGTGGCCTCCGAAAACATTTACGCATTTAAACTTTACTTATCACGGCGTTATACAAAGGACGTGCCTCCACCTAACAGAATCTCTGCGCCAGACCTGAAACGCGATTGGAAAGGCCACAATGGTTTCATACTTTCGTTGCTGGAAACAAGCGTTTCTACACTCTGCCAATAAATGCAAAAGTACTTTCTTGATTGCGAACGCCCTGAATCATTACGGATTTACGATGGGATTGCGCGATGACAACACTCATATACACGAAAAGCAAACAAAGTATAGTGGAAAAAAATTATTAGAAATGTTCGCTTTAAAGATTATTTCCCACTCACGAAACCCCAGCTTACCACTTCAATGTGGCTTTTGCTTGCTTCTGTGGCTTCCCTGGAATCATACACACTCGGACGGACGTTGGTTGTCTCGCGTGCTAAACTTTAAGCTTCGATTCGAGGATGGTGATGCAGAGAATGTCGGGTACGCTTATAGTTATAAATACCCCTGTCGGCTGCAAAACTAAATGACGCACGCAGGCTGCTGCGGTGGAACTATCAGGCGTTGACTTGTCTCCCGTGTCCCGAGGTTCACGGTCAGATGTCATGCGACTGCGGAACGGTATTTCAGGCACGCCACGTACTTTCTAGGTGACTCTGCTGCCCTCAGAGAGGAGCAAAAAATCCTACCAGAATATAAAGGACCAATCTAACATCATTGCCTTGACGAATTAACTGGCAACTGAAATTTCTGTCTCTTTTTTAGGCGAATGCTTCAAGCTTTTTCCCCTCCTTTTGATTTTATTGACGCCGTAATTATCAAAAAAAAAGTATTCGTGATGCCTCACATTGGCCGTTCAAAGGTTAAACAAATTGCATTTCTTTGCGCCGTCCCTGAAGCTGTGTTGTCAACTGAAGCAGCAAATCTGGGTTTTTAAGTGCGAATGCACTTCTTAAGCGACCCTGAATCACGCGTCCACCGCCGTCCGTCCATCCGCACCACATACCCACTTAGGGCGATTGGCCAAGAAGACTTTTTAAGTGCGAAAGCGACCCCACCACATACCCACTTAGGGCGATTGGCCAAGAAGAGTTCCTTCGCTACCCATTCGGCATATCTTCGTGATACTAACCACTTCCTACGGGAAATTAACAACATAAAAATCCCTGATGGCGCCTTCCTTGTAACTATAGATGTAACTTCTCTGTACACAAATATACCTCACCGAGATGGGATTGAAGCCCTGGTTGAATCCTATAGCATACATCGGGATCACGAGGCGCCAAGCCCACAAGTCATTGAAACTTTGACCAGGCTAGTGTGGAATTAAATAGCTTTTAATTCCACAATCAGTATTATCTTAAGCGACCCTGAATCACGCGTCCACCGCCATCCGTCCGTCCGCACCACATACCCACTTAGGGCGATTGGCCAAGAAGAGTTTTTAAGTGCGAAAGCGACCCCACCACATACCCACTTAGGGTGATTGGCCAAGAAGAGTTCCTTCGCATCACCCGTGCATTCGCACTTCCCCATGCTCCCCTTCGGGGAAATGCGGGTGAAGTTTTTTAGTCGGTGCTCTATTGTCCCTTTCCGCAGCACGACTGTGATAGTTTTAATGCGTATCACGGATGTATTACATGGCTCAGTTAGCGAAAATAGCCCCATCCCCAGACAATTACACAAAACAGCCTATTTTCTTTGTGACCCCATCACGGGCAGAATGAAGGCTACCACTACTACTATTCGCTGCATGTCTAAAAATTCCATTTGCTGCAGCTGGTGGTGCAGCATATAAACTTCCCTTATCACGTCGTCATTTCTCTTTGCCAATCCCCCTAAGTGGGATTGGCAGAGAATAATTTCTTTTGTTCATGGAAACCAATAGCCCGAAACCCCTTATCACGACTCCCCATTGGCTGCGACAGCCTAACGACACAACCACTGAGGGGGATTGGCCAGTCACGATAGCAGCCGCCATTCGTTCACGGACAATTCCACACTGTGCATGTGCTTGCATGCGAGGGTCCACGATGGCCTGATGTCCCAATTGGGTGTGCTACGGCCCTTGAATATCCTAGCCCTAATGTTATGCTTTAAAGTCAAACGTCGTTAATCGGTTTCCACAGCTTGACGTAGAATGAGTTTGACGCTGCTTGGCACGTAGTCATCTCAACGTTAAGCTCACTTCTCCAATTTCCTTCTGGCTGTGATACCCAAGATACCCTTAAGTTCGACCCTACCCACCCAAAGAGTTTGGCCAAATACGATGTCAGCTGCTGTAAGAAGGTTACGGTCGATTCGCAAGACTCAGTTTGGCTGCAACGTCAACTAACCGTAACGAAATGTTGGGCTATGTTTTAAACGGGATGTGTGCCACACACTGTTTCTGCGTAACATTTCAGTTCAGTAAAACTTTATTGAGGTTGAGGAGGAAATTAAAGGGAGAAGCTTGGTTGAAGTTCTCGTTCCAGGGCCCCAGAAGCTTGAGCCCCGACCCAGGCCCTGTCGGACAGCTTGCGCTGATCTTTCATGGCCTCGCTGGCCAGGATCGCCTCGCGAAGTGTTGTATTGTTCTCGCTCACGTGGATTGGCCAGTGAGAATGTCTGAGGCTTAAGGCCCGCCCATTCCCCAATTCCTACTGGTAGCGACCAACACACCAACCCATTCAATTGCTTTCATAATCTAACGAAAACTGATGTTCGAGCATCCTGGCAGCTTACGAGGACGTTTGGGTGCCCCGACAAAATTTATGTATTTCGCAGCAATGGTACTACGAAATGGGCAAGAAACTGACGGCGATGAAGCCTGTGCCATTGTCTGGAACCTAAAGGGACCCTGCAACGCTTTCGATAACGCTTTCACTCTTTCCTTCGTATCTGGAAGCACTGTGAAAGCTATGGTTATCCCCAGCCAGGAGCGGCACTGCGTGATTTGCTCGTCGCAGCAGATACGCCTTCCATTTCGGCTTTGCTTTTGCGGCCTTTTTCTAAAGTGGCTATCAAATGCGTTCATTGTTTCAACTGAAGAAAAGCCGGGCAGTTGCCGCTACACCACGGTAATAACGTAATTCCAGCGGTCAAAAAGCGCCAAGACAGGGAAAGAGGTAAAGATCCCCTGAGCAAGTTTCTTAGTTTTTCTGATGGACATAGAGTAGCAATTCTTGGCAGGAGGTACTTCGCGACCCGTTAATCGAGGAACTGGATGTGTTGGTTGACCAAGTTCTGCAAGCATTTAGGATTTCGAAAAAAAGTTCGAAAACGTGTAGGGTTCCTTTAAATACGAAAACATTAGATGACTATGTTGGTCGAACATCCAGTGTCATCCTCTAGACCGCAAAATACAGGCAAAATGGCCGATGGCGCAAAGAGAAAAACGTAGTTGATTAAAGTAAATTAGTTCAAAACATAAACTGGAAAATTTGGATATGGTTGAGAATCGACCACAGTGGCCCTGGAACGCGAGGCATGCGTCCACAACACCACAATGGTTGGACGGCTTAGGTGACTTAGCCGTGTGAAAACATTGTGCCCTTAGATTTACAAACCTGTCTCAGGGTAGCGTAACTGACAAACCTGGCCGCCTATACGCACCCCACGTTAGCCTCTTTTTCGCGTCGATCTACAAGAATAAAATAACTAATAAATATGTCATTAGGCTACACCAACTATCCTTATTTTCGACAAGAATTCATAGAATTGACCTAAAAGAACATGCTGTAGCAAAAAAAATTTGGTCTTAAAAAAAAAAGATTGACCGCATATCTGCTCACTTCATTGCAAATGTCGTCGGGGGCCCCTGCGAAGTAAATGCCTCCCTACTCTTTCAGGCTCTCCCCTCATGCTGTTCCTCTCCCGCCTCACTCCTCCCAAGATAAACACGCTAGAGGTTTGCTCAAGTCGATTTAAATTTACCGCGTTCCACTGGTCCAAGCCGGGTGCCTCGTTGCCAGCGCTGGCATACGATAGAGGCGCGCGGGAATCAAGGCACCCTCTCCACGTGCGTTCCAAGCGGACCGTTGAACCTATCTAGTGGAACGGTTCGTTACTGCTGCTGTTTGATTTCTTAAAATGTCGCTAGGGAAACCGCGGGCGCCAGCTTTAGTATTTTTCTGGGAGTATTTGTCATTAAATCAACCATCCGTGTACTTTTGGAACGAACCCTACAAATATCACTTATGTATTATGTCTTGCCTCAGATATGCGTAATGTTTTGTTTTGGCTCAACAATGTTCAGAGGTATGAATGTTGCTACCACATTTAGACGTTTAGATTTGGCTGCGGGTATGTAAACCTATTGTTCAGCACCTCCCTTAGCTTTGGCCGGGCGGCTGAATCGAAACACAGACAGACAGACAGACAGACAGACAGACAGACAGACAGACAGACAGACAGACAGACAGACAGACAGACAGACAAAGCAAAATTTTCGCGTTCAAGTAGCCCAAGAAAGTATCGTCTATAAAAACAGCAGTCACTTGGGCTCGAACCCAAACAGTCGGCGTGATAACCCACGACTCTACCCCTAGACCACTGAGGAAGAACAGCGGAGTCTAATATGTAGTTACTCAAGAAAATCGGCGTTGTTGTCGTCCGCCCCTCGCCCATTCTCCTCGCCGCGCGAGCTGCGCTCTCCGCCGCTCACCCCCTCTCCTCTCCGATGCCCCCCTCTCGCCCACACCCCTCCCCCTACACTATAAAAAAATAATAGTTAGCGGTGCCCGGTTCCGATCCAACGACCCTGTGGGCGGAACGCGAGGTACATGGCGCTCTTCCCACTGCGCCACAAAACCGAGACAGAATGAAATGCTACGAACACGCCTTATATCCTTGACTCATTCAAACTACGTCAAAAAGCTACTGATACAACGCATGATAAGGCAATGATTAACACTTGCAATAAAAGAAAAGAAGCTCCCACTTACAGCAACAATGATGGAGTAAAGGTCGTTGCGACAGCGAAGCCCCAAGCATACCACTTAGAGAGATTGACCAAGATTGGCCAATAAAACATAATAATAATAATCATAAAACATAATAATCATACGCGTTCCCGAGACGTTTCACGCGATTTCAGAATCAATCCAACGGAAACATCAAGTGAACCACACGATGCGTCGCATCTGCACAGAGTTCCCCTCGCGGGGAGGTGGGCGCAATTTTTTGTGCTTGCTTTTCCTCCCGCACGTGCCGGCGTCGCACTGCCACTTTTTTTCGCTTACTATCGTAAAAACAACCCAACGAGCGTTCCTAACTGAATGAACGCGGGCGCTGCGGGTTAATTACGTATATTTTACCTGAGCCGTGCGAGAGAACCATGGCCACGGGGCACCACACCCCACCAGGAAATGGGAATGAAATTGGCTTCTGCCTAGGTTCGTACCCACGAGGCACACATCATCGGCGTGGATTTTTCAAAAATGGATTTTTCGATAAAGCTGTGAGTTTCGGGCTGCTGTTATAATGAATAATTAGATTAGATTCAATCAACCACTAGTTACGGTCAATAATAACTTCCTCTAACGCCGAAGTACGCACAACCCTTGGATGCGTATCAGCTAGATTTATTCAATGGTACAGTGCTAACCAAGACCTGGCTGGACCCCTTGGAGAAAGCGCTATGTCACGTTTTCATTGCTTTGGCAGTAGTGGAAGAAACGTCACGATATAGCAGTCTCCCGCAGACAGAGTATTCCTGACTGGAACTGCACACAAAAACACGGGACCTGGGAAGACAACACACACAACGCGATAACGCGTTGGGTGTGTTCTCTTCCCTGCTCCAGTTTTTTTTGCGCGCAGTTCCAGTCAGGAACCATTGCCAACCAGCCCGAAACATGACTGCCGTCAATGCATCCCAAGAGTTCGTCGAAGCTGCCAAGTCGCCAGGGGACGATAGAAAGAAGTGTTGAAAACTTTCAAGTCCAAGGATTGTTTGAGTACGGACACCTTCTCAAAAAAAATTGGGCCCATCTCCCCGCGAGGGGGACTCGAGTAAATGCGTCGCATATGGGGTGGGTGTATTGCGTTAACGTTTAGTGTTTGGGGAGTTGGTGGTAGTGAATGCGTTGTATCAGCAGTTTCTTGACGTAGTTTGAATGAGTCAAGGATATAAGGCGCGTTCGTAGCCTTTCATTCTGTGTCGGTTTTGTGGCGCAGTGGGAAGAGCACCATGTACCTCGCGTTCCGCCCACAGGTAGTGAATGCGTTGTATCAGCAGCTTCTTGACGTAGTTTGAATGAGTCAAGGATATAAGGCGCGTTCGTAGCCTTTCATTCTGTGTCGGCTTTGAGGCGCAGTGGGTAGAGCACCATGTACCTTGCGTTCCGCCCGCAGGGTCATGGGATCGAAACCAGGCGCCGGTAAGTATTATTTTTTTATATAGTGCAGGGGAGGGGTGCGGACCTGTTGTTGAGAGCGATGAAGATAGCGTGATGCGGGAGAGGAGGAGTGGGGGAGAGGGCGCGCCTGCGCGCTGAGCTGTTGCGGACGCACGGCGGACGCTACATGTGAGTTAAAGAAATGCTCTGCATTTAAAACCAAAATTTAGCTGAGGGCCGGAGACGGGGGTGTGACCAGAAGCTCATATCACTCACTACTGTGTGAAGGCGACGAAGGGTCGAGGTCAGGCGTGGAACACGATATTTTGAGAACGCTGTTCTCGTCGAGGTCGGCTCGCCGTTCGCTTCACCAATGGATTCCGAATGCGATGAACGCGTTTTTCCCCCAAACAATGTTTGTGTATACCCGTTCCATAGGGCGAGGGGGAAACCTAGCCTCGCACTCAGGTATCGCGGCGCGCGTGCAGCGTTTCCTTTCTTGTTGTGTGCGCGCATAGGTCATGGTGAGGGCGCATGCTTGCTTTGAATTTGATCATAGGCATAATTTGCGAGCGAGTTCGCGCGTTATTAAAGCGAAGCTTTGTATGCCGGGCTGATGGCGATGCAGTTACGCCAAAAACTCACTGCGGGAAAACCACTTTTACACTACGTGTTTTCGCAAAGGCGCATCGATCATACCACACACGTAGACAATGGAAGGTCTTTACGCACAAAACACAGTACGGTGTAGCACTCGATGACTCGAATAGAATTTCAGCTGATGATGAACGTTCCACCATCGCATTGGGGTCGCTCAGCATTTCCTTAGGGTTCGCTGCGAAGGCGCTGGCCTTGGACTTTGGGTGAGTTGAAGTGGAGTTCGGATTTAGTGTTTGGCAGTTTGGATTGTGGACTTTGGGAGCGTGAATTTTGGACTTTGAGCTTTCACTCCGTTCGTGTAGCTTCGCGTTTTAAGCATCTTTCTCTTAAAAAAGGGCTTCGATTTTTTCGTAATGAAAGGACTTCTTCGAAATGAACCAGTTGCAGATCCTCTACTGTGCGCGTAGCAGCACAAAAGCTTTTTGTCGATTTTGTCCAGCTGAACTCTCCGTGCCAACCTATTCTGAAGTAGTTGAAGAAAATGTTTTTTATAAATACTGACTAAATTTAACAGACTCCGTGCCTGGAAGTGCATGTTTTTTTAACAGTGGCTTTGGTAGGCGCCCGCCAATTACACAAACAAGATTCTGTGATGTAATAGAGACCGCGCCCAAAAGTGGCTGTGGAGTCCCGACTGCTTAATCTGCTTCCCTTAATATCTCCATTGCTTGTTTCAAGTTTTCCATAAAATTGGCATGAATATTATCGGAACAAAACAGTCTTTTCAATGAACCAAACTTGTGCTGTCTTCATGGCCACTTTGAAGGTAACTCTCTAATTTTTGATCCTAGCAACAACTTTCGCATTTGAAGTATAACGCGCAGCGGTGCGTATCGCGCACCAGCTCTCAAACTTCATCCAGTAACCGAAGTGCGAATACACCGCGAGGAATCGTACCAGCCACCAAACAGCTAACAGGCGGTGGCCAGCTACCAGACGGCGCTGCGTACGCAAGGTGGCGTCACCCTGGGTGATATATGATCCGTCTGGGTTTCTATTGTGCGCACTATTTCTGTGCCCGCGGTTACCTCTCGTCCAAGCTGTTCGACTTTCTCTAGGCAACTATGCGATTCACTCATAGCCCTCTTCACAGCAACCGTCGAAACGCCGCGCTTCTGGCTTGCCTGTTGCGGCGTCCTCTTCCCCTCTAATCCCTCCCTCTGCATCCTCCCTTTCTAAGCCTATTTTCCTCTCTCCCGCCTCCCCGCCATCGTTATCCATGAGCAATGCACATGTAGAGGTTCAACGTCGCCGAAATTGCAACGGCAGCGTAGCGGATGCGCACAGCTGGATGGGATTGTTTCCCGCTCACGGGGCGTTGCTCGGTCGCGTTGCCTTGATCGAACACGGTCCCCGCGGCCATGGACTCGGTCACCGTACGCGCGGACGCGCATTCCACGCACAGGTGACTTGAATATAGCCGGCGGCCTTCCCATTTGGCTGTCGGTCGGGGCCATATGCGGGTACGTGTACGCAGTTATGCGATATACGAGCGCAGAGGTGCCGCTTCCGCCGGCTCGTGCGCTCTGCCTGCGGGCTTGGTATGATACGTGAGCATCCCTTGATGAGTACCCCACAGAAAAAGCGCATTAGATGGCAACTGGTCGCCTTTACATTTCATAGTTATTTAGTGCAAATGTAAAAGATTGCTACATATACAATCGGGAGAAAAATATAAAATAAATAATAAACAACAAGAACACGTGACACGTAACCTAGCAATGCACTTGTGTAACGTGGTGAAGCCGACTTTAAAATGATGCTATGTGCTGTTTATTTGCCGCAGGTAAGATGCCTTCGGACAGAAGCTGATTGTAAAGTGGGCTGCTGTAGCAAGCGGGTGGAACGAATGCATGCGCAGTAATAGTCAATTCCTAGAACATCCGTACAATTTTTTTTCCAACCGCGATAATGTGGTCGTAGGCACAAAGTATTACAAGCAGCGTGCAATCATCTTCCGGGCCACCCTGACTCATTGTTCTCGCAAGCGCCATGTCGGCTGAATATGGCATAGTTAACAATTGTGTGACATGAGTCACTACTGGGCGCCGTCTCTGTAGACAGCTGTTGCCGCGTTTTGGACCGAGTTCCTAGACACGTAACGGCGTTCATTACCGCTGCTTCCATCATAGCCCGACAAAAAGGCGAAATGAAATTAGTTTGTATTGTGCGTAAAAAAAGAGGGGAACAATTTTACTCCGCAATTTCTTTAGTGCTGTTGAAACTGCTTTACAAGTATCAAATTAATTCGTTCCGGCTTCAAGCGTACTCGTCTACCTGTCATTCCGTAGTCGCGATCCCTCTGACCAATAAAAAATAATATTACCTCCTTTTTTGTAGCAAAAAACAAACAGCGAAGAAAATATTAAGAACCACCATAATCTCTTAGCTTTTTTTGCTTACTTCGAAGCCAACTAACATTAAGTTCGGCCACGAAAATAAGCAAGCCCCTGGCCAATAGGCGTTCCGAGCGTAGCATTTACATGACAATTACGCAATAACAGAACAAATGAGTTCAGCTAGGTGAGCTGGTGGAGATTCAGTATTGGCAAGAGTGTGAAAAACACACGGGCGAAGTAATACCCCCCAGACGAACACGCACAAACGCTACGCTTTGCGGTTTCTAGCTTTACTTTATATCCCTCTGCTGGCGCGGTTTTCCTATTTTTGAAAGAATGTCGTAAAAATAGTAGTACACACCTTCGCTTGACTTGCAGCAGCACAGTCCCATCCTGCTCTGCCCACCGTGACGGCTTGCATGTGCCGCCGCTACTATACAATGTCGCTTGGAGCCATTCGGATGGGGCGACATCAACCGAGCGTTTTACGGGTCGCGTTTACTTTAATGCGTACGCATTCTTCGGCTAGATCCCCAGAAAAAAACCGGGGCACTTTTGGTGTGTCGCCTTATACCGGCAAAATAGGTAATGACTCAGCCAGTTAGAAGACGTAGTCGTCATAATAGCGCATATGTAAATATTGGTACCTTTCGAGTCGATAAGGAATAAGTAAAATATAAAAGTAAAAAAATTTTCTCGAGTGTAAGTTTGCTTCCGTGCTTTGAAGGCGAAAGCCTGGTGGTTATCAGAAGCTTCCTTACTGCTACATCGTGTTTACGTTTATCACATTCGGCATGAAGCCAAATGTGATTTATTTATTTATTTATTTATTTATTTATTTATTTATTTATTTATTTATTTATTTATTTATTTCTCTTTGTCTGTCTGTCTGTCGGTCTGCCTGACTGTCTGTCTGTCTGTCTGTTTCTTTCTTTCTTTGTTTCTTCGTTTTACTTTACGCAGGCGACCATTTAACTACCGTTAATTTTGAAGCCGATGACGGTCACTTCTCGCGTTTGATGAGACATCTGCGGTTTGCGGCTTAACAAAACAATTGCGTGACACGATGCGCTAGCAATGCATTTGTGTATGTCGTGAAGCTTGCATCGCATTTCGTAAAATGTCTCCCCTGCGAGGTTTTCATGTGCACAAGTGAAGCCAACTTTAAAGGCGCTTGGTTGGTAGCGGAGCGGCTGGAAAGCATGCCTAGGCATTTGCAGACAATTCCCTCTTTCTGTGCTATTTTTCGCGTTGAGAGTCTTAAAACGCCTTTTCCGCCAAAATCCGGTGTTGAAGTGCCTGCGGTGATAGCGAAAATTCTGTTGGTTGAGACGGGAACATCAGCATCATCACCATCATCATTATCAACAACAACAACAACAACAACAACAACAACAACAACAACAACCTATCTACGCCCACTGCAGGGCGAAGGCCTCTCCCATTAACAACGTGAGGGTTCGAGCTAGTTGGTACTCCATAGTGCAAATTTAAAGCGCAACAAATTTAGACAAAAGACGAATGACAGAAGGACAAGCGCTACTTTCCACTGGAAATTTTATTTACGAAGCAACATATACACACGAAAAGGTGAAAAAATACAAAAAACCAGTGCATGTGCGCATCGTCCTTGTGTCATTCGTCTTTTGTCTAAATTTGTCGAGCTTTAAATTTGCACTCGCCCATTAACCTCGAAATATCCAGTCTTGTGCTAACTGCGACCAATTAATTCCCGCACACTTCTTGATCTCATCTGCCTGTCTACCTTACTGCCGCCCCTTACCACGCTTGCCTTCTCTAGGGATCCACTCTGTTGCCCTTAATGACCAGCGGTTACTTGCCTTCGCATTACATGCCCTGCCCACACCCATTTCTTCTTAATTTCTACTAGCACCCGCCGCGGTGGCTCTGTGGCTAAGGCGTTGCACTGCTGAGCACAAGGTCGCGGGTTCGATTCCCGCCCGCGGCGGCCGCTTTTCTGATGGAGGCGAAAAGCAAAAACGCCCGTGTGTACAAGAGTTCAGCGCACGTTAAAAACCCACAGGTGCTCAAGATTAATCCATAGCCCTCCACTACGGGGCGACTCATCGCCGGAGTTGCGTCGGTGCGTTAAACCCGTACAATCAATCAATAATTTTTACTAGTATGCCCTTAACACGCGTTGTGTTCCCTGACCCACTCCGCTCTCTTCTTGTCCCTTAATGTTACACCTATCATCTTCTGTTCCATTGCTCGCTGAGTCGTCCTTGTTATAAGGTGAACCCTTTTTGTGAGCCTCCAAGTTTTTGAACATATCTACCCCCAATTACTGCCCCATTCATAGCGAACGCGACTATGCACGGGCCTGACGTCCCCAATGACTGCGACGTGTCATGTGGCTGCCAACGCGGGTTTGCAGTGGACTGACGTCACCATGATGCATGTGACGGTCCGGCGTGAGGCCTAACGTTACGCTTTTAGGTGTAAAGTCGTCAACCGTTACCTGCAGATTGACGGTCAATATGCGGGGCGTTGCTTGGAGCGTCGTACAGATTATGTTTTATACTGATTCTACCTTCTGTTCAGATTCTAATTTTTGTACAGACTCTACATCATATCAATAACATGCAAAGTGCGACGACCCGGCTTCCGAAGCGTAATATAGTAAACAAAAGATAAAGACTTTGTAAACGGCTACTTGGTTAAGCATAGCAAAATTTTCAAGAGTAGGTACTAAACTTGCACGTTTAGGGAGCGCTTTGTAAATTTCGACGAAATGTCTGTGCCGCTTAATGGAGCCATGAAGACAACACAAGTTTGTGTTATTCGAAAGATTTAATGTTTTATAGTGCCCCCAGCGCTTGTTCAATGCAAACGATGCTTTATTCCCTGAGCAATTATGAATTTAGGTTAAAATTTTGATTTTCCTGCTAAATCGTGCGTTTCGTGGTCTGAAATGACATCACATGGCCTTGTTTACCGTTAGTGAACCTAGATGGCGCCACCACACCGCGGCAAGCCGTTTTCTGCCTTTGGTTTGTTTGTGAACGTATTTGTACCTGGCTTGTTCTGTTCATGAAGACAATCGTTTCGTGAAACATGGTGCTCGCTCGACAAATACGGTCACGTAAGACATCGTCGCTTACGTCAATTGTCCAGTGTCGTCTGAAACAACACCGAAGCCCGCAGTCCTGTGCAGCTAAACCACGCATAGTGCACGCAGTACAAACAGCAGTACGCATCGATCCTTCTATGTTTACGTGTGCTTTCATAACCTCCACTGTTTTTCCCACCATTCTTAGGGCTTTAAAAAGAATGTGCCCTAAATTTAAGCGCAAATAGCTCGTTCTGCAAGCTTATAAGCTCTGCCTAATTTGCGTTTGCTTCGGCCGCCCTCCGCCAATCGCAGAGCTGTCTGGTATGACATCATAGGTTCTGTTGCGGGAAATGAGCTAGTGGGTCGCATGGCCATTCCCTCTTTTCCTAAATATGTAGCTTATTTGAGCGAAGTTTACGTTAAAAGTGGTGTCAGTATGATTCTAACAAGGCAATCTTTCGAATGAACCAAACTTGTGTTTTCTCTTCATGGCTCCTTTAAGGTAGACGTGAAGGTTGTGCCGAGATTTTTTAACAAGTCGAGATTGATATATGTTGTTCAGTCTCCCTATAAAACACATGAAAGCTCACATTTTCTCTCACTATTCAGGAAGAGGGCCTGAGGAGAAAGGTTTGCTTAGAAGCACTTTATTCGCACCTGTTCCCTCTTTCTTGTCTTTTTCCGTAACACAATCCCTCCTGTGGCAATAATACTTGTGCAGGTACGCCTAAGGCCATTGGAAGGAACTCGCCAGACAACAGAAGTAAGGACAGGTTCGTCAGCCTGGTTTAGCTTCATTTTTCACGGGTGCTTTGAAGTCCAATGCTGCTCCGTAATGGTGATCCTCTTCCAGAGCGGCAGTCAAGGTACAACGCAAGTTGTTTGCATTGCAGAGACACAATATCGGCATGCTTTGCATCGACGGGCAGTATCACATCGGCTTGACCGGAAATGCATGTTCTTGGGCTGTCCCTTTCCTGGATGAGCTCGCTCTTTAACAATGAAAGATCCGTTCCCTTTCGCAAGCCTCACTGGGTTTGTAGTGAAGTCTATAGTTGCTGCTATTACCCTCAGTTAGAATAGCAGTCAACTTCTTTTTACTGATGTGTACAGAATGCGTTTCGTGCACCGGTTTGAGTCGCTATTCATGTCAGCACTTTCCAGTATCCTATGAATTGAAACAAATGGCTTCTGATATTCGGGTACGCGCTCGAACAGTTCAGTAAATATTGCATCACGCTGTCCATATTTTGGTTCCACGCAATCTGTCCACCACCATGCCTGAGCAAATGTGGCAGCGTCAAAGTCACCTGATGAAAGTAGGGTGGCGGTCTTTGTGGGTTTTGTCTTGGTAGTGAGGGATTCATCCCCGTATACCGGTTCCTTATCAAAGGCTCCAATAGGCTCCAAGATGATTTAACATATTCTATCTGAGCGTCGGATGCAAAAGGTCCACTTGAGTGCTTGTGTTTAGCAACTTTCTGAATGGAAAACCGTGTACCGAGAAAGCTTATTACTTTCTATATCTTTTCACTTGGCAGCCACTTCGCACGAAAAGCCACACTGAAGCAATCGTGAAATTCTTAATGGCAATTTACAAAGCTATAAAAGTCTGTAGGATTCCTGATCCAGATATCAATCTTAATTAGGTCGACTGATTCGGAGGAAAGCAAAAACGCCCGTGTGTACGAGATTTCGGTGCACGTTAAAGATCCCCAGGTGGTCAAAATTAATACGGAGCCCTCCACTACGGCGCGCCTCATCGCCTGCATTGCGCTGGCGCGTTAAACCCTACAATCAATCAATCGAATGATTCCGAAGGGAACGGACCGTAGTTATTGTTGAAGTTGGTCATACTAGGGTGCAGTCTGCTTTTTTGGAAAGTTCAGATAGATGTTCCCGTAGCGTGTACAGTTTGCAACGCCCTTGTCTATAACACTGAGTTCAACTTCAACTAGTTACCTCTCAAAACTGTGGACTCAAACTTGTCACAAAACATGTTGAGGTCAAAATATATGGTATAGACTTCAGAATGATATAATAGTTTTCTTCAAATGCTTTTCGGCCGAGGCAAGATAAGCCTATAAGTACGAAACCTGTGTTACAGACAAGTGTGTTGCCCTCTGTACCTGATGATTTGCAGTTGGCACGCTACCTCGTTGCCCTCTTCAGGGTGAATTTCTTCGGGAAAACTGTTCTGACTCCTACGCTTCTCTTGGGAGGGTCCGGGTTTTATTTGGTCGGCGCGATGGCAGTCAGCAATGGCGGGCGCCGTTCAAGGGCAAGTCCTCCTGGATCCAGGTATCATGGTTTTCCATTCCCGCGGGGGCCTCATAGTTGCGCTGGCGGGCCATTCCAACGCCGAATGTCGCGGAACAGGACCAGGGGCCGTGGCCTTGCTGAGAACGCTCTTTATTAGCCTCTCCTACATCTCCAGCCAGTGATGGTGATTGTTTCTGCACTCATCACGCCACTTCCCAAGAATACGAACCCGGAACACCATCCAGAACGCCGGCTGGCTAGAGCCCGATCGCTAGCCTCCACGTACGCCTCGGATAACACCGCATACTACGTCGACGCAGCGGAAGACCGCGCCCGGCCCAACTACTACACGGCAGTCGCAATCGCAGCATCCGATGGGACAATCCGCACGGCCGGCAGCTTCAAGGCCACGGACTCTCACCACGCAGAAGAGCTCGCGATCGCCCTCGCCGCGACCGACCCTCGATGTAGAACGATACTCAGCGACTCAAGAACAGCGATCCTCCGCTTTGCGAACAGCACAACAAGCACCAGTACGGCCCGCTTCCTCCACAGGATGGGCCAAACCCGCCAACACTGGATCTTTATCAGTTGGTATCCTGCACACGTGGGACCGCTCGACCCGAAGGGGCGGATACGTAACCGGAACGAGGAGGCTGACCGCGCAGCGCGAGGACTTACTTACCGCGCGACGCACACCAGCCAACACTCGGACCGCAATCGGAACAGCCAACTGCGAGCCGAAGAGACCGAACCAGCACCACTGGAGACGTACGGAGACATCCTGAGATGGTACCGCCACAACAGGCAGCGACTCCCTGCCCCACACCCACAACTAACGCGCCGCGAAGGCGTGCTATACCGCCAGCTACAGACGGACTCGATCCTGACACCCGTTCTCGCCAGATACATCTGCCTAACGCTATACAACACCGACCGTTGCATCATCTGCAAGACTGCCCCCGCTACGACAGCGTACATCCTCAACGATTGCACTCACCTACAGACATACTCTGAAGCACAAGAATTGCCACCAAAAGTGCGAGAAGCCATCACCTCCTCAGACTACAACACACAACTCCAGGCCGTCCGGCAGGTGGAGGAAGCCCTGACCCGACAGCGGGAAGGACCTGCGGTGGCGCAAGCCATTACGGGCTCGACCCGCCCGGGACCGGGGCCGACCCCCACGGCCTAATTCACTCTGCCGGACACGCAATAAAGTTTCTCTCTCTCTCTCACGCATGCACAGCACACACGCACGCGTAGCCCATTCAAACACAAACAAGCAGAGAGAGAGAGAGACAGAGAGAGAGAGAGACAAATGTGCTCCCGGGGCTCATCGCATTCTACGATACTGCCACAAACCATCCTGACCACGTTTTCGGAGGGTCCTGCTCCAAAAAATGTTCTTTAGTGTACCGTCAACTCTGGATAATTGGAAGTCGCTTAATTAGAAGTTTCAGACAATCAGAAGTGATGTGCTAGTCTCTGTAAGTTTACATGCCATCCAATTGAAGAATTTGCTCGATTATTCAAAGCAAAAATTCATTGTATGCTTAATTGGACGTTATTTGTAATAGAAAACATAGAGGTGACCGTCACTTCTGTATACAATTCAATAATTTTAAGCGCAAAAACATTGCCCTGTTCTCTACGGATGTCTCCGCCTACGCAACTGAGGCAGCGCGCAGTTGGCAAAGGGGCAAGCCAAATGAGACTCACGCCAGAGTAGGCATCTTTCTTTTTTGAGGTCTTCAACCTCCTTTATTGTGCAGTTTGTATGGCGGAGCCTGAATACGTAAGGCTTTGATTTTAGCTATCAGTCTCAACAGTCATGGCAACGCGTGTCGTACGCTCGACTTGTAGGTGAAAGTCGGCCATATGAACGGAATCGAGAAGAGCCCATGTTGAGGAGTAATAGGAATTCTGCTTTTGTGCTTTTTGTTTAATTAGAAGTTTGGTTTATTTAAAGCGTTTCGCAGTCCCCGTGGACTTCATATCAACGGGAGTGGAGTGTAGACATATGCAGCAGATCGCGCAGTGCCGGCGCATAGAGCCAGGTCGAAGTCAATGCTAATGCTTTACGCCAGTAGCTTAACGGCTGGGTCAACGTGCCGATTCAATGTGAAGTTTTCAAAGCTGGAACTTTCATTCTAACTCTACACGTTAACCGACCGCAGCCGTTTTATGCCGGGTTGCTGAAAATATGGAGTGCTTACTCTAACTCCAGAGTTATGGCAGTATCATACTCACCTCTCCTCTTTCATAATCTGCAGTGTACGTCGTAGGCCAGCACGGTGCTGCGCTATTCTATTCTTGGAATCAAAAGGCAGCTCCCGTGTAATACAGTTGGTAGCGTCAGCGGAACAATAGGAAATGATAGTGGAGTGATAGGAAATTTAACAAGTGGTCACTCCGACTGGGGCGGTGGTGTCAGCGCTAGCATTGGGATTACGTTTGGGCTGATATTTTGCGCATTTTTAATCTTCACGTGTATGTATAGGTGCCGTCAAAAGTAATATGAACAAGGTGTCGTAAATTTACGGGAATTTCTTCTTCCAGAAACTGGCTGGCTGCATAGATGTGCATTTAAAAGGGTCTTCCCTAATAGAAAAAACCTCCTGAGAACCGGTAATGGCTGTCATAATGCCAGTAAGACAAATATTTTGTGATATTCACAAATACTTGTTCCCAATACTTAGGACGGTTCCTGTACATCTCGTTATGTGCCTAGCGTTTCGGTTACGTCATGTCTTGTGTACG
This sequence comes from Haemaphysalis longicornis, assembly GCF_048455015.1. Taxonomy (NCBI): domain Eukaryota; kingdom Metazoa; phylum Arthropoda; class Arachnida; order Ixodida; family Ixodidae; genus Haemaphysalis; species Haemaphysalis longicornis. Next base: position 167,388,730 of record NW_027526295.1, read on the forward strand.
ATGTTTACTTTGTTTCATCCTCGTGTTCACCACCTTATCGTGACGTATATACGGTGTCTTACACTTTTTTTCCTGCCCCCGCCCCGCTATTCACGACGACAGTCTTTGTTGGGCTACTTAAACGCTAAAATCTGTCTGCCTGTAAGTTTGTCTGACTGTTTGTCTGTCCCCCAATTCAGGCTTCCGGCCAAAAGTTAAAGGAATACTTGAACGACCTGTTTAAATAGGCAAAACTTTTCCAAACCACTGGATCTGGAAACATACTGTGGTGATTAGCCATCAGCCACAAGGCGGAAGAAAACGACGATGGTGACTGGGAGATTTCCCAAGTGGGGAAATAAATAGTAGGAAGAGGTGGAAGCCGTCAGTGAAGCCGGGGTGCGTATCGCTGGCGGTTCTGGAAGGCCCTTCGTCACAGGGCGAAGCCTAGGACCAGCTAGGACCCCGTGGCCCCGGGAGGACACCTGGACTCGCCATCGCGCGCTGCTCCAGCCCTCGGTGGAACCATCAGGCATCACCACGAGTGGAAGGCCCGCCGTTGCAGGGAGAGGCCTAGCCACATCACACTGCAAGCAACTCAAGGGCGCCTGGACATGCCACTGCGTGCGGGTCCGGACGGCCCAACAAAGAACCGTCTTGGGTTCAAGTGTAGTCGCTTCGAGGGCAGCAACGCAACTCTCCTGCCTGTCTGGTACGCTCCTACGTCAGCAGGCTTTGGTGACGTGGGAGCCAACTATACGCCAGCGATACGCACCCCGGCTTCACCGACGGCTTCCACCGCTTCCTACTATTTATTTCCCCGCTTGGCAAATCTCCCAGTCGCCATCGCCGTCTTCTTCCGCCTTGTGGCTGATGGCCAATCACCACACACACTCTATATTTGTGAACACTGTTCAATAAAATAAAACATTAGGCATATTTGAGGCAAAGCATCAATAAATAAGTAACATTCGCAGTGTTCTTTTATTTAAATATACATGGCTTTTTGATTTTTGCAATAGAAAATAAGAAAATACGCATTGAGGAAACATGTTTTGACCCAAAAATACAAAACGCACTCGCGCGAGCCTGGACCTTGCGTGAGGGAAACATAAATATTAAAGACGAGAGGCTGTGAGGCCCTGAGGGGAAGTGAGGACGGAGGAGGAGGAGGAGAAAGGGAAAGGTCACAATTCCCACAATGTACACAGTTCCAGTCTGGGGGTCCTATTCACAGACTGCACAGTTCATTCAGTCAGTGGCACTAATATGCCAACAGCCTGGGCCTTGCGGCAATGTTCCAAGTTTCAACAGTAACAAAAGGTTTCAGTAGATGCCGCGAGCGGAACGGGGAAAATCTGAATTGACTTTAGCAAACATCCTCTCTGCTTGACGTGTGAGGTACGAAAGGGTGGCGAAAGTTGGGTGCGAGAGAGAAGAGAGAGGCATTTACGTGACAGAGGCGGCAGAAGACGACCGCCCACCGGCGATAGTTGCAGTAAATTGAGCAGAGACGAGCCCAATTTCTTTCCTTATTTTATCTCATCTTGTTCCCGCCATTTGAATTAGCAAGCCTCACCGAAAACGGGGCTGTTCTCTTCAATATTTCCTTAGAGCTTCTTCTCCCCCCTTTCTCTACATCTTTGTGTATGACGTATTTTTATTCCCAAACTGCATTCACTTCACACTGCCGCAGTCTGGAGGGCTGTAGCAGCCGCGCAATTCAAACGGTAAAGTCAACTTTGATGACAACAATAGAAGAGAACATTTATTATTTCTAAGTTGATGGTGCGAAAAGGCGTCGCAGAATACTTCGCGCAGTTCTTCAAGCTCGCCTGCAAAGCGGATACAATCCCTGCGGTCATCTGAAAGAAAACAGAAAACAAAACAAAAAATTCAATTAAAAAATGTACATACGTACGTACGTAAAACCAGAACAAGAGAACTTGAAGCTTAACCCAAAGTGAATCTGGATTTTGTCATCATCATCATCACCAGCCTATCTACGCCCACTGCCGTGTAAAGGCCTCTCCCATTAATCTCCTAATACCCCGGTCTTGTGCTAACTGCGACCAATTTATCTCCGCAAACTTCCTGATATCATCTGCCCATCTAACTTTCTGCCGCCCCCTGCAACGCTTGCCTTCTCTAGGGATCCACTCTGTTATTCTTAGTGACCAACGGTTATCTTGCCTTCCCATTACATGTCGTGCCCACGTCCATTTCTTCCTCTTAATTTCTACTAATATGTCCTAAAGACGCGTTTATTCCCTCTGAATTATGTACGAGAAACTAAATTCCCCCATGCTCACACATCCATTCGGCAGGGAGCCGAATTCGGCATTCGGCAGTTCTAGCCGGCAGGAAGGCTAGATGGCACATTCTTACGGGGGGACTAAGAAACAGAACATCCGATGTCTTGCTTTCGTCTGTTTTCGTGGCCGTGCTACTGCTCCATTCATTGTATAACTTTCTTGACGTCCTGTAAGTGGGTAAACACCTCGGTTTTATTTTCGAGCCAAATACGTTTGCAGTGGGGCAGTGCTTAGAACACAAGAATTTTTGTGTGTGCAGGCGTTGCTGCACTTGCTGATCAAAGTTGCAGACCGCCATGTTAGTTCCAAAAGATCGATGCAAAACTCAGTTAATGTTTATTCTTTGACCACCTAATCAGGACTGTGTTTTGATGTTGCTGGAAATCCGGTCACATTTACCTGTGTCCGGTGAGCCTCCTTCTATGCTGCTTAAATGTAGTGGCCGCGGTATCCGACGCCGATCGCATGCAGGCCGTATCCGTAGGGGCTCAATCCTAAACCGGGCACCAGTCCTGGGTAGGGGTATGGCGGGTAGTACCCGATCGCATGTGGGATGTGCGGCACGTAGTCGTAGCGCGCACCGTATCCGTATGGCACACCGTATCCAGCCGGCCAACCATAGCCGTAGTGTCTGCCATATGCGTAGTGCCCACTGTAGACGGGACCGATGTTTGTGGACTTCGCCTGGGAGACGACAGACACGGGAGAAGAGGCGACGGCCACGGGACCAGACTCCGCTCCTCCGACACCGAGGCCTCCGAGACCACCGTAGCCCAGGAAAGGCGTAGCCCAGGACGCGCTCAGCGCGCTCAGGAAGGCGGTGGCAACGAAGGCCTGCGAAGGTCCGAAACATCACTATTCGAGTCTAAATGACCGCCGCAGCCCAAAAGTGTATCCTCACCACACCGTCGACGAGCTGAACTGTTGTTTTACTGGGACTAGGAAGTAAACGCGCAGGTAATATTGTATGAGCGTTACACACCTTGTTTACTCCCCGAAGAGTCTTAGACAGATCAGTAGAGGTCTTTACCCAATTTACCGACCTTCGGTTCCGGCAGAGACGAGAGGGCCCTATACAAGACCCGTCTTCTAGAGTAAACTAAGGACGAGCCCAGGAATGTCAACGTTTTAATGGGCGAGTTTCTCAACTTACGCTCGAATCACCCAAATGCCGCACTAAACTTCTGCCCTTCTGGCTCAGCCTGGATTACGTTAAGAGCGTCGAAGTCTTAGAAGAGTGAATAAACACTTGCGAGGTTTTCTTGTTGCGGCGATTCAAGAAGAAGCGGGCGCGTATCCAGGAACAGTTTCCGTATGTTCTGGCGCTTCCTTCTCCCATTTCAATTTCGCCACCACTACAAGAAAAATGGCTGCAGCAAGTTTCGCAGAAGCTGTTTGATTTCACTTCTTCTACCCGTTCTTGCGACTGCCACGAAAATAAAGCTTGGGCCTCGAAATATGCCGTCACAACTATGTACTGCAGCATGATGATTAGCTACTGGGAAAGAGTCTCCACGAATGAACTTGCCTCTAAAATCAGCATTATGTGTGCAGTCTATTCTCCTTAGATTTGAGGCAAATTTTATTTTTATTCTGCATCGCACACACGCGCACACAACCCCATAGCAACAAGTAACCACTGTATGTATTCTCTTCAATCGATGTTCTAAACCATATCCTTAAAGGAGCCATGAAGACAAAACACAAGTTTGGTTCATTCAAAAGATTGCCTCATTAGAATCATACTGACACCAATTTTAACACAAACTTTGCTCAAATAAACTATACAATTAGGAAAAACTGGAATGGCCATGCGACCCACCAGCTCATTTCCTGCAAACGAACTTATGATGTCATACCAGCCAGCTCTGCGATTGGCGGAGACCGGCAAAAGCAAACGCAACTTAGGCAGAGTTTATAAGCTTGCCGAACGAGCTATTAGCGCTTAAGTTTAGGGCACATTCTTTTTAGAGCAGTAAGAATGGTGGGACAAACCATGGAAGTTACGAAAGCACACATAAACATAGAAGTACCGATGCGTATGCTGCTGTTGATACCGCACGCACCATGCTTGGTTTAGCTGCACAGGACTGCGGAGCTTGGAGTAGTTCCAGACGACACTGGCCGATTGACGCAAGCAACGGTGTCTTACGCCACCGTATTTGTCGAGCGAGCACTATGTTTCACGAAACGATTATTTTCTGCCTCAACAAAAACAAGCCAGGTTCAAACATGGTCAAAAATAACCCAAAAACAGAAAACGGCTTGCCACGGTATGGTGGCGCCATCTAGGTCCACTAACGATAAACAAGGCTTCGCAATCGGGTGCAGAGCGGTCGATTCCTGCGATGTCATTGCAGACCACTAAAACACATGATTTAGCGGGAAAATCAAAATTTTAATTTAAAATCAATAATTTGTTAGTGAATAAACCATCGTTTACATCCAGACAAGCGGTGGGGACAATATAAAACACGAAATCCTTCGAATAATACAAACTTGTATTTTGTTGTCTTGGCTCCTCTAAACTAAAGGAACCTCACCAGCAAACCGATCCAAGTCGGCAGTCGCGGCACGCCCCAGGGATCTCTATTGCCACCCCTCCTGTCTAACATCGCATTCATTGGACTAGCCGCTGCCCTAAACCAAATACCCAACCTTCGACATGCCTTTTATTCGGATGATATCACCCTGAGGACAGGCACTGATTCTCTCGGGGGCACTCTCCAGCGTGCTGCGGACATAGTGAACGCGTATGCCCAAGCCAATGGCCTCTGCTGTTCTTCTAAAAAGTTGAAATTGATCATAGTTCGCCTCAACTCTGACCCTGACAAATTCTCGATTACCCTCGATGGACACACTATCCAACCGGCTCGAGCCCTGAAGATCCCGGGTCCTACTATCCAAGCGAACACGAGAAATGACCAGACACTTTAAACCTCAGTAAAGCGAATGATCAGGTAACACGTATGATTCGTCGCATCACCAACCGGCAATAAGACATGAAAGAAAAAGATACTCTTTGGCTCCTTCAGGCCATTTCTATCTCCCGCCTCACTTCTGTCACACAGTATATTGTCGCGAACCATGAATTTGATTTTGTTTATGCTTTTGCCGACTGGCTGCGCCAGGCTGTGTTATCTATGTTATCCGTGGACCAAGTGAAGCGCGCGTTCCATTCTTTATGCCACACGTGTTATCGCCTTTATTAGGGAGAGTGCTTTGAACTAACGTAACCAGACTAGAATAATCTTTTATCTACAGTGTTCTGGATGTAAACCGACGGTTCGAGAAACAGTCGCGCCGAAAGATAAAAGCCTGCAGAGCAGACGCCGTGGTATTCGACTCGCCGACGCCCGCCTGGGCACGTCACTTTGTTGGCTGCTGCCTCGCCGCCTGTGTATTCTTGGAGTTGTTAGGGGAGCACAAGTTAGCTCCAATAAACATGTTTTCTTTGAAGATAACTGAGTCGTTTTTGGCTGCATGGTTCGCGACAATATTTGTCCCAACTCGAACCGATACCGACAAACTCAATCGTCTTGTCCGGAAAGCAACCAAACAAGCTGTGGGCCATCCGATTAGTACGTCTATGGCCAAAATACTGATCATGTGGCTCCACAGAATGGTAGAGAAGGTGATCGAAGGACACCTTTCCAGTCAACGCCTTCGACTTGCCCAAGCCTAAGGAGGCCATGGGGTCCTTGAAAATATTCAATGGTCATACCCTGACCAGACCTACCTGGTGACCATCTCCGACGTTTGGCGCCAGTCCATCTTTGTGCGCCCCCTTTCTAGAAATATGCACACGGACCTCCACCCTTGTCGTAGAGAAGACCGAAGCAAATCCTAAGAAAAACTTTACAACAGACACTCCGACGTAATCTACACAGATGCAGCCAGTTACCCAGATAACCAAACTATGGTGGCAGTGGCAACTTAGAATATCGCCCTCATCACCATCGCCTTAATCCGCCCAACCGCCTCCCCGGACGCTGAAGAATTAACTATTGCTCTCGCCCTTACCCAAGCCACCTCCAAGATTATACTAACTGATTCACAAGCCGCCTGCCGTAGGCTCCTGTCGCGGTTGGTACCCCCAACAGACGGAGATTTCTGAAACAACATCCGCCTGCTCATCGGGTGGACATTGTGTGGACTCCCCCCATTCTGCATTGACTAGCAACAATTTTGCCCATCGATAAGCTCAAGACCGAGCCGCTGAAACCGGAGGTGTCTCCGTACCACTTCTCACCTAACAAGAGAGAGAGAGAGAGAGAGAGAACAAACGTTTATTTTCTGCAGGACCTAAGTCCAGGTCTTAATTTGAATGTTCAGTTCACCGGGTCCACGTAGTACTTAAGGATGCCAGTGTGGATCCGGTGCAAATGTTAATAGAGTGCTTCCTGGCCAGCCTGGATGTTTACTGTCGACGGGGGAGACAGCCAGAGCTCCCAGGGAGTGGTGGAGGCGAGGAATGGGCAAGAGATGGCGGGATGCAGTCCCAATAAGATTGAGGGATGGATGGGTAGGAAGAACAGGTCGGACAGGAAGGATGGCCAAGGTGCCTAAAGGTGCGGTGAAGAATGTGTTGGAAGGAGAGTAAAGAGGTTTTAGCCTGCCAAGTGAAGCCCGCAGCCTAACAAGTTCGACGGCAACTGGGGGGGGGGGGAGGGGACAGGGTGGGTGATAGGCGTTGGGCGTGTAATTGGTAACGGCGGGAAGCGCACTGCTGAGTGCGAACCGTAGACGGATGTATTACGAGGTAGTTAGAAGAAACCACCCAATACTATCGAACCACGAAACAGACCTTTCCCAGTCCTCCCACATCTTTGACCAAAAGCCAAGCAATCACATTCAGACAAATTCAAAGCGGCACTTTACCTCACCATGTCATTTTTGGATTTACGCTTCCCCACACTTTACTCAGAAGAGTGTAAATTCTGCCAGGAACCTCGAATTGTGGCACACATAATATTCGACTGCACAAAAAACTCAGACCTTCCGCCTCTGAACCCGTCCCCTTCCCCTGAGCAGTGGAAGATACTGCTGTCCAGTTGTCGACCTGAGGACCAGCTCCTGCTAGTGGCCAGGGTTACGGCAGCCTGGACACCACACGGGCTACTGGGCTGAGGAACCACTCTTTCATTATTGTGTAACAAAGTTCTCTCTCTATCTATCTCTCTCCCTCGCCATCTGATGATGTGTGGACTTCTTTGTGACACACTATCATGACTATGCACAACACTATGGTCCCTCCAAGGGCGTCGGGTGTTGAGGAAAATTATCAGCAAATGCATCGTTTGCAGCAGACGGAACATGATACCTCAGGCACACGCGATGCCATCATGAACCAACCAGCTGGCCACGTGAATGAAGCCCGCCGTCTTAATTGAGCAGTATCGACTTTGAGGTCGCACAGCATGCACAAAAAAGGTGACTGGGTTAAAGTGACCCAATTTTTACTTGTGCGATCACCAGAAGTGTTCCTTCAGGTTCATCATCACCATTATCATCATTATAAGCTTATTTTGTGTCTACTCCCGATTGAAGGCATCTCCCAGTGACTTCCGACTGCTCCTAACCTGCGCTTTTTGAGTGCACTTTTTATCTCATGCTTCCATCGATTTATCGGTCTTCCCACGTTTAGTACTGTTTCTCGGTATCCACTCCGTTCCAAGGTGGTTTACCAGTTGTCAGTTCTCGGGATTACCTGTCCAGCCCAACTCCTCTTTTTATAAAGCGAAGCTTTCTTTCCCTCACTAATGAGAGAGAGAGAGAATAAACATCTCCGTCCACACCAAAATGCACTGCAGAAAAGCCAACTTTTCTGACGACGATGAAGAGTGTGGGTGAAGTAAAAGATTGTTGAAACATGAAGCTTTCTCTGGTCGAAAGCCAATGTTTCAAAATCCGAAATCCAAATCGTTACGCCCAAGACGCACTGCTGGAAATCCAACTTACACAATGCGTTTCAACAAGGTGCACATTATGATGATGATCATGATCATAAAACACGAAGTGCCTTATTAAAAAACAGCTTCCCGTAGACAGAATCAAACCTCGGTCCCTCGCGTTGCGAAGCCGATGTCTATCATATTGCGCCATTCCGACATGGTCAAAGCAGTTTGAATTTTGGACTTTGACTTTGACTCTGGCTGCACGGAAGAAAGCTTTGCATTTTAACCATCTTTATCTCAAGACAAGACTCTCATCTTTTTTTTTTCGACGTTAGCTCTGGTATCATTAACCGGAGCAGCGTCCATCGAATACATTGAAGACGCAAGCTTTCTATCGCTACACGTACTTTTTAAAGCAGAGCTTCAGTGTTCTCACTGATGGCGCCTGTAATGCTAAAACGCGCTGCAGCAAATGCAACCTTCTCTAACGATGGTGAATGACCATGGATAAAGTAAAAGAAAAAAAAACTCTTCAGTGGCTGGGATCAAACCTGGGTCCCTCGCGTTATGAAGCCGGTGTCTGTCCGATCGCTCCATTTCGACGCGGTCGAAACTCAGTCCCCACTCAGACGACAACCAAGGAATCCGTCACGAGAAAGCTTCGCGTTTAACTATCGTAATCGTTAAACGAAGCGGTGCATGATTTTCTTTTCTATGGGTGGTTGGGCCCTCCTACGTTTTCTTTACCTTCAAGGATCTCCTGAGTTTCGGCACTAGAAGTTATCACCTGTAGTACGAACTGATGGTACACTTTTCTTTTAATGACAAAGGTGGCCTGCCTACTTCACAGAGCTTGCGGAATGCTCTCCAGCCTCAACGCCGGATTCCATTCTCGTGGTTTGGATCGGCACTCACAACTCGCCCAAGATTGTTGTATTCCTCCGCGTCTTCTAGTATCTGATTGCTTAAACGGAAAGCGGTGCTTGTTGTACGTGTATTTAAAATTAATTTCGTGTAACTTTTACGTACGTATAATCCTATGAAAACGCTTTCTGTGTAAACTCTCTGAAGCATTATTTGCAGGTCCTCCCTCGTATCACTAAACAAATCCCAACTGACTCAACTGTTCTTCACGTACACGTATCCCTGTCTTCTCCCGATCAAACGTCCTAAATACCCCTTCTAGACACTATGTGCATAGTTTCGGTGATATGGTGTCGCCTTGTCTAATTCCCTCCCCAATAAAAAGTGCTATTTTAAGGAAGCGTTTTCGTGCTGTACATTCCTCGTATCTGCAGCGATAGGTACGCCTCATTTACTTCATATGCTCCCACTGCTTACACCATTGCAGGGTCTTGTACTCGATCAAAGGCTTTTCGTAATCTATAAAAAGTATGTAAAGATGCTTTATGTACTCCGCCGATTTTTACATTAGGTTGGTAGCATGAATGTGATTTATTGCTCAGTAGCTTTTCCGCAATCCAGCCTGTTTACTCATTTGTTCGGAATCTAGGGTATCACTTATGCGACGGACTACTATCTTCGTCAACAGTTTGTATACAACTAAGAGTAATCTGATGGCTCGGTATGTATTTCGATCTTTGGCATCACCCTTCTTGTGAATTAAAATTATGTTGTCGTTTTTCCAGGAGAGTGGTACCTTCAGTGCCCGGAGTGATGTTGAGAATAATTTTTCCACATTTACTCAACATAGGCACCAGCCTTTTAGCAGATCCGCGCTCATTCCGTCGTCCCCTGCGGTTTAGCCACTCTTCATTTCTTCGAGTGCTGCTCCCACGCATCCTGTTTTACTGAAAATTACCCGAGGATAGGTGATGCATCCTTCTGGAAAGGAATAGACGGGAAATGGAGATGGAACAGTCCAAAAAGTGAAACTAAAAATGAAATCTACTTCATTTTAGGCGTAAATCCAAGTATTGAGTAGAATGAAGAGGTTCTTGCGGAGGTCAAGAGCAATGGTCAGGGGGTGCTGAAGTGCAGAGTATGGCTATATCTAAGAAGACAAAGAACGAAACTGGGAAAAAAAAGGAAACTAAACCTACAATCAGCAAGAGATTGGGCGCAGGAGTTTTGGGCAACGGTCCAGAACAAATTCGCAGTCCTAGGGAAAAGGAAGAAAGCGTAGACGTACTGTAAGGTAGCCCAAGATAATCTCAGCTTCTGCAGCAGACGTAAGTCGATGACAACCTAAACACCATACTGCTAAGCTATCCCAGAAAACGAAAGAACTGATTGAAAAAAATGAAACATGAAAGAGGCAGGAACGAGAGACTGAATCGCACTGGCCGAGTTGTCAAAGTTGATTAACGGGAACAAGGATGCCATTCGGGCCTACGACGTCGCTCGGGTTGAATGAACATAAAAGAAACGTGAGGTTAAGGGAAACAAAGAAGGTGACTGTTCGGGTAGGATGCACGCGTTAAGAAAGGAAGCAGATACCGTAACCAACAACATCCATGAGATAATTGAAACAGAGGAAAGGTTCTATGCCGACTTATACTTCATCAATGCTCGGCGAGGAAATAGTAGTGAACAAGATAGCTTGGATTGCGAGGTTTTCTTCGTAAATTCAGTGAACACCCCCTTCCTTTCGGCTTTACCTACTCTGACATTTCTCGATGCGCGGTCTTCTGCCTACCTCTTTTTACTATTGCGTTATCTCCAATCATAGTAGTGTACTGAGTGTTTACCTTATTCACTTCCGATTCGATATCCCCATAAAAACTCTCAGCAGTATCATCTCCGTTGCAAGAGGCCAGCACATACCCTTGTGCAACCTCCAAATTTTTTCTCCTATTTAACTGGATCACAATGACTGCCACCGTATCTCCACTGCCGTATAATTGTTTCAGATTCCCTGCTATCTGTTTGTGGATCAGAAAACCTACCCTGCTCTCCTTCCTTTCTCAATGGCCTTGGTTGCCCAGAATATACCCACCGTTCAACACGTTAACGCCCTCACTTGTTCTTCTAACTTCGATTAACCTTACGATATCCCATTTAGTGTCTTCACGCTCCTCTAGAACCACAGCTAAGCTTTCCTCGCTCGAAGAAGTCGTAGTATTGGGCGTCTCCAAGTTCAAGTTTTATTTAAAGTTACTCCGCAATTTGTCAACAAACCGTTTTTATGTGGCAGCACTATACCTGGAACTCCGGGTTTCCGGATTATTCCGAAAACATCCGAAAAACACTTGCCGGTGAAATTTTGGACAGTTCTGATCTATCCGATAAACACCGATTTTGAAACATAGGGCGGCAAAAAATGACGATCGAAGTTCCGAGTTTAGGATATCCGGTCGGCTATCCGTAACACTCGCTCATCACACTTTACTGCGATAACAACGAATGGCCAACGAAAGCAGGATTCTTTGTCCTCCTGTAAAGCCAGTACACGTGTATAAGGAATCTTATACCCTGCTTTGGTTGGACACAAACAGCTTCTGTGACATCACGTGCCGTGGAATGCATCTTTTTTACTCTTTTTGTTGATTGATTGATAGCAGGGTTTAATGCACCCACGTAACGCAGGTGATGAGGCGCGCCGTTCGGGAGGGCTCCGGATTAATTTTGACCAATTGGGGATATTTAACGTGCGCCGAAATTTTGTACACACGCGCGTTTTTGCTTTTCACCTCCATCAGAAATTCGTCGTTTTTGTATTTCTCAGGTAGAGTGTACAGATACGATCTGTTAATGTGTCTTGAAACTGACGACATAAGCGAACTAATGAACTATTTTGCAAACTTCCAAAGCTATGAAATAAATAACATTGCTAGCTGAACCCATATTTTTGGAGAGTTCACACTGAGCAGAGGCCAGTGCTTTCTCGCGGCGCGCTGAGAGGCTTCTCGCTTTTGCCACTTCGAACGCAAACGTTGGAAGGGCACCTTCTACACTGAGAGTCACCAATCTGAAGGAGCATGCTTCCATTAGCGGTAAAATTTCGTAAAGTGTGCTATTGTATATTACAACAATCCTTAAAGTTGGAATAGGAGAAACGTACGTGTTCTGCAATCGCGCTCGTGTGAAGATATGTGTGTCTGCCATTAAACCTTTCAGAGAATAAGTATTTGCTGCAGCAGCATCTGACGTGCTTGCCACAAAGACACGGACCCGCCATGGCAGACGGACTTGACCAGATACCACCGATTGAAACAACACAGCTTTCAGGAGGGTCTTCTGCTGCTGCTGCTTGAACCACTGATGACTTTCCGTCCCTGATGGAGGTAACCGCCGACCCGTCCACGAAGCGATCTGCATACTGGAGTTACAGAGGGAGTGACTGTACCACCTGCTCCAAAGCTGGCTTGTTCCTCTGGCAACACCCAGCAATCTGCTTCTCCTCTAGCTCTCGCTTCGCCTCCAGCTCCTTGCTCCTTGCCACAAGCCAGGTACAAAGTTTCCATCAAGCCTCGGAAGCATTTCAACATACTGAGTCTCCCCACGAAGACTTTGCAGAAATTTCTTGATGACTGCTTCAAAACAACGGGATTTACTGGATACGCTTATCACCGAACTACGAACACTGTCAGTGTGGCTGACATCTCTAAATGCAGTGGCTAAGTTCTGCTCTCTGCAGCACATAGCTCTTTCTGCCGACACAATTCTTAAAGTGCAAGCGTACCTGGTACCAGTATCTGACATCCGCGGTTATGTTGTCACGGGCGTGGATCCCGTGGAGGATCCGGGCTACCTTCCTGGCAACGCCAGGTGTGACACGCATGAAGTGCTTCTCGTGAGGTATATGGGATCCGGCAGCACCTGCATCGTGACGCTACGGGGTCCGCTGGAGCCCCCAAACCGGCTTTTTACTGCAAAGCAGTATATGTCTCAACCCCCCCCCCCCCGTTTTCATTCCTGTGAAGCAGATTCACTAGGCGCCGCTCCCGGGCTCCTCCACGCGACCGCCGACCCCTCTTTTACAACGGTTATCACAACGATTATTTCCCTCGTTACCACTGATGCCTCTTTCACAAGTTGCGCAGTCAGCTGACAGCAGACGTGGCGCGTTATCACATACATGCGGAGAACAAACACCAGCGTGAATCCGCCTCTTTCACAACCTCACTGCGCATGCGCAATCCCCTAGCGGCGAAGTCCCTAAGCAGTCTGGTAGGGGCAACAGACGACATTCCCCACAGCTCCCGCACAAGCGGGAAGGGGTCGTGGTTGTATTTACATCGTTTGATTTTTCGTGTGTGCTCGTTGTGCGCGGAACAATGCCCACAACTTGTGCTGCGTTCCGCTGTAACTCAAAGTGCCGAAAAGGGAACGGTGTTGGCTTCTATCGCTTCCCGTCGGCCACACGCGATCGGCTACGGCGGCTTGCGTCGCTCGCGTCGGCTCGGGTGATGGGAACTTTGGGCTTAGCATCCTGGCGGATATTTGATCGCCGCTATCTGTGCAACTGCGAATGACAATCCGCAACACAACTTTTCACTACACTATCATCCCCTTTCTCGCATGAGGAACTCTATTTAAGCTATAACTGCCGTTTGAGCGATCGGTGACCGAGACATCTGCGTAGCCTGTTTCGATGCTTCCGCGCAGGTATCGCCATCTCTGGGCCGCTCGGCGCACCGCGCGCCGCGGCGTCCGGTCAGCGTAGGCTTGCATCGCGGCAGATGTCTGATCGCCGCTTTTAAAATAAGCCCTGACAACAATCCTTAGCACAATTTTTCACCACACTAACACGTACTTTCTCGCATGTGGAACTTCTTTTTAGCAATCAGATTGATTCAGAAGAGCAGCGACAAGCGTGGTTGCTACCGTGGTCTGCGCCGGTTCGAGCCGCTGAGTGTGCCAAGCTGGCAGGCGCGGCCGGCGTGTGTGCGGACTGTTTCCGAAGGCAGAAAACGCTTCACGATTGCTTGCTTTATCCATTTCTTGCGAACAAACGCGCAGAATCTACAAATTCAGCTTAGCGATCATCGTAGTTGACCATGAAGCAAAAGCAGTGGGGGGAGCGACGCCGACGACGCATCTCATGCGCGCATCGGGCCGTCTCAAATTCACACGTACGACTAGTCGCATGCGAATCGTAACGATCAGTCGCATGCGAATCGCGTGTACCAATCGTACATGCGTCCAGCGCTTAAAGGCATTTTGCGAACTGCCGGCCTTGGTTGAGCTGGCGATCGCACTTCATGCCAGATGACTCCAAGTACTGCTCGCTCTGCTACTCGGACGGCACACGGATCTGTCCGAGATTTCTCTGCCAGCCCTCATTCAGTGATAAGAAGCCGCCTGGTATTATGTGATGACCAGGGGCTGTCATCTTAAGGCGTTATAACACCAACACAGAAGAAACACTTCGGCTGCTTCTCGCCGTAATGTGGGATTGCCGTGCATACAACGAGAACGCAGCCGGAGGAAACGCCGGCAAACCCTACCACCCCAACTTCCGCTAGGCACGCTAGGTGGCAGCACACCGCAATGAAAAAGGCGGATTGATGTGTGGCAGCGCTCCAGCGGCGATGGCGCTGGGGCTGAGCGACAGCCAATGAGAGCGGGCCACGCGTCGCCGGTGCGCAAGCAGCCCCGAACGCCACGAGCGTGGAATAAAACGGGGCCCTATTTCTGGGTGCACGGCATAGCGTTCAGACGTGTCTCGGCTCGTCTCTCTGTCGCGTTCGCGACATTGGTGACCCGGACCCTGCAGCGGAGTAAAGGAGCCAGAATGTACCCTCCTCGCGACACCGGCGGCAATTCTGCGTCCTCCGCTGCCTCTTCACATGGCATCTTCACCATCGCCTGCCGTTTGCCCACCTTCAGCGCTCAGCACCCCGACGTGTGGTTCCTTCAAGCCGAGGCAAGTTTCCGAGTGAGCCACATCACGTCGCAAGAGACCCGCTTCAACCATCTCCAACCGTCACTACCTATTGATATCGCGGTCGAAGTTCGCGACATCCTCGCAAACCCACCTACCACGAACCCTTCCGACAAATTAAACGCTGCCGTCTTGAGCCGCACGAGGCCTTCGGAACGGCAGCGTTTCCAGCGGCTGCTTTCTGCGGAGGAGTTGGGTGATCGTCGACCTTCGCAGCTCCTTCGCGAATTGCAAATCCTGCTCGGCGACACACCTTCCGCCACGGACGTCCGCTTGCTGCTGGAACTTTTCTTACAACGGCTTCCCTCGTCTGTGCAAATGATCCTCGCGACGGCTTGTGACCTTCCCTTGCCACAATTGGCCGCGCATGCCGACAAGATAATGGAATTCGCCGCATTACATTCGTCTCCAACCACGGTGGCATCCGCTCGATCTCCCGAACATACCACCGTGGGGGCTTCTACCACCTTGCCCTCATCGGTATCCAACGACATCACCGCTCTACAAGAGCGCATGCAAACCCTGGAGGAGCTCGTCGCGTCTGCTGACTACCGCTCGTCGCAAGGGTGCAACACTCGTCGGTTTCGTCGTTCTCCCCGTCCCTCGTCGCCGCACGTTTACAGTCAGGAGTACACAACACGCCAGCAGCCCCGTCACACTGATTCCTTGTGCTGGTACCATCGCCGCTTCGGTGCAGCGGCGCAACGTTGCACCCGTCCTTGTGGCTGGTCGGGAAACGCGACGAGGGATCGTTTGCGGCGGCGACCGATTCCCCAGCCAACGACAGCCGCCTCTTCTACATAACAGATGCAACGAGTGGTCAGCGTTTTCTAGTTGACACTGGTGCTGAAGTGAGTGTGCTCCCCGCTAATTCCTGTGACCGCACTCAACCACCACTGTGCCATCTTCAAGCTATTAACAAGTCCAGCATCCCCGTGTACAGGAAAAAATCCCTTATGGTAAACATCGGCCTACGCCGTCCGTTCCGCTGGATTTTCCTCATGGCCAACGTGAGTCACGCCATTCTAGGAGCCGATTTCTTTTCGAACTTCGGCCTCCTCGTTGACATGGCCCGAAAAAGAATCCTGGACGCCGCAACCGTCTTTTCTATCACAGGTCGATCGTCTACCGTCTACCCGCTCACCTTTACGCTTCTTTGCGACTTACCTTCTCCTTACCGGGAGTTCCTGAATGAGTTTCCTTCCTTGACTGCACCTCCTGACTGGACAAAACCAGTGAAGCATGACGTCGTTCATCAGATCATTACAACCGGTCCCCCTACGAATGCCGTGGCGCGTCGCCTTGCTACGGAGAAACATAAAATCGCGGAGCAGGAATTTCATTACATGGTTGAGATTGGCATTGCTCGCCCGTCCTCGAGCAAAGGGTCCTCGTCTTTACACATGGTCCCGAAGAAATCTGGTGACTGGAGACCCTGCGGTGATTAGCGCTCCTTGAACGTGGCCGCTGTACCTGACAGGTACCCCCTACCGAATATACAGGACTTCACCAATAACCTCAGCGGATGTACCATATTTTCAAAGCTTGACCTCCAAAAAGCCTACCACCAAATCCCTGTAGCCCCGGATGACGTCAAGAAAACTGCCATCATTACACCGTTTGGCCTTTTCGAATTCACCCGAATGCCTTTCGGGTTGCGCAATGCAGCTCAGACTTTTCAACGCTTCATAGATGTCGTCCTCCGTGGCTTGCCTATTGTTTTCGCCTACATAGATGACGTTCTTGTCGCCGGTTCGTCGTTATCTGAGCATCTGCACCATCTGCGGATAGTTTTCGAACGCCTAGCAGAGCATGGCCTCATCCCGAACAGCGAAAAGTGTGCATTCGGTGTGCCGTCATTGGAGTTTCTCGGTCACCTCGTTGACCGCAATGGAAGTCGCCCTCTACCAGACAAAGTGAAGGCCATAATCGACTTCCCTCGGCCTGAGTCCTTACGCCAACTGCGCGGTTTCCTAGGACTGGTAAATTATTACCGACGGTTCATCCCAAACTGTGCGGCCATTGTGCACCCTCTAAAAATTTCCCTTCAAGCTTCCTAGTCTACCGAGCGCAAGCTTGAATAGCCTGAAACTGCCGATCGCGCATTCACTGCCATCAAGGAGCGCCTGGCTTCTGCTACTCTCTTTGTGCACCCGCGCCACAACGCTCCCACGAGCTTGATGGTAGACGCTTCCCACTGTGCGGTTGGAGGTGTACTTCAGCAACACATCGGTGGCACCTGGCACCCGCTCGGTTTCTTTTCGAAGATGCTTCCTCCAACTGAGCAACGCTACATCACTTTCGGGCGGGAGCTTCTGGCGGCATACCTCGCTGTTAAGCATTTCCGTTTTTTCCCTTGAGGGCCACAGCTTCGTGATCTTCACCGATCACAAGCCTCTTACGAACGCCTTCAAGTCATCGAAGACTACATATTCTCCCCGAGAGACGCAACACTTGGCGTACCTTGCAGAGTTCACGACGGACATTCAGCATGTCAAGGGAGTTAACAACATCCCAGCCGACGCCCTTAGCCGTATTTCGGCCATACAACGCTCCGGTTTTAGTACTCAGCAGTTGGCGCAAGCCCAACGAGATGACGAAGAGCTCCGAACTCTGCGTTCTTCAAACAGTTCCTCTCTGCAACTCCAGGACATTATCTGCCCTATCGTTTGCGACATTGATCCGATTTCAGGCCGCAGACGACCGTACCTTCCTGCTTCTCTCAGGCGCATTGCTTTCGACTCTATTCACCATCTCTCTCATCCTGGAGTACGTGCCTCACGGCGTTTAGTTGCCGAGAAATACGTCTGGCCTGGCATGATTTCTGACGTACGCGCATGGGCTCGTTCCTGCCTCGCCTGCCAGCAATGCAAGGTCTCTCGGCATACCACATCACCTCTGGCCCATTTTCCCTTGCCGGACTCTAGGTTCTCTACAATTCACGTCGACCTCGTTGGCCGGCTACCACCACCTAAGGGCTAACATTACGTCTTGACAGTGATCGACCGCTTTATTCGCTGGCCGGAGGTGGTTCCAATCGACGATATAACGGCTGAGACTGTTGGTTCCACACTTATGTCCACGTGGATCGCCCGTTTTGGCGTGCCGTAGGAGATTATAACAGACCGTGGCCGCAAATTTGAGTCCGAGCTCTTTCACCGTTTGACATGCCTACTCGGTGTAACGCATCTAAAAACAACGGCCTACCATCCTCACGCAAACGGCATGGTCGAGAGGTTTCATCGTCAGCTAAAGGCCTCATTGATGGCTCACGAATTACCTGAACAGTGGACAGCTCACCTTCCTCTTGTGCTGCTAGGATTACGCACTGTTATCAAAGAAGACCTTGGTTGTGCCGCCTCTCAAATGGTCTATGGCACATCTTTGCGCTTACCGGCAGACTTCCTGATTCCTCCCCAGCCGCAAGACAACCTTTCGTCCCCTGGACTGTCCTACGTAAACGATTTAACCCAGTTTTTCAGCTATATCCGTCCCCAACCACCACGGTCGTGTTCCACCAAGCACACTTTTATCCATCCAAACCTTTCTGACAGCCAGTACGTTTTCATCCGTGTCGACAGTACCCGCCGGCCACTTCAACCGCCATACACCGGCCCTCATCTCGTCATTTCACCCTCTGACAAGACGTTTACAGTTCGCGTCAACGGCCGCGACACCGTCGTTTCCATCGATCGTCTCAAGCCCGCATTCACCGAAGCTGCCCTGCCTGCGTTCCACTCCATCACCCACCATTCCACCCTGAACACCACCACTCTCCCTTCCCTTCGCACCACCACCCGTGAACCTAGCAACGCAAAGACTGTGCGTTTTGCTGTACCGCTCTCTACACGGACTCCTCCTCCAAACTCCGTCTCAAGGGGAGGGGGCTATGTGGCGGCGCTCCAGCGGCGATAGCGCTGGGGCTGAGCGACAGCCAATGAGAGCGGGCCACGCGTCGCCGGTGCGCAAACAGCCACGAACGCCACGAGCGTAGAATAAAACGGGGTTCTGTTTCTGGGTGCACGGCATAGCGTTCAGACGTGTCTCGGCTCGTCTCTCTGTCGCGTTCGCGACAGATGTAAAGGCGCCGGAAAGCCGGCGCTACCGCCACCGCCGATAATGTAGCCGCGGCACTTATCGCTTTAAATTCCACCTCGCCCACTAGCTGCGCGCCCCCGCCGGTTGAACGCCACTTGTCCCGTTGGTACGCCGGCGTGAGCACATTATTCTTCTTTAGCTTGAAAGCCATTCCGAGCAACATTGTCGCGTCGGTGGCCCTCATTGACCAGCTGTTCATAGTTCTTGTGAAGGAAAAATAATAAAAGATCTTTGTCTGGTCGCATATAAAGTCTGTGTCTCTCCATTCGCCAGAGTATTTCACGCCTAGGTAGGCGCCTATCCCCCGTTGCCGATTTAGACGTGCACGGGTCAGGGTTAAGGGAGAGGGCATACACGCACAGCAGGGATTGATGCCGCTACCGATTACATATCCGTTGGGGTGATGGGAGATTCAAACGTGACAGTCTCGTGGCTCAATGGTCCCAGTCAGCTGTCCTCTGCAATCGAGCCGTTTGGATCTGGGTTGGTGTGTTGCACAGACAATGAGATGCCTGCGACTGGGCAGCGAAAGCGATACCCACGTGTGTGTCCACTAGTATAGAGGTCGAAACCCTCGAGGTGTTAACTCGCTATGAGAAGGGCGGATGTCGCTAGCTTGGAAAAAGAAGAGCGGAAACTTAGGAGGCCCGAACAGAAGCGTGAATGGGCACGAAAACCACGGAAAGCCACTGCCGCCGTCGTTGCCGCCTTAACTTCCAGCTGGTCGTGTAGCTGCGAATCCCTCCTGGATGAACAGCAACTTGCCCGCTTGGAACGCCGACGTGGGCCAATATCACTCGTTCAGCTTAAAGGGCTTCAGAGCGATATGTTCTACAGTATCTTTCACTTCTAAGCACCCGCTCATGACCGGTTTCCGGTGTATGCATGCAGAGATTGTGAGAGGATGGTGGTAAGGGGGGAGGGGGGGCGGGCGCGCGCAGATATAGGTTTCATACCCTTACTGAAGACATGTCCGTTGTGTTGGCGTGAGGTTCAACGTGGCCGTCAAACAGCCCAATGCGACCGGTCCGGTGTCATCTGTGGTAGAGGGGATTGGGTGGGCGTGTCACTGAAACGGTAAGATGCCTACGATGCGGGGGGGAAAGAGACAGCTCTACGACTGTGCGCTAGATAAAGCTCGGGTCTTTTCCACGTTTCATTCAGGTAATTGGCTAGGAAGTATGCTCAGTCGTAAATTACAACCAAACGTGTTTTGTTTCGTGCACTCCGTGAAGGGCGTGCTGCTTTGCAGGTAATCCTTCTTCACAGAGTGGAAGGGCACTAAATTTTTTTTTCAATGGTGTCCTCAGGCTCCGTCCTTACCGAGCAGGTGCAGTGCGCTCCTACCGCTGCTTTCGCCAGGGCCCCATGAGCTCTTCATGTTCTTGCCCAACACCGGATTCCAATCAGGTCGAAACTACTTCAGCAGCCAAAGTTGAAATGTGGTCTCTGTCCCTCTGACGACTATGAAATCACACATAAAGGCTGCCCCACCCAGAGCAAGCCAACGCGCGCGAAGCGCCGTGCATGGCGTGCTTGTTCCCAGCCGGACCCAACCTCAACATACAACCGTTTCGACTGTTTGGCGGAAGAGGATGAGGATACAGTGGAGGAGGAGGACGCTACAGAGCCTCCCTCGCAGCCAACATATTGAGACACTGTTCGGGGTTTGCGCCGCTACCGGAAAGCGGTTTCGTAGACCCCTTGTCTTCTGCGGAGGATGAGCTTGTGGCCGTAGACCAACAGCTAGCCTTGCGGCATATTGAAATGGAGAAGGCCCATCCACCTCGTCCTTTCTCCAAGGCTCATCAGCACGCCCCGTCTAGGACTGACCTTCCCTCTCCGCCTGCCTCCTCTACTCTGACCCACAAGGAACTTCTCCAGTTTGTGGTGCAGCAGCTACAGACATTGGTTTCCGTCCTCCCGCACACCTTCGCTAACCAGTCCGCTACCATGCCTGAACCACAACAATATATTAGATGCGAAGCATCTGATGGTAGGGGATATGTCCCTCCCTTGTCGTTGTCCTTGTTGCGCCGTCCACACCCCCACTGCGCATGATCAGATTGCTGAACGCCCGGTCCCTTCTATGGCTCCTGGAGCGACAGTGTTGCCGGTGTCTTCCTAGGCCGGCACGAGACGTGCACGCTTCACGCGCCTTCGACGTTTAATCGTCGTCGGCAGCGGCGTGCGTCGGCGAGTCTCGGCAGGCCGTGATTACAAGCAGCCTACAACCATTTGGGGAACGTGCATCGACCTCATCTTCAGCAACTTTAGGGCTCATCCACTACAACAACCCTTGACTTTACATTTCACACACCATAAGGTCATAATCAAAGTGGAACGCCAACCACAGCTCGACATCACCTACGTAGAACATGATTATGATAATTATTAAATGAAGACAAACTCGTAGCACGTACAACTCTCTCCCTCTCTCTCTCTCTCTCTCTCTCTTTAATGCCTCTCCACTCTAACACACCCACCCCCCTCCAATAAAATTACACCATCTTCCCGTAGGGTAACCCTAAGTAGTATGCGAAACAGCCATGGGGTCAACGCAATTTCCCATTTCGTAGTTCCGGTAACTGAAAAGTGTGGTAGTTAACATGGAAACCAAACGGTAAATATAACGGTAGCTACGTACCTCAACCTCACGGAAACGACAAACTGAAAACTAATGGGCACTTGAATCGACCCCGTGCCTGCTTCGCAAACTACTCAGGGTTCCCCTATGGGAAGATGGTGTAATTTTTTGTTCAGTGGAACTGTCGGGGCCTCTCTACAAAAAAAAACAAAAAAACGAATGTACCGCACGTACAGTCCAGTGCGATTGGAAGGTTATCGCTGGGAAGCTACTCTTTCAAATGAAGCACACTGAACACCAGCTTTAGCAAATCTTCCATGCCAGTTTCGTTATCGTCGGCGTAGATAAAAGGCAACCAAGTCCGCGCTAGAATCCCGGGACGCTCGCCGCCGAGTCTGTACACAAAGCAGCCGCGTCGGCGGATTGCCTCGAAAGCGCGTCATCCCTATTTCATATTTGCCGCGCTTTCGCGGCACTTTTTCAAAGAAAGTGCTACGAGTTGTGCCGCGCCTCCGCCAGATGGTGCCACCCGTCCCGCGACCGAGAGAAGACGCAGTGAAACATCCCCCTCGCAAGGGGCACGATCAAATGCAGAGCATTTCCGGTGGCGCACGACGTTAAGTAGTTTGCGTTACGTTAATGTTGTTGCACTTGTGGCAACTGTTGACGAGAGAGCGCTCGTCAGCAGTAATTTGAATGAGTCAGCGATATAAGGTGCGTTCGTAGCGTCCAGATCTGTGTCGGCTTTGTGGCGCAGTGGGTAGAGCACCATGTACATTGCGTTCCGCCCGCAGGGTCGAGGGATCGAAACCGGGCGCCGGATAGTATTTTTTATATATAGTAGGGAGGGGTGCGGCGCGGACTACGGACGTCAACGCGGGTGACACCGTGAGTTACTGAAATGCTCTGCATTTAAAATTGGTGAGATGCGTGAAAGGCTACGTCTTGGTGAGCTCTGTGCCTGGGCTTTCTTGCTTCAGGAGACGAACTGCATCCCCAGCCTGCCTCAATTTACGGCATACACTAAGCCGTACATTCCTGATCGGCGGTGCAGCTCAACTTCTACACCTCCGGGCAAGGCGGCCATTTATGTTCGAGCTCGCTTTCCTCGAAACCCTATCCCTCTAAACTCGTGGTGTACAGTCTGGCAGGCAGTAGTGGCGGTACAACTGCTGCTTCCGCGTTGTGTGGTAGTGCTGTGTGCCCTTATAGTGGTCGTGCTCCGCGCCTGCGGCTGGGTCGGCTTACCCAACTGCGGCGAACTATCCCTGGGTGCCCCATTCTTGTGGCGGCGGACTTCGATGCTCCACACTGTGACAGGGGATGCCCGTATTGAAGTGAGCGTGGTCGAGTGCTCTTAGAGTACTTCACCGATGCCAGCTTTGCACTTCTGAATGTCATTACTAGCCCAACACGCCGGTGTGTCCACGTACGGTTGCCCCTATCCACCTGACTTGTCGTGGTGGCTGGGTACGAAAAGGGTTTCTTGGCAGCGCGAAGCGGGCTGTTGGGGCAGCGATCACCACCCAATTCGCATCGGTCTCTTTCCGGGGTTAACGAGTAGCCTTCGGCGCTGGTGCACAGTGATGAATTAGGATAGCTTCCGATCTACCCTGAACGCTACCCTCTCAGCGACTCTCCCAGACCCCACCGATCTGCTTCACCGTGTCCTTGCGGACGCTTCCCAGCATACGCGGGTGGGGGACACCCACCCCAGGCCCAATCTCCAGCTTGTGCAACTCTGGGCCAAACGTAAGCAAGCTGAATTAATTGCCACTTGGGACCCTTTGTCCATACCTGCCTGCCTGCAGTATTAGCGCCTCACCGCTGCTGCATCTTACGGGTAGTCACCTACGGGGCAAAAACTTGGAGGCTCACTAAGAGGGTTCAATTTAAATTGAGAACGACTCAGCGAGGAATGGAACGGAAGATGATAGGTGTAACATTAAGGGACGAGAAGAGAGCGTAGTGGGTCAGGGAACAAACGCGTGTTAATGACATATTAGTAGAAATTAATAAGAAGAAATGGACGTGACAGGGCATGTAATGCGAAGGCAAGATAACCGTTCGTTATTAAAGGGGCCCTGAAAGGCGTTTTGAGCACACTAAATGAACTAGCGCAATCGTTAGATTGGGTCGTCAACGCCATCTGTGCCAAGTATTACTCTTTTACGCGCAGCGGAAAGCTCACACTTTTGTTGCAAAATTTGTCGCTTTTTTCTGACCCTTCCCTTCGTGTTTTTGGACGCCGCCATCTACACATGTCTACGTCAACAATTCCCAGATGTTCGTCATCAGCTAGACATCCTGCTATTGGGCGACTTTCTCACGCACTTCCGGCAAAGAGATGAGTCGTCTGCTCAGCGTCGGCTCGCCGGCTGATCTGCCAGCGGAGTGCCGGAGTGCTTGGACATTTTACGACAAACGGAAAAAGTGTAAACAAACGCTTAACCGTTTGTATTGAATGCAACACGGCCATAACACGATATGGATATTCTCTTACCTGAGTACGTTCCATAAAGAAAGCGTTGAAGCCCCGTGGCACTTCTTTCGTGCAATCGCAGAGAACGCCCTGAGCCGAATGCCCGGGTTTGACGGATACATTTTATTCCACTTCAAAACAATCCAGAGATGCGTTTCGAACGAACACAACGTCACAACATGCGTTGCAAGTCCGAACCGCGATTGACTGACGATGGGTTGCCTCCTCCTGCCCCTCGTAAATTCGGCACTCACCTCGCGCGTGGTTTGCGGGGAGGAACAGCAAGTCACTTAACTCTGGCGCACAAGCCGAGATGGCTTTTAGCCACGCACACTGCAAATACCCCAGGCGAGGTTGAGTCGTACGTCGCTCGAGAAAGATAATCCAGACCATGGGAAGCACTATCCACCCGCAGAAGCACAACGTCGCCAACGTCGCATTTCATCGCGAAACAAAGACGACCACAACACACACACCATCGCCTCCTGTAATGCCCAACGCATCTCGCACTTCCCAATGGGAGTGAGTGGTACGCCTGCAGTACTCACATGTCGCGAGATGGGGCCCCGAGCTGAACCGGGATCACGGAACCGTAACTGACTTCTAGAGTGGCTTGTGCCTTGTTTCCAAGGCAAACGTTGTTTGAGATTGTCAAAGAAATGGCGCTCGCTCCAGCGCTAGAAAGTTCAGAGCTACGGCGGAGCATGTTTTGCCAACGTTGCCGCTCTCCACCACGCGTCGCCCCAAGCTGAACTGGTCACATGATTGAAGCGTTTTGTGCACGGGTTCTGTATTGGTTTAAAATGTCTTTTTCACATGCCGCCGGCAGGAATTACCACCGCCGCAAAATAAGACCCGGCACCACCGGGGCCACATCTGATACGGCGCTTTTTGGATAAACAGTGCGCGCTGCATCAAAGAGAACGAGCGCACGATCCTCGCCGTGCGGCTTCGAGTTCACCGCCGATAGCAACTGAAGCAAAGGGCAAGGCCAGGCGACGCACACATGCGGCCAGATTTTTCGTTCGCTTTTCCAGCCTTGAGCGGAGTGCGGGATTCATGGTGTCAACAAAGCTTGCCCGTAGCAGACCGCAGTATTAGCAGCGCAATAGCGGAAGTACGTCACCGCTGAGGAACGCAGCATCATGGGAGGGAAGGCTCGCGCGGCGTCAACAGCGGAAAGTAAGTTGAAAGGAGGAGGAAACGCGGCGCGATGATATTGCGCGGTTTTTGATTTACGATTTCTCAGCTAATACTCATCGCTTTAACAAAATTCTTGCGGGAGAAGATTACTGATACATTGCTTTATTTGGTTACATGTACATCCATGCATCGGCGGAAGGTATTTCAGGACCCCTTTAAGGGTAGCAGAGTGGTTGCTAGAGAAGACAAGCGTTGCAGGGGGCGGCAGAAAGTTAAATGGGCATATGAGATGAAGAATTTTGTAGGGATAAATTGGTCGGAGTTGGCACAGTAGTGGGATAATTGGAGACTAATGGGAGAGGCCTTTGCCCTGCAGTGGGCGTAGATAGGCTGGTGGTGATGGTAGTGGTGGTGGTGATGGCGGTGGCTAGACGGCTTGAGAAAAGACTGCGCAGGCAGTGCTGGCTTGTCTGGTGCGCTTCTCTTGGTCCGTCATCTTCTACGAGGTCTGTCTGGCGCACCTTGATTGTTGATTGTGGGGTTTAACGCGCCGACGCAACGCAGGCGATGAGGCGCGCCGTAGTGGAGGGCTCCGGATTAATTTTGACCACCTGGGGATCTTTAACGTGCGCCGAAATCTCGAACACACGGGCGTTTTTGCTTTTCGCCTCCATCAGAAAAGCGGCCGCCGCGGCCGGGAATCGAACCCGCGACCTCGTGCTCAGCAGCGCAACGCCTTAGCCACTGAGCCACCGCGGCGGGTCTGGCGCACCTTTCGCGCCATGGAATCGGGAAGTCGTCCTCCGGAAGCAGCAGCTAGCGCTTGCATTGCATCAAACAAGGATCCTGTACAATTCGCCCACGACGTTGCATGGGCCTTGTTTCCTGCCTTTGATGCTGTGCCAGCGGCAATGCCGATTCCGTTCTCTCTTCCGGGCAGTGTGGGCTTACCGCCCACTCATGATGCCATCTCTGGAATTCAGTTACCATTCACAATGACTGAATTCTTTGCCGCGATGCATCGAGCTAAACTGTGGACTGCTCTGGGTCCTGGCGGCATAACTTATGAGGTATACAAAAATATCGACGACCAAGCTTTCACGATGCTTCTGGACTCCGTAAACCAGGTGTGGCTATCTGGTCAACTCCCTGAATCCTGGCTTCGGGCGGCTATTGTTCCGATCCCAAAGCCCGGGGAACCACCGCACGAACTTCCGGCCAATCGCTTCGACATCTACGCTGTGCAAGCTGATAGAGCGGATGCTTGCCACTGGTCTTTAGTGGTGGCTTGACACTTTTCAATGGTATCACCAGGCGCAAATCGGATTCAGGCCTCATCTTGGTACTGAAGATGGCTTGGAATACCTGTCATCTATGGTTTTGGTGGCAGGCCGTTCTCGCCGTGTTGGGACTGTACTAGCTATGGACATATGCAAGGCGTATGAAAACGCTAGTCAGGCTGCAATATTACAAGTCCTAAGCTGTCTTGGTCTCCCAGACAAAGACTGTGACTTAATGCGACACTTTCTTAAACACTGGTCTTTTTCTATAGGCATCATTTGCGGCCGTTTCGGCTCGTTTTCACCAGTACGTGGCGCACCGCAAGGCTGTGTTCTGTCTCCGCTGCTTTTTTTAACGCTGTCTTGCTGTCGCCAGCTTGGCACTTTTGCACTATCCAATACTTGTATTTCCTCATGTACGGGAATGATATTACTGCATGGACAGTTCATCTAGACCTGTCATGACAAGCAGAGTGCCTCCAGCAAGCCTGGCAGACAACCAGAAATGGTGCGAGTATGCTGGCCTCACCCTCCCTCCAGAGAAGATTGTTGCGCTTCCCGTCGTGAGTGCTTGGGGCCGTCGCTCTCTTTCATTATCTCCGATCAGTCTGCAGCTGAATGGGTCCGCTATTCCCATCGTTGGGGCCCTTCATGTTCTGGGATTGGAGATATCGGCTGCAGGTTCAGGGGCTCAGTGGCTCCTTTCTGCTCTACAGAAAGCCGGACAAATGCTCCACCTTGTTTGTCGCATCTCTCATAAGTCAAGCGGAGCCTGCTGGACGATTGCCCGTCTCTTAGTGCGCTCCGTAATGCAACCTAGGCTTGTGTACTAGGCACAGTTCCAGAACATGACGCGAGCGGACGGGGCCGGTTGGAGGCCATTAACACGGCCGCCAAGCGCACCATTACTGCCCTCCCCCGCCTAACACCAATTCCACATCTCCAAGCAGAAGCCCAGCTAAACACGCTAGATGAATTAATTCATCAGCATCGTTTCGCACGCCTGCTGAAACGTGAACTGATTCCAGAGGCAGCAGCTCTCGTCGCTTATATGGGCCAGCCGCCGGATACGATGCCAGCCTTTTCCGCCGTCAGGCCTCCCTGGCTGTACCATCAGGTGACGCGCAATACTCCTCTGGCAAGGCTACACGTCCGTACCACGGGCCTTCACCAGCCTCCAGATGCCGTCCTCCATGAACCTGACTGGGCGCCTGAGACGCAACCGCTGGTTGTCCAGGTTTTTGTGAACGCCGGGGCGTACGACTGCTTCGTCACCTCGGCCTTGACGTGTCCCTCTCACCCTGCCGTATAACAAAGTTGCGCGTACGAGACACTCCGTGCACTACGAAGCCTGCTAGCAGAACTTACTGCCATTCGGGATGGTCTACAGGCTCTTGCACCGACATTGAACAGTGCGGACAAGCTGGAACTTTATACTGGCTCAACGGCACCGATTCGGGATTTGCGCCGCGTTGCGCTTTGTGCAAGCCTTACCGCACATATATCATGGGCACTTCTCCATGCCCTGTCCGCGTTTTGTGGATTCGCCGGGACATGCTTCCTGCCCACACAGCCGCAGATCGCGCCTGCCACAGAGGCCTTCCACGACCACTACCAGTATCTACCATAGAAGAACTGCTGGTGGAAAAGCAAACCCTCGGTCGCGCCACGCGTGCTTTACTTCCACCGCGTGGAACTGACCTGCCTAGTGGGCTCGCCCGTTGGGAGGAGGTCGTGCTGCGGAGGCTTCAACTTGGGATGGCGTTATTTATCCCCAGCAGTTACTCACGCTTGGCCTGCCCGTTATCGCGAGCCGTTGGCGGACACTTGCCCCTTCTGCGAGCTGCCTGCGTCAGAAGCTGATGTTGAGCACTTGCTGTGGACTTGTCCTTAGAGACGCCCGAACGAAACACCTACGGGGCACCGGGCTTCGTCCTGGGAGACCCCCAGATCTCAAGCGCTGGATATGGGAGCCCCAGCACTGGTCTCTTCTCGGATTTTTGCGCGTTACTGGTGCAGTGCTGTACATATGAAAACATTGTCTTGCGCGGTAGGGCAATCTCTCGTAAAAAAAAGAAAAAGCGTTCTGAAGTGTTAGTTTTGAGCTATTCATTAGGAACATTTAAAACAGTTCCTAATTAAATCCCACTTTCGGAGTATTATCGAAATACCCAAAAACACCGAAATATCGCGAAAAAATAAACTCCGAAAACACCCCATGAATTTCACCCCCCCCCCCCCCAAAGAAAACTCCGAGAACCCGGAGGCCTAACTAAGCTTATTCTGTAGGTCACGATTCCGGTGTCCTCGTGACCGAAAGATGGCACACAAAATGGCCGACAGATGGCACAAAAATTTCCGACGGCGCAAATGATAACAAATTTCCGTAGTACCGAAGCTAATGTCATGTCATATTGCTAGAGCATCACGTCTCGCCGAGTTGGGAACGCGTATGTGTGAACGGGTATGTTGAGTAATTGGTGAATCGTCCATCAGCTTCGGAAAGCTGCGGTCCTCGTCGCCAGCCCAATCCCCCCGACTGCGTACGTGAGAATAGGGGGTTGGTATGTTGAAGTCACAGCCAAATTGGGTTGTCGTTGTTGTCAACCTTTTGTTAGTTACAACATTGCCCTGGTAACTTCTCTTGGTGGCTGAGATCCTTAAAGCCAATTCCCTTGAGAGGGTGCTCATGATTTGTGGGTGAGAATGTTAACGTCGCAGCCATTCGAAACGTGGAGCATCGGACGGACGTGAGCCTCTAACGGCTGCTGCCATCGTCACTGGGCAATCCATGTGAGTTGGTATGTCAGGCTTAGGGGCAAGTTATGAAGAAGATGGTGCCGACATACAATCTCGCAGCCAGGACGAGGGCGGTAATGTCCGCCATTCTCCCAGCACATGCAGCAAACGACGAGGAAAAGGAGGTGAACCAAGACGAGAGAAACGAAGAAGTGATGTCACGCTAACCACTGCAGGCTTCCCTGCTCCTACAATGACTCCTCCTTTGTAGACCCGCTTTTGCAGTACCATGGGAATTTTGTCGAATCGGAATTGGCTGTGCGCTTCTTGCAGCTGCAGTCATTTGGACTCGCCAATCCACCTTGGTGGGTGTAGGACATTGCAGCCAGTGTGAATTTCCATTAGAGGTCCTGCGCCAGAAAGAGAGAGAAATAACTTTTATTTGTCCAGTTTGTGGAGGAGAGCTAGACCTCCACCCCAGGCGTCGGCCAGGAGCCCTTGGGTCCTAGCAGCCTCTTCGCCTAACTGGATGGCCCAGACTTGATCCGCCGGGTCTGAGCTGAACAGTACGGTCTCCCACTGCTCATTACTGCTAATTTTCCGTCTCTGAGGAGTCGCCTGAGGACATGCCCATAATATATGAGCCAGATCAGCCCGTTCCTTGCATCTCCGACATTTATCTGAAAACTGTCCAGGATAACAATGACTATACGCGACGGGGTTCGGGTACGAGTTCGTCTGAAGAAGCCGCCAAACCACAGATTGCCTTTTACTGAGGGATGGATGATCGGTGGGGTAGCGGGCTCGTTCAAGCCGGTAATGAGTAGTCAGCTCCTTGTAAGACACAAGCCTGTCTCTGCCCGTCCAGCGAAGCGAGTGAGCGTCTGGGTCAGAAGTGTCGACGCCAGCTCGGTCGGTAAAGCCTCGAGCCGCATCGTGCGCACACTCGCCGGTGCCCATATCAAGTAATCTTCCCGTTCCGCTCGTCATGGGATCGAGATTTTAGGATTTGGGACGCCTCGGATGAAATTCGCCCTCTCGAATAATTTAAAATAACCGACTTAGAGTCGCTAACAATGAATTTAATTTTTGGAGAAGCTGTCATCGCCAGGGCGATGGCCGCCTCTTCGCCCACCTCTGTGTCCGTCGTGTGGACCGAGCATGAGGAAATTGAATCCCCACGGAAATTGACCACTGCGAGGGCCATGGCGTCGCGAGCAATGTAATCAGCGGCGTCTACGTATACCACGTCCTCAGATTTTTCATCTTTTGTGTAGGGCTTTGGCCCTGGCCTGTCGCCGCTCTTGGTTATGTACGGGGTGCATGTGTTTCGGTAGCGGTGGTATGTACATGCGATCCCCTATTTCCGCTGGTAGGTCCATTTTGGCTCAGGGGTATCCCTGCGGGAAAAATGCCAAGCGATTTGAGGATCTGTCTGCCTGTTAGACTCTTGATAAGTCGCTCCCGCTGTGACAGCCTTTGAGCTTCGATAATCTCGCTGAGGGTATTGCGAAGCCCGAGTGCCTCGAACCGTTCGTTTGGGGCTGTTAACGGGATCCCAATGGCTTGTTTATAAGCCCGCCTTATCATGGCATTTAGCTTGGCTTCTTCATCGCGTTTCAGGTGCAGGAATGGGGCGACATATGTTACTCTACTAATGACGAAGGCTTGTACCAATCTCACGAGGTTGTGTTCTTTCATCCCGTGGTGTCGATTGGCTTTTCGGGGGATCAGGCGAGTTGTTTGGTGTACGCTCTTTTCGAGAGCAAATATGGTCTCTGAATTGTGCCCGTTGGCCTGGATGCGGAGGCCCAGGACTCGGATACTTGAAACTGTCGGGATTCGTTGGCCTCCGCATGTAAAGAGCTGAATGTCCGGAGGTACTGAGTCTGTCCGGCGTCCCCTGCTAGTCGGGCGATAGAGTAGAAGCGCTGATTTCTCTGGAGAGCAGTTCAGGCCACGAGGGATCACGTAAGTTTCTATTACCTCTATTGCCCTTTGTAGTATGTCGTATCTGTCCGTCACTGCCACCCGGAACCCACAGCGTGACGTCATCTGCATACAGGCTGTATTGCAAGCCGTGAATGTTATCAAGGAGTTTGGGGAGGCCAATCGTGGCTACGTTGAACAGGAACGGAGAGAGGACAGAGCCTTGCGGCGTCCCCCTGCTCCCCAGTTCCAGCGTGTCCGATTGAATACCCCCTACGCTGAGCGTAGCCGTGCGGTCCGAAAGAAAGTTGCTAACGTAATCGTACGTCCTGTGGCCTAGACCCAGTTTGGTTAGGTTTTCGAGGATGGCCGTGTGTCTGACGCAGTTAAATGCTTTTGTAAGATCAATTCCCAGTATAGCCCATGTGTCTAGTGGTGAGCAATGCGCTCCGTCTATGATGTCATGTTTAAGTCGAAGCATCACGTCTTGTGTTGAGAGTTTCGGCCGAAAACCGATCATTGTGTGTGGAAATAGGCCTTTTTCCTCCATGTATTTGTTGATTCTGATGAGGATCACGTGTTCCATAAGTTTCCCGGCACATGAAGTAAGATATATAGGTCTTAAGTTTTCTATCTAGAGCTTTTTGCCTGATTTGGGAATCATGACTACCTTCGCGGTTTTCCACTGGCCCGGGATTTGACCCCGTTCCCAGCACACGTTCATGTACCGGGTTAAGGCCCCGACAGAATTGTTGTCCAGATTCGGTAGCATTTTATTTGTAATGCCGTCTGGACCCGGGGCGGAGCGGGTTCGCAGGTTGTGAATGCATAGCCTCCTTTATACTGTGAATGGCACCTCGTACTTCGTGCTCCTTAAGGGGGCGGTCCATGGTTTCACAGCCAATGAGAGTGTTGCTCCCACGTTTGGTAGCCAACAGTAATTTTGCTGATGGGTCCTACCTACCAGAATCTGGGGACGGTGCATTTTTTTTTTTTTTGCCAAGTGAGCCAAGTAATGCGTAAGTAAAACTTAAGCATCAAAACGGGTGAAAGAATGCTCGCTTTGACGGCAGATTTCCCACGGAAGGTCCTTTAAACAAAGCAAAATGATTGAGTTAAAATGAAAACTGGTTAAATTTCGTCCTGGATGAGAATCAAACCCGGGGCTAGATGAATACTAGTCTAGAGCGCATCGCATATGCCAATACAGTTACACAACTGTAGCTGACTTAAGTTAGGTCTATTCAATGCGTTGTGGCCAATGAGTTAGAAACGTGTGCTCGGAATACATAAGTATTTTGAACATGGTAATTATAAATGAAGCAGTTAAGCTGGTAACAAAGCACATTTTCGCGGAACGCCTTCTTTGCTTGGCGTGCAACAGCATCGCCATCCTGCGGCGTCCACTACAACCAACAATTTACGGCGTTGCCACAACAGATGGCGCGCGAGTAGTGCGAACACGGAAACGTGGCCACCTTGTGCCCTCTTGTATGCCACATGCGCCCGCCAGGTTATATGGCGGCCCCTCTAGAACACTCTCACGTTATCTCCAATACCCTTGACGCATGGCAGGCTGCCATTATCAGCTCCTCCTTCTCTGACCAGTTTACGCTGGTCGAGAGAGCGAGCACAGGGGCCCGCGCCTCGGAAGCCTTACACGTAGGCTTTCGCCTTTAGTCCCTTCTATTATCACCCCACCCCTCCCGCCTTTTCGTCAACAAAGTTTTTCAGCAGTGGCACCGGGAATAGAAATCGCTAAGGGAAGAGGACGGTGGAGATTTGACAGGCCGACACGTTAGGAGTTGTACACTAATGCAATACAAGGAAGTGGGCTAGTTGCTTTTTCGTACTTGTGGTTCCGCTTCTATTTATGTTACGCGGTGTACAGAAACAGGCGAACAAAATGAGCGCATGTGTTGTCCTCTTCCTTCCGTGTGTCCCCACTGGAAGGAGAGCTACGACTGCTCCTGCCCACAGTATACGCGCCGCTACCAATTTCCAGCGTGCAGCAAGATGGCCGACGATGGCAAGGCCGCATTTTTGCGTAGGCACTGTGGAAGACCACGTTCCCAATCAGTCTGCATACATTTTGTTCCGCATGCACCAGTTATCTCGACTAAAATACATCGGTCTTATTCTTTGCGTTGAAAAATGTAACACAGCACGTAGTCTCCTCGGCACGTTACTTCACGTCGACACTTCACGTACGAAGGTAAATTTATCTTAGAACTCATTACATCGGCCAAGGTGACCTGTCAACCCTCCAGGTTATAAAGATCACACCTGTTCAGCGTCATTCATGAACTTCATTTTGATTGCTAAGATATCCTTCACATATAAAGGCCGCCCTGGAGGGTATACTATTGACGACTTTTGCCAAAACATATTCCACGTATTAGGAAACGGCGTGATGGAAACAACCAGTGATTCCCCAACCTACTCACCAGTGCGTTCATGTTCCTGCCGGTATGGTGTAGCTCGGGTCGTGTCTAGGCGTGCTGTGAGCAAAGGGTCAAGGGCGAAAGCCAGTTCTTATATTGTGCGCTTCAAGCGCGCCCAAGCGCCCCGTTGCCTTCGTTCTTCAATGGGTAAAGAAAACGCCTCGAGTCGTGACTCATTAGCGCGTCGCAACACCCACCCTTCTTTCTCCCTTTTCCGCGTGGTGCAGCAGCGCCCCATAGCACCCTGTCAAATCTGCTTCTCAATTGCATCCTAACCTGAAAAAAAAAGTGCAACTCGATGCGAGTATTTTCTATAATATTTCCTCACGACCCGCTCTGCTCACTCCGGATAACGCCTAGCTTAATCCGCTTTAGTGGCGCAGCCGTGCCAACAGAGCCAGAACTAACTAAAGAACTCAAGCTGGACGCTAACACCTTTGTTCTATACTCTTTCTTCCTGCGAAATGGCGTAAAACATTCCGTGTCTAAGCATGCGTATACCAGCTTCCGCGCCCGTCGGCGGCGAAGCATTTCTTTATCAGCGCAGGCCGTATCTCAGGCGTCGATGTTCTTGTCCGGGAGAAACGGCACGCGCCCTTTCAGGCTCTGAATGCTGAGCTCCAGCGACGCCAGCAGCGCGCATACGTTGCCCATTATCCGCCGCTTCCTCCGCTAATTTGCGCACGCTTGTTCTACCGTGCCCTGGCTGAAGCCCGAAACAGGTTGAGCAGCTTAGAGTGCTGTTTAGGCGCTTTTCTTTTCCTGTTTCGCTTGCTAGCAAGTCTGGCTGCGTGTTTTATTGTCTGCGCAGTCTTCCGGCGTATCTTGCGTTCATAAATTGTTGCGTAGTGCGCTGCCGTCCCAGTAGCTTTCGTTCTGGGGTATACGTAGAAAACTGTACGAGAGCGGAAGGCCATCGGCCAAATCGGGTGAAGGTAGGAGCGTGAGGGAGATATGGTCAGCTTATAGAAGTTTGTGGTCTTCGTTGACGGTCCGAGCTGCGGCAATATGGGATTAGGTTAAAAAATTAAAGCCCCTTTCTCAAGAGAAAGATCGTGAAAACGTGAAGCTTTCTCCCAGGCTACCTGAATCAAACCCAAAGTCCAAAATCCACTCTCTTAAAGTTTAAAATCAAAACGGCCAAAGTACAAAGCCAACGTCTACTTCAATTCGGCCAAAGCCCAAAGCCAACTTCCAAGCCCACACCAACAAAGTCTAAAGCCAGTCTAACTTCGCACCACCAAAGTCCAAAACCAGTCGAACTTCCCCCCCCCCCTTCCCAACACCAAAGTTGATAGCCAACGATCACGCAACAAGCCCAAAGGAAATGCTGAGCGACCTTAACTGACGTACTGTTATGTGGTGTATGATTTATGTACCCTGAGCGACCTCCATTTGACGTACTGCTATGTGGTGTATGATTTATCTACCCTGAGCGACCCCAAGCTGACGTATTGTTATGTGGTGTATGATTTATGTACCCTGAACGACCTTAATCTGACGTACTATTATGTGGTGTATGAACTGAGCGACCCTAATCTGACGTACTGGTATGGGGTGTATGCTTTAAGTACCCTGAGCAACCTTAATTTGACGTACTGGTATGTGGTGTATGATTTACGTAGCCTGAGCGACCTCAATTTGACGTACTGCTATATGGTGTATGATTTATGTTCCTTGAGCGACCCCAAGCTGACGTACTGTTATGTGGTGCATGATTTATGTACCCTGAGCGACCACAAGCTGACTTATTGTTATGTGGTGTATGTTTTATGTGCCCTAAGCGACCTTAATTTGACGTACTGCCATGGGGTGTATGATTTATGTGGTGTATCGTGTATGAACAACGAGCTTAAAAACTTCTTTCCAGTCTTCGAGCATAGCTTTCATACCCGATCTATGAACGATAACTGGGAGATTTTTAAAAATAGAATGAATGAATTAACTGGCACATTTATCCCCACAACATCATTCCGTAGCACGCCGCAGAAGCCCTGGTTTACAAACAAAGTGAAGAGCTTGGCGAATAGAAAAAAGCGCCTTTTTCGCACAGCAAAAGCAAAAGAAACACCTGACGCTTGGGCGAAATACAGCACACCCGAAAAGGAATATACCACCGCTATTAGTAACGCGAAATGTACGTTTTCGAACCAGGATTTACCATGCATGCTGTTGCGACCGGGCGGGGGCACCCGATCCGATCTTCGTGGCCTCCGACATACGAGTGGTAGCGTGTATGATGCGAGCGGCCAGCCGCTGTTGCAGCCGTGAAGAAGTCCAGAAGCCGTAGGCTAACGTAACTGTTTACTTCATAGCGATAGGTGAGCCGAAGCCAAAGAACAATGCCCCGACGGGCGAGGTTACAATACAGGACTCGAGCAGAGCGACAACATCGATTCGCTGCTCTAACAGGAATGGTTTACAACGCTTGGGCAGCTCTATTTATACCCAAAAGCGACAACGGTCAAAACGCCAACACGCTGGAACACGCACAACACTCTTTCCAGAGTTCGTAAGCCGTTCATAGCCTCGGGCACGTTGCGTTGAGTCCGAGAGAGGGGAGAGAGGAGGACTCCGTTGCGATCGACGGGGCCTCTGTGTCCTTGAAGAGCGTGGAGACGAGCCACGCCGCCAGCCGCCGAAGTTTTGCCGAGAGCAAAGCGTCTGACGCGGCTTTGTCGCAACTTGCCACCGACATGATTGCGCCTGTTTTCGAAGGCGCACGAGTGGCTTCGCCGCACAGCCTAGGAGTGGTGCGGGGAAGTACTGCGGCGCTGGCCGATTCGTAACAATGCTAACCACTAACACACGAAAATTCTGGCAAATCGTGAACCCTCGGTCTTCAAGCACCATGCACCTTACTAATGACTCTGGTCCCGTGCTTTCAGATAATCAATGCGCTGATGTTTTTAACACCACGTTTTCATACTAACGAATCTAGCCTACCTTCCCCTCCTGCCCCGGAGCTGTTCACATCCAGTATGTGTTCGATTGTTTTTTGCGCAGACAGTATTTCATGTGTTATTCAAAACATGAAACTGTCCTCATCAGGTGGCGTCGATGATATTAACTCAAAAAATTTCACCATCTTCCTGTAGGGGAACCCTGAGTAGTATGCGACGCAGCCATGGGGTTGACTCAAGTTCCCATTAGTTTTCAGTTCGACCGCGGCGTTGCGGGAGGAGAATGGGGGGAGCCGAGCGCGCGCGCGCGTCATTTATACCGCGGAGCTACAGTGGCGCCCCCAGCGGAGTATGCAGCGGCTACCGTCGCGTCTCTAGCCCTAAGCTGCTTCGCATTTTAACGCGCGCGGAGCCGCAGGTGTTGCCATTCGTTGCGCAAACACGGAGAGGAGAGGAGCATTGGAGAGGAGAGGAGGAAAGCAAGAGAGGAGAGGAGTGTCGGAGAGGAGAGGAGGAATACCTCGCATACTACTCAGGGTTCCCCTAGGGGAAGATGACGACGGTGGTTGAATGCGAAGCTAACTCGTGATGGATTCTTTGATTGGTCAATCCCTATGGGCATCCTGCCACAATCGTCATCAGCGGTGCCTGGCCAGGCATGCGCAATGGGTGTGCGGACGGCGGACAACAATGACAAGGGAAGGAGGGACACAGCCCCTAGCATGAGATGCTTCGCATCTAAAAGTGTTAAAAAATATCCATGACACAATCGCCCCATTGCTGTGCTTGATGTATGCGCAGTCGCTCTCCACAGGCATTCTTCCAGATTACTGGAACATGGGCAAGGTCGTTCCCATCTACAAATAAGGTGATAAAAAATGTCCATTGAACTACCATCCCATTTCTTTAACAAGAGCCCCGTGCAAAATCATGGAACATGTCATCTACTCTAAGATTATAAACTTTCTAGATTCTGATTGATTGTAGGGTTTAACGCGCCGACGCAACGCAGGCAATAAGGCGTGCCGTAGTGGAGGGCTCCTGATTAATTTTGACCACCTGAGGATCTTTAACGTGCGCCGAAATCTCGCAGAAGCGGGCGTTTTTGCTTTTCGCTTCCATCAGAAAACTTTCTAGATTCTAACAACTTCTTTCACCCCAGCCTGCGTGGTTTTAGGAAAGGATTCTCTTGCGAAACACAACTAGCAATATTTATTCACGACCTGCATGCTAACCTTGACAACAACTTACAAACTGACGCAATCTTTCTAGATTACGCAAAGGCATTCGACATACCCCACCAAAAAATAATGCTAAAACTATCCCAGTTAAACTTAGACCCAAGTGTACTAAATTGGATCGAAGCATTTCTAACTAACCGTTCTCAGTTCGTGAATGTCAATAATAAATCTTCCGACTATCTCAAAGTAACATCAGGTGTACCTCAAGGTTCGGTATTGGCCCCCTCCTGTTTCTAATCACGTGCCGGCAAATGCGACCCAGTTGTAGGTTCGTCTAGGGCCGGGTGGCTTTCAGCCCCGTAGCCCAGGTTGGCAAGACCCGGGTGGCCTGTGGCCCCGTAGCCCGCGTCGTCAGGAACCGGGTGGCATCTGGCCCCGTAGCCCGCCTCGTCAGAGACCGGGTGGCCTCTGGCCCCGTAGCCCGCGTCGTCAGGAACCGAGTGGCCTCTGGCCCCGTAGCCCGCTTTGTTGAGTGCGCAGGAACGGTACCGCTTAGGCCTCGTTGCTGCTGGTGCTGAATGCCATGGTTCGTAGTCAGGATCTCCCCTCCAGGCACAGCTGGGTTCCAAGGACACGTCACATGTTGGTGGAGACACGTACTCGGCGGCTGCGAGCAAGCACTCCTGAATAGAACGCGCATGTTTGGCAACGTCCTGAAGGCTCGAAAATCTGCGCACATGAAGGTAACGCATGAAGCGAGGGTGGCACTGTCGCAGAAGCCTCGCTACGCGGTCAGACTCTGGCGTTAGCGGGTTTGCTCTGCGGTACAAGTCCTGCAAAGCTCGAACGTACTCCAAAAGACATTCGTTCGGATGCTGGGTTCGAAGGTCAAGTTCACCGAGCAAGATAAACAGGAGCGCCGACTTCGCTCTCTCCGGCGGGCTCTTAATGTCCATCACTCGCGGAGCACAATGTAGATGGCGCAGCGAATGGCACAGCGCTAAGGTCCCTAGGTAGCGCCATCTTTAGATCTCGCCGCCTTTCGCCCTCGCCCGCGCTCCTTTCCTCCTTCGTTTTTTGCCATTTTCTTTTTCGCCGGCGAACGCCGCGCGCCATTGGCCAATGGCCAGTGACCTAGTACCTCGGCCCCGCGTTGTTTGTTTTTTCTTCTCTTCGCCGCCACTGTCCATTTCAATCCGCCATTTTAGGCTAATCTGCCTCGGAGCAGGCCTTATCGAAGCCGCCAGCGCATAAAAACCGATAAAAACCGAAGAGTCAGCTGCTCGTTTCAAACAAGTGTTGCGTCGGCGTCACTTTATGTAGCTTCGCGATGCCAAGTTGTACCTTCGGCTGCTCGAATAAGGTCAGTGTAGTCACGGCCAGCTCGGCTGATGCAAGCTGTAATTTATCAAAGCCCACACATGAATCAATGTTAGCTGTACAGCATAGAAAGGATTCACAATTGCGTTTGTTAGAGCACTTCTGGCCTTGGAATACGGTAGTTATTATAGAACTGGGCACTACAGCTAATTGTAAGCTGAGCGCATTTTTTAACTGCGTGCTTTTTGTGCCAGCCTTTTCCAGATATGCCCGACAGGGCCTTAATCGAAGTAATTGTGAACGCCAATCGCACGGGCATTGCTATGCCACGGACGCACTGCAAAAAGTACAGCCGTCATGGGCGAGGCCAACGAGGAGACGCGAGAACTTTGACGCTGCCAGCAGCCTATAACGACGTGAAGGTGACATACATTTTGCAACAGCGTCAAAGCACCGGAAAGTGCACGGAATAAAGGTGGCATGAATGTCAGTAGCTAATGCGGGACGCATACTGAGCGCTGCCTAATGATCTACAACTAACGAAAAAAACTCGAACCCAAAAAAGCCAGCGCAGCGCTCGAACTGCCGCGAACCAAGGTCACCGCGAACCATGCGCAAGCCCTCTGTGCAGCGCTTGCACGACCACAACTTATACACGCAAATACAAGAACGGAATTACTGTAACAGAGCAATTTGAAACGTCCACGTGCGATTCTTTCGCGTTCACGAACTATCCTGAACATGCCGCACACGTAAACAAACACCGCGCTGACCGTATGCGCCAATGGCATCCATCCCGCAAATATCCCCTTCCACACAAAAATATACAACAAAACAGCCTCACTTAGGGCGTGTTGGTAATACGGGGCTCTAGAAATACTATGTAACAGAGAAGTTTGAAACGTCCACGTCCGATCCTTTCGCGTTCACGAACTATCCTGAGCATGCCGCCCACGTAAACAAACATAGCGCTGTCCGTAGCGCCAGCAGCATCCACCCCGCAAATATCCCCTTCTAGACAAAAATATACAACAAAATAGCCTCACTTAATGCGTGTTGGTAAAACGGGGCTCTAGAAATTTTATTAATGCTACCAAAGAGCGATTGCGGCGCGAAAACAAGAGCCAACTGCACGAAAAACTGCATCGAGCGGCCCGAAGCGTTGCGAGGGCGTCTGCTCTGAGGAAGCCAACAAAAATGGCGCCCCGCCGCGGAGTTAAAGGGACCGCGGCACCGCGGGTGAGGGGAGAGAAAAAAACTCCCACCTCCCCCCGCGGGAACCCCTGTGTAGATGCGACGCATTGGCGGAGCGGCGAAGGGAACGCGTTTTATAGCGCTCATAACGTTGAGGGGACTGCGTAAGCTGGTCCCAGTCGATGACGACGTTGGCGTACTTGTAAAGCGGCGTGGACTCTAGGTGTTTGAGCCAAGCGTGGATGTTGCTTCGCCGGAGAACGGCACACCGGTTATATGCGCAGCGCGCCCGAAGGAGAGGAAACCGCGGAAGAGAGAGTACTGCACATGCGCCGGCCCCAGCGCGTCTGCCGCGGCTATGACGCAACGTGCCGCGGCTATGACGCAACGTGCCGCGGCTATGACGCAACGTGCCGCGGCTATGACGCAACGCAATCCAACACAATCCACTTTAATCCAATCCAATCCAAATCCAATCCAACCGAATCCAAGCCAAGCCAAGCCAAGCCAAGCCAAGCCAATCCAATCCAATCCAATCAAATCAAATCCAATCCAATGCCCCTCGCGAGAGAGTGTTCGTTATCGGAGAGGAGAGGGGGTGAGCGGCGGAGAGCGGCGGAGAGCGCAGCTCGCGCGGCGAGGAGAATGGCAGAGGGGTGGACAACGCCGACGACAACAACGACGACGACGCCGGAGGGACAAGGCGAGTGAATCAGATGCTCTGCATCTAAAAGAGGAGGGCAGCGGAGAAGGAGGGAGCAGTTGGCGCTACCTTAGTAATTTTAGGGACCTTACACAGCGCCGGTGTTCCTCGTGCGCCGGCGGGCGCGTTGGCGGAACGCACTCCGTCGGCTTTTGTCGTTTGCTTTCTGCGACGGTAGTTTTGGGCACGGAGTGCTTTGGGTCTGCTTTGGCGCCGCTTCGCATTCATTGCGCTCCCCCTTCGCACGGCTTGATTAACTAATTCGACAGCACCTTCTGGGTAACCCTGACCCGAAGGAATTGAGTGGTCGTACGGCAATGATACGTTAAGGATTGGTTTGCATGGCGGGAAAATAAAATGTAGAGACCACATATAGACACATGGCTGCTATAAAGACACTACCTTTTGCGCAGTGCTTGCAGAAAATACGACTCCGTTTTGTAAATTTGTGAACACCAATTCGGCTGTATTTTAACAGGTTTTACAAAAGGCGAAAGGAGCAACTGCATCTGATCAATAGCGATTATAAAAGTTCCCTCAGCTTTCTCGCAGTTCTCCAACTTACGTCCAAAACAGAGTGTGCCTAGAACACGGACCGGCACTCACACGCTCATCAGAAAATAACAGAAACGCGATAACATCACCCGCCACTGCCCCCGACGTAGCAATCTGCTCAAGATCAAGGCCCTGAGGTTGCGGTCTTTTCACAAGCTTTTATTTCGCGATATTTGAATTCGTCCGGACCCTATATCTCTGTGGTGATGACTCGCAGAAAGAAAAGGTTTAACGAGCCGGTTGTTTTGCTGGTCAGCCGCTTAAAGACAAAAAAAAAACGCCGGGAACCCTGGTAGGCTCAAAATTGCAGCCATACAAGTCGCAGCATTTTATTTGGAGTCCGCGGCGTTATCGACGAGATAACACGACTGTAGAGCGACAGTGAACATCGGGCGGTAAGTTGCGGCACGAGTTACAATGAAGACTGCACTCTAAGAAAAAAGGGTCTGGTAGTTTCTCCCTTAAGGGTGAAACAGGAATCTATCATATATTGCCCCCTAAGAGGTAGAAAGATTCTCCCTTTAAGAGGGAGAAGCGCGTTTCTACCCCTAGGAGTGGAGGAAGATTTCCCCCTTTCGTGAGCTAATGGAGGAGCGCTCCTCCCCTGGCAGCGTCACCCGAGCAAGGCTTGTCATGCGAGAAAGGCCTAGCGAGCTGATCGGTTTGAGGATCGAGGAAGTACAAATAAGTAGGTTACTGTGGTTGTGTGCGCTTAAAATGCGCTAAAATAACC
This sequence comes from Haemaphysalis longicornis, assembly GCF_048455015.1. Lineage (NCBI taxonomy): Eukaryota > Metazoa > Arthropoda > Arachnida > Ixodida > Ixodidae > Haemaphysalis > Haemaphysalis longicornis. The sequence continues at coordinate 167,431,062 of NW_027526295.1, forward strand.
AAGAAATTACCTACCGAGCACCAGAACTGCGGTTAGCAAGCGATGTCGCCAATCGTATATGCGCGACTTGCATTCGTCTCGCTGCGCGCCCCGCCTACACGTTCAGAGCGAACACGCCGCCGTAAACACAGTAGAAGTCATACCGATTGCTTCCAAAATGCCGCCTTTATTTCCGAAAGGCTAGTAACCCCACCGTTCACCGCACACGAGATCACAAGCATCCAATGCGGCCGTTTGAGAACAACCAGTTGTTGTTAGTCGCCTCACCTTGCTACAACCGATGCATCACAACGCGGATCGTCTGCAATCGTAAATCTCAGCGCAAAGGCAATGCAGGCAACACGGAAAACGTATCCGTCGCTGTCGCATCCTCGACAGTGCTCGCCTTCTAGCGTGCTCGAAGTAAAGCAATCATAAACGTTTTAAAATGACCGATAGATGACGCAAAAAAAAAGTAGGGGTGGAGAGGGGCAGCTACTAAGTATCACCATCAGTAGGCTCTTACATCAAGGCGTTTCCTTGGTTTCCTTTATGGATAACGTATATTATTACAGCCAACATCACGAAAGCCGCATGTGGGCGGGCACATACTGGGAAGAAACATAGCACAACACAGCGACATACACTTCATTAAAGGCACTGCCAACGCGCAATACACGCAACACACAACATCGCAAGCATAATACACGTATACACCACAACATATAGTACACTTTTCACATATCCACTTGATCACAAGCCACAACTAAACATTGAAACGGCCACAAAGTATTTATAACCCTGATCGCCGAGAATGCAAGTAGGAACAGTGAGATCGTTGCTTGTTTCGATAACCCATGGCAGTGCGTAAGCCTTAGGTGGGTTTTGTTATTTCATCAAATGTAACCCGTGCAATTGCAAACTTTTATTAATTTGAGGTTTTGTAAGAAGCAGCAAAATAGCTCAAAGAAGAAAAAAACGTTTCACGAAACAGTACGGCAGGTGTGTTTGGGTAATGACATTCACTCATTGCCTCGCCTTCGCAGCGTAGAGCGCACCACTGGTCTGGCAACCATTCAGCCAAGGTGTTACCGAATGGGGGCCTTTTGTTGTTGGTAACTGATGCGTCAATATGCTGCGGTCCGTGCTCGTTGACGAAAAAAGGGGCAGTTTGCTATCATCGCTGACCTCTTTTACCCTTGGGCGTCAGTACAGAACGTCCACAAATGCAGTGGTAACGTTGAACAGGGCGCAGGCGATTCGCCCACAGCAAGCATGCAGCGGTGCCCACAGAATGTGCTTCAAACACCCGGATGGCGAGCCGTGCGTTAGCGTGGCGGGTACATGGTAATAATAAAAAGAAAAACAGCGAGAAAACAAGCCAGCAGCACACCACAGGGGAGGTGTTGCTCATAGTCGTCGTATGCGCCCGATCGGCGAATGCCACAGTGATACGATGAGCGGTTTCGTTTTCGGCGTCGGCGCCAACAGCAGATTGCAGACGATAGGGGAGAATATTTCCTGCCCCGTTTCGGTGTTTCGTAGAGGCCGTACAGAGGGCGCTACGTGTAATTAGCTAAAGAGAGAATCTCGCTGGTCCGGGGGAGAAAATTTAAGCCTCCATTTCCTCCCTTTTTCTACCCTTTTTTCTTAGAGTGTGCGTTTGATACTCTTGGGTGCCTTATCAAGCTGGCAGTGTTTTTGTATACTTTATACAACAGGGCAGCCGTCCAATTCAGTTAATAGCACAGAAATGTGCATCATTGCCGTTTGCCGATGGAGACTCCGGGCGACCCTTATAAGCGTTGTTCGTGCGCAGAAGCAGCATAAATAATTAAGCATGTGGCCGGAGAGCGGGCTAACAACAGAGGGTAACTTTTGCGCTGCATTGATTTGTCGTAAGCAGAATCACGCTAGACTGTGTGTGCGGAGGCGTGCAAATATCTGCGCCGTCAATTGCGGCTGAGCCCAGGTGTTTAAATTCCGCGCGTGAACGCATTCCTCCTGCATAGCAGGACAGACACAGGACAGACGTCGCTACTAAAGAAAAGACGCCTCTGGGGAGAGCGAAGAAGGGAAGAGCCATGTACAGAGCCACAGCGACGAGAGGGCAAACGAAGGAGGAAGGGAGCAAAGGGAAAGCTGAGCGGCCGGCGACGCGTGGACATTATCGGCCCGAGCAAATGATTTTTTCTGGGCCACAGTCGGCGCTCCTCTTTATATCTTGCTCCGTGGTCAAGTTCACAGAGTATACGCTATTCATACCTTGGGGGCAGGAATTCGCCGCGTAAACGCCGACAGAACTCGTCCCACGTTTGCAATGGAGCCTGCAGGCGCCATAAACATGCCGCTGAACCATGAAATGCCAGCGGCAGTACCCAGTTGAACTCCGACGCTCCGACAGCTGCTTTGTACAGGTGCTCCAAAAATAATACGGAGCGCGGGAGCGGTGGCAGGAGCGGGCAAAACTAGAGTTGCTGTATATAGCTCCCCTAGGGGAGCAGAGTTGCGCGTCCATCCACCATCTTGGGTTCCAGGTCGTGCGGGAAAGCCACCCTTCTCGCGTGAAAAAGCTGCTGCCGGGCCGCCGCGCCAGTGGCAGCGGCGAGGAGGAGTGGCGAGGAGCGGCCGGGCAAAAAAATTCCCGCGCCTTCCCGCGAGGGGAACACGAGTAAATGCAGAGCATTGGGGCCTCAGTACTGGTTGAAGGCAGTGTTGCTTCCATCGCTTCTTCCGTGATGCTGGAGTAGCAGACACGAGTAAACGTGGGAGCGAGCGTCAACCAAGGAAGGAAGGAGCAACGCAGTGAGTGAAGCACGAGCGACCGCTAGCCGCTTCATATTTGCAGCGCGCGCAGTAGAGGGAGAGCAGTACGGGGGGGAGAGCGCGCATGCGCAAGCAGCGCGCGCCCTTCCACGCCCCACCGCGCTGCTATCACGCACCTGTTACGCCGAGACCGCGGCGCAGCGAACGGGCTGACTACGACGCATGCGCGCGCCAGCTGCTGTTGAGAGAGAGGAGGGAAGGAGGAGAGGCGCACCTGCTGCGGACGCGGAGCTGTGGACGCCGTCAGACGCAGGAAGAGGCGAGGTTAAGAAATGCTCTGCATTTAAAACTGGCGCGCGATATTGGACCGCTTATCAGATGAGCGGCCGCCGCTGCCGCCGCTTCCACAACCGCCGATGCCCAGTAGAGTAGAACTGACTGTGCGCAGCATTGAAAGCGGGCTTTCTGTCCAACTGGAACCCGCGGCATGTGGCAATCAGACGCGCAACTCTTGCGCTAAGCGATATACAGGAACTCTAGGAAGAACTGCGTTGCAGCGCGATCTATGCGTAGATGCGCCGCAGATAGCGATTGTGCGTGGGTACATCCGGCTGGCCCCTCTTGATGTTGTGACGCTCGCCTTATCGCCGGCTCAAGCGAAGCCGCGCTGCTGCCACCCCTGCTCGCCAGGGGCGCTTTCGGAGCTTCATGAAGGCCTGTTTACGCAGAGCCATTGAGGAAATCTTCGTCTGCAGCGGGGTCCGCTTTCTGCTTCATCTTGAATGCCACCGATTTCACTATGAGTGCCTTCCGCTTGATCCGCTTTTCCGCTTGATCCGCTTGATTTTGTATCATGTGGCTGGAATAATGCTTGGCTCAAGCTAACGCGTAAAAAATGAGCAAAAAACGAGAATTTCATGCATGTACTGGCTGCATTGCTTCGATGTTTCTAATCAGCACTCAAGAAAATTGAGAAAGTGAGCGGAGCGGAGGCCAGTTGCTTCAAAACAAATCGGTTTTATTACATAAAGTTCAATAAAGTGTATACAAGAAATGGGAATGTAGTTTCCTTAGCGAGGGCTTTGCGACAATATCTTGCACTGATGAAAAACATGTATCAAAGGTGCTGACAATGAAACAAATAGTTGAAACAGACTTCTTCGGCAGACACAAGAGTTTAATTAATAACGGGTGGAGTTGCCACCCCCGTTGATTACCTCTGCAATGCGCCGAGGCATCGACGCATACAAAGTATCAACGTTTCAGGGCAACTCTCGAATAGTTTACCGTTCCTCTCTTGCTGCCTACCAAAAGGTCGTCTGTAGTTGTGGCATGATTATATCGAGAAATTCTATATTTGAGGTATTCTCAGACATTCTCAATGATATTCATATCAGCGCCTTTAGGTGCCCACTCCAGCAACCGGACAGGTCGTTCTTCTAGCAAGGCTTTTTTTACTTTACGCGCAGTGTGGACGGGGCTGTAATCTTGCTGAAGAAAAAAAAAGGAAAATGTCATGTTTAAAAGGCCCGTCCAGCAGATAGGGGAGCAGATGTTCTTCAAGTAGGTCGCAGTAGCTCTCATCGTTGAAGTTCGGTGGCAGACGGACCAGTGGACCTTGGCCTTCTGCGCTGACAGCTCCCCAGACGTTCACGCAACAACGACTGCTGCTGAACACTTGCGTCATAAAGGCCGGCAGGTATCTCATGAGGAAACAAAATATTTAGTGGTAGAGACCCAGGCCCACGTAGTATATAACTGAAAAGGATGTTTAACTCAAACATTTCACTGGTGAAGCAATAATAGAGAGGAATAATCACTTTTTGGCTTCACAATTACCTAAAAATTTCTCCCACCTCCCCTCGCGGGAACCCCTGTGTAGATGCGACGCATAGGGGGTTCCGTTGTTCCCGTTAGGTTGATTCTCCCATCGCGTGAAACGTGCTGTGAACCCCCTGCCGCGGCTATGACGCAACTTGGCGCGGCTATGACGCAACACAATCCAACACAATCCACTTTAGTCCAATCCAATCCAAATCCAATCCAATCTAATCCAAGCCAATGACCCTCGCAAGAGAGTGTTCGCTATCGGAGAGGTGAGGGGGTGAGCGGCGGAGAGCGCAGCTCGCGCGGCGAGGAGAATGGGGGAGGGGTGTGGACGGGCAACAACAATGCCGTATGGAGGGACAAGGCGAGTGAATGAGATGCAGTCGCATCTAAAACACGCAACCAATTGAACTTCTCTACTATCACTGTCGTGCAAATGAGAGAGCTTATTAACAACCTCCCTCTCGCTTTGTACAAATAAGTTTGCGGGGTACCTGCAACTTGTTGGACGTTGTGCACGCCGCTGTTGGCCCTATCTCGTAGAGAAGGTTGATTCATCGGTGAAGACGACCTCTCGCGACTCGTCCACAGTCCACTGATCGTGAGCACGAGCAAACGCGAGGCGTTGTTCCTTTTGCTTTGCCGCTAGTACGGCTTTTGCGCCACCACACATTCGTTTAGATCGGCGTCTTCCAGACGGTTTCGAACTGTGCCCAGACTGATGTTGAGGTTCAGGGCATCACGAATTTCCCTCGCACTCTGAAAAGTATCCTCGAAGGCTGCAGCAATGGTCCACCTCGTCGGAAGTGCAGTGCTGGTGGCCTGAACGTGGAGCGTCGGCAAGGCGACCGTCTTCGTCCCGGCAGGCTTGAATATTTCTGTTCACAGCAGTCATAGACCTTCCAATACGACGACAAATCTCACCTTGCGGCACTCCTTGAACTGAAAGAAGGACGATTTCCCGCCTGGCGCTGAGTGGTACTCTAGGCGGTATCTTCCTTTCTTGCACTGGAAAGTGCTACAATACCCGTCGATATATGTGCATGTGGGCGTGTGGCAATCGTTCTCATATTGGATTATCTAGATGATACAATGAACGTTGATCCGGTAACGGAACGAACGCGGCCAAGCAACACACTTAGGGCACGCACTCTGCCGGACAGTGAAGGTGAGATGACATTGTCGGCGAAGCAGACTTCGTGCATAAAATATAGTTGTTGAGCGCACGCAAAACTTCCTATAGATGCAGGACAGAACCCGCAGGCGCAGACAAATGAACAAGGTGCCCAGCTACTGAACCGCACGCCAAAGGGGCACGTACAAATCTATTTAAAACGTTTTTACAACCTTGAAGTGAAAGCTTGCACGTGTTATCCACATCACAACTTCAGATGTCTTTAGAACATAGTCACAAAAGACAGAAACAACCTCCGCGAGCGACCCGGATAACTTTATTGGTGTGAGTAGTTCGCTCGGGGATGGCCGAAGCAATGAAGGTAACCGAAATGTCACCGTTTACTAACAGCATACCTTGACAAGAAAAAGGGCTGCTTCAGAATTTGCTTCAATGGTAACCACCCTTGATTAATTTCTCCAAGCATTGTTGCAAAATATGCCCAATCGCTTCCTTCTCAAGCCGTGACACCCTCCATTTTTAAGTGAATTTGTGTAGGTTGTGTCTCCCGCGTAATAAAATATATTTGTGTTGAAGTAAGTCGACTCCAATGGTATCACTTCTCATTTTATTTGACAGCCCATCTGTATTGTTAAAGAAATGCAGCCAGTACGCGCATGAAATTCTCGTTTTTTGCTCATTTTTTTACGCGTTAGCCTAGCAAAGCATTATTATAGCCACATGATACAAACTCAAGCGGATCGCGAAGCACGGCAGGCACCCATAGTGAAATCAGTGGCATTCAAGATGAAGCAGATAGCGGACCCCGCTGCAGACGAAGCTTTCTTCGCTGGCTCTGCGTAAACAGGCCTTCATGAAGCTCCGAAAGCGCCCCTGGCGAGCAGGGGTGGCAGCAGCGCGGCTTCGCTTGAGCCGGCGATAAGGCGAGCGTCAGAACATCGAGAGGGGCCAGCCGTATGTGCCCACGCCACCCACGCACTATCGCTATCTGTGGCGCATCTACGCATACAGCACGCTGCCATGCAGTTTTGCCCGCTCCAGCCACCGCTACCGTGCTCCGTATAATTTTTGGAGCACCTGTACACGCCCAGGAGGTCCAAAAAGTCCGCATCGCTCTGCGGGTGATCGTAGCTGCAGTAGACTCGAACTGTAACTGCCGGTGCTGGTGCAAAGGCTGGCGCAAAGGCATGACGGCGCAAAGACTGGCCACTTTCCCAAGGGCGTCGTCTACATTCACCATCGCTGCTAACAAAAAAAAGATAACCACAGCAGTGAAAAGCATATAATAAAAGAAGTAACGGAACCACCGTAAAAACATAGCACACAAGCCGGTTGCAAAACCACGTTGGCAGCCACAGTAGCAGTTCGGCCTTGCTGGTACCGACAAGGAGCATACGCTGAAGCAGTGGTTCAATAAGACAGCGGTTTATTCGCCGCTCACAACAACTGGTGCTTGACGGGTGCAGTCGGGCGCCAGTGGTGATCTTCCGGAAACCGGGTGGTCCTTCCCGAAGTCTCGGCGGCGGCACGTTCACGGCCGACGCTGGCTGCCCTCGGCTGCAGTCGCCGGTCCTCTCGACAGGAACCGTGCGTGAAGGCGTCCGCCTTCCGCAGGAGCTCCCATGGCTCAGCCCGGATGGCAGTAGACCGGTTCCACAGGTGGCCTCCTAAGACCCGGGGGTCCTTGCAGAAGGCCCAAGCGTGGCAGGGTCCTGTCCACGGGTCTTGCTCCGCGGGGGTGGTGTCCGGCGCAGTCGTAAGCAGATGCCTCTGCAAGCAAGCAAGCAAAAAAAGAGCCCCGTGGGCTGCCGCGCACGCCGGTTATAAAGAATTAGCCGAGCCACCGCGCATACTTCTGCGCAGGGTAATCGCGAGACTCCTTGCTGGCGCGCGATCCACAAGATATGCCGGTCGCGCTTCTTCAATGCTCGAACATAACACACGCACGTGTGTTTAGGTGCGTAGCCCGCGCCACTCCGACTACTCCGGGTGAAGGGGACCTTCTTTTTAACCCCCGGGCCGTGACTCTAGTGTCTAAGACATGTCGAGAGTGGTCGACCAGCGTTGAACCCAAGCCAAGACGGGCGTTGATGAGGATAATCAACTGATGATGACGATAAAGCATGATTGCGTGTGAAATAGCATACGTGCGAAATATACGAGTCCACAGGCGCATACCCTTCTGCTAGTAGTTGGCACAGAGTTTGTATACAACCAGCGGGGGATTGTCCGGATGCATATTCCTCTGACGTCGTGGCCCTAACCAGCGCTTACAATATATATACAGTAATCCCGCGTTATAACGAAATCGCTTTACTCGAAGTATCGCTTTAGTCGAAATTTCTTCTTGTCCCAGCCCAAACGCATGCATTTTAGGCCCCATTACTCGAAGCTCACGAAGAGCTGGACCCGCTTAGAGCGAAGTGGCGAGCGGAGGCGTCGCCGCGTGGCGGCGACCCAGCGGCGAGTCAGGCGGTCAACATGGCGAGTTAACAAGCTGGTGTTTCCCCGGCGATGTTCTCGAGCCGGTCATGCTCGATTCGCGCCATCCAACTTTAGACAAACGGTCCAAAAGCGTGGTAGAGTGAATAAATTTTGTTCTTAGACATTGGTGCGCGACGCTGACAGTCGAAGCGTAGAATTAGCAGTGTCATCGACGGCGGGGCGCCGAAAAATTCTAGTGTTCAAAGCTTCACGGTTGCACACCTAGGGGGAAAATTACCCAGTGATCATGCAAAACCCTAAAAACCGGCCAGTTTTCATGCTTGCACCATGTACCCAGAATAGCGGTTCATCATCATCATCATCATCCAGTGTGAAGTTCTCGTAGCGTTCCTCGACGTCCCCGCCAACCCCGTCCCCTATAAAAGTGGCCACTGTCTTCTTCTCTTCATTCGCTCTGCAGTCTGCGAGGCGTTCGGACGCCAGTCACTGCTTGGTCAAAGTGGAGAAGGGGTTGCTCGCGCCCTGCAAGAACATAAAAGAGCCAGAGCTGCCTCCAGTGCTCCCCGGAGAAGTCCGAGCTCACCATTCTGAGACGCAAGCCACGTGGCAAGCCACTGGAACCCACCACAATACAAATAAAGCTTCAAGGTAGCATCATCCCCGTAGTCGCAACCATCCGCATACTAGGACTTTACATCCAGCAAGACGGAGAAGGAACGCTAACCATCCAGCGCCTCAACCACACTACCTCGCAAATCATGCGTATGGTGAGTCGAGTAATAAACCGGCACCAGGGGATGAACGAGAATAATGTCATCAAGTTGGTGCAAGCACTGGTTGTCAGCCGCGTGGTCTACTCTACGCCTTACCTCCCGCTGAAACCGAGCGAAATGGACCAACTTGACATACTACTGCGGAAGGCGTACAAGCAAGCGCTAGGCCTCCCTCCTCACACCACCACTAGTAAGCTGGAAGCGCTCGGGGTGCACAACAAGGTGCGGGAGATAATTGATGCCCACCTTGTCAGCCGACTAGAGCGGCTAAGGCAAACGTCGACCTGCCGCACACTGCTGAGGCAACTAGGCTACCAAATAGTGGACGCCAGCCACTTTAGATCGGAATCTGCCCCAGGACATCCGTACACTAATCAGGATTGTTCCGCTCCCGCGAAAAATGCACCCTGAGCATCACGTACAGCGCATGCAAGCACGAGTACAATTCCTACAAAGGAAGTACTCTGACCACACCCATGTGCGATTCACGGACGCAGCACACTATGCATCCCATCCAGCCACAGCAGTAAGCGTCATCGACGGCTCAGGCGATGTCGTTTTCACTGCGACCGTAAAAACCAAAAACATCGTTGAAGCCGAAGAAATGGCCATCGCACTGGCGATGACGTCTCCAACTTCGAATAAACCGCTTCACGTAATTACGGACTGGCAACAGGCATGCCGAAAGTACGGCAACGGTCATATCTCAACATCCGCCCCCCGGTTACTAAAAAAGCACAAGGATACCCTGAACCCTACCATACTGATATGGACGCCAGGTCACGCAGGGCTCGACGGAAACGAGCTAGCCCACGCTACAGCCCGTGCATGCCCCCTCCGGGCACAACACCAGTTGCTCTGTGACCTAGAGCCTGTCCAGCAGCAGTACCGCGCACTTCTGCAACACCGTCGCCTTGCCAGATGTGCCTACCCACCACCGCACCAGAAGCTTACCCGAGAAGAGGCTGTAGCCTGGCGGCAACTACAGATCAACACATACCCCCACCTTAGCTTCCTGCACATCATACACCCCACAATATACCGACCAACATGCCCACACTCCAGCGAACATGCAACACTGTACCACACCATGTGGGATTGCCAGAACACACCAGCATCCCCTATTATTCGCACCCCCACCCTCGAGCAGTGGGAGGCCGCGCTGTGCAGTTCGGACCCGGAGGAAGAGCGACCGTTGGTGGATCGGAAACGCAGGACCACAGCTGCCGCAGGGGCCCTGGACTGAGGGCTTCTCCCGCTTTCAAGCGCAAATCTCTTGAATAAATGTTTTACCACCACCACCACTGCCTTTTTAGCACCTGAATAAAGTTTTGCTTTACTGAATACATTGTTTTGATTCCTCATAGTTGTGGCGCAATTAAAGTTTAACAACTTTAGCTTTTCTCAAGTGGAACCTTATATCGAAATACCGCTTATAACGAAATTTTTAGCGGTCCTGCTGACTTCGTTATAACGAAGGATTACTATATATATATATATATATATATATATATATATATATATATATATATCTGTGTGTGTGTGTGTTGCTATTAACGCATTTCCGCTCCAATGCGAAGGATTTTTTTTTTCAGATTTTTACTTGGTGCCACAAGCGCGACGCAGTTCATCATAAATGACTGCAATCCACAGAAGTAAAGCTGTATTTTAAATAGCGGTTTCCGTCACTGCAGTTCCTATGGCAAGTTCGTTTAAACTACGTCGAAAAAGTGAACGCCCCTCCCGCTTGCGGCACAATGTGGCACCAAAATAATGGGTAGCCACAAGTCGTCATTATTGTATTTCTAAGTAGTTCGCCATTTTCGCATTTTTTATATTTTTCTTGTTTTGTTATTGTTTCAAAATTTCTTTCTACCAATTATCTTATTTACGCTAATATACCGACTACAGGTGGAACTTTCCCGCAATCTACATTATTGTGGAAATGCAGGGCGCTACACGGTTCGCCATATTCCGTAAATATTGTATATTTTTCTGATGCTTTAGGTTTTAAAAATTTTGTTCTAACAATTATCCCTATTTTCTCTATTATAACGAGTACAGGTGGAAAGTTCGCGAAATCTGCACAGTGTTGTTGTACAGAACGGCGTTCCCGAAATTAGTTCCTTTTGTGAGGAACGGAGGAACGCCACCGTTCCATTAAGATTGAGTGGAAGAGTAACGGTAACTCGTTACGTTTACGAAGGAACGACAAAGGGAACGGCGTTCCTTCTAGAAGCGTTCCATCGCTAGGATTTGGCTGTTTTTGATGCCGCGCCTTTACGGCGCTGAAGCTAGAACAAAAAGACACAGGCCGCTAATGTGTTTATCTTACTATAAGCTGCCCAGTTGCCCGCCCTTCCGCAGAACAGTGCTTCTTCGAAGGACAAAGACAGAAGAATAACCACGCAGCGGGCCGCAGCCTGTCGAGCAGGCTGCGCTGAGTGAGCACGGCCTTGTCGCTACGTCGGCTGCAGATGCGTATGATACAGATACTTCGGCGCTCCTTTGATTCGTCTTCAGCCGCGGCCTCTTCTTCTGTGCATAAGAGGGGAACGCGAAAGCCGAAAAGGAGAAGACAGGTTCATCGTACATGTGTTATCTACAGTATACACAGGCAGCCGTGCCAGCCGAAGGGCCATACGAGACTTCTCTGCTGTCTGTCAACACCTGGGTCGCCAGCGTTGCGCTCATGGCGTGTAAAAACAAGGCGTCAAGTTCTGAGCCTCAGATTCTTGAAATATTGCCGCTGCCGTCCAAAGCCAGGCGAGACCTATCTGATCATATTCACAACAGCAACCAACCCTGAGAGTTGCAAGCCGAATCTGACCTTGGGCATTCTTACGCCCTACGGCACAGACATGGCGATCGAACGCGCCGCCGTAAAATTTCTCACGCATCGCGCGGTCCATCGGTTTCGTGATGCGCCCGCTGTCATTCTTGGTTTGAACTTTGACGATTGGTTTTCGAATTTAGCTGGCTGTCATTGCGCCACCATTCCTTCGCATCACAGCAGTGCGACGACTGTGGTGTATTGTTACGGACCGGTTCCGACCAGTGCTTCAGTCCTCCACGGATGGCGAGCTGAGTAGCGTATACTCACGTACAGTTACTGAACGTCGCGGACTTTGCGGGACTGCCCCGACTTTTCATACAACGTCCCGAGTCCCTCGCCGTCCCTGTCGGGACAGCTATATTTCTAGGATTTGTTGCAGACCTCCCAGTTATGATTTTGTTGCGATCCAAAACATGCTCAACAAGGCACGTCACGCTTCGGAACACAAAGTTAGCTCGAACTTGTCCAGGCAGACCTTCGGGTAAAGCTGAACTTGCACGTGAAGTGCGAAAACATTTAGGAGTACATTCTCCAGCAAGAAAAATTATTGCGAGCAGCATGTAGCCGGATGAAGTACCACTTCAAGAGGCCGCAACAACAATGAAACAATGAATTCATCTGGAAAATACACCCATAAAGAAAACTGGTTTCGTTATCTCACAATGTTAGTGCACGCTACCCCCCTCCTTCCCCCGTCCCGACTTACTTCATTGACGAGTTGGTAACAGTAAGCTGGTTGCTGCTGCCGTGCGCAGAGTTTCTCCGTTCCGACAAAGAGAAGCCGGAGGCCAAAGTTAAAATCTGTAGCATAAAGTCAGCAGACGAGGCTGCGGCAACACGGTGACCATGAAGTTTCAACCCGGCAAAGTAACACTCTAAATCTCTGTTGTTGACGCACTGGCTCCTATGCTTGCGCTTGCGAGAGTTCAAGAACCAAGCCCCAACGGTCAAAGTTATGTGCACGGCACCACAGAGCGTTTCAACGGCCGTCAAACAAAATATACACAAAGCAACCACTGTCCGTGGAGGGCGCGGGTTGTGTGCTAGCACACGCTTATGAGCATTTGCGGAGGCAGTCACATGAGCCTGAGAGACTGATACAACCTATCAAGTACAACACGGTAGAACTCTCAGCAGCTTTGGGGGAAAGGCTCTTCAATATTACAAACGAAGTGTTGACAAAAAACGTGTTCGTGTGTCCGACACCAACGTTGAACCGATGAATTTCTTGCTGAATTCAAACAAAGGAGTCTACTAAGTTGCGAATGTGTATTATGAACATTCTTTTTTCACTCATACTGTAACATTGAATCGGCATTCCTTAAACGCCTATGTGTTGTTCTTTTCGATGTGGGTTCTTGTGCAAGACATTTATGTTCGTGCATGGAAGTAACTTTCTGTTTGCACATCTGAAGCGCAGTACCCTGACTCCGCATTTGAAGACCAAGTGGAGAGCACCATATGTGTTGCACTTGTAATAGAGGAGCACCGCACTTGCCGTCAAACGTGTCTGGAATATGTCCGGTGTTCCATAAACATATTCTTCTAGGATCGTTTCTACGTAATCTGGTGCCGGCGGTGTTCATATTTTTATAATACACGTAGTTCGATTTGAGTGTTAAATTGCTCACTTCATTTCGCCCCAGGATTATCCAGCACCAGATTTTCATTTTAAACAATCATATGTAACGTTAATGTAATGGCACGTTACAATGTTTGAAGTGTAACTGAAACGCGTTCATTTCGCAATATAGGAACTTGTAACAGGAACTCATTTCAAAATTGGGAAGGAACAAGGAACGAGATTTCGTTCCTATTTAAGAGGAACGTGTACAACACTGAATCTGCATTATTATGGAAATACCATGCGTTATCAGTTTTGCCATTTTCCGTAATTTTTCTATGTTTGTCCTATTTTTTAGATCTTTTAAAATTTCGCACGACCAGTTATCTCCATTTACGCCATTAAAGCGATTGCAGGTGGAACTTCCGCGATATCTTCATTTTTTTAAAAATGCAGGGCGTTACACGGTCCTGGTTGGGAGGGTACTCGGCAAACAATCTACGCATTAAAAAAGACATACATACGGCACTAGGAAGTGCAGTTTAAGTGTTTCTTCCATTCTTCTTAACCTCTATCCCAGTTTACCCTTGTTTCAATAGACAACATCTTCCCTCGAATATCAGGAAGTGCATTCGTGAAAAATGGCTTCCTCTATTTGCGTCTCTAATTCTGCAGCGCACGCTTGGGTTGCACGCATGTGAGGACTGCCGAAGTAGACGGGTGGGCCTTTCAAAAACTGTTCGCATATCCTTACCGTAAATACGCTACCACTCGCCTAACTGTTTCGTCATTTCATCCAACAACAACTTTAGGCTCTCCTAGGGGAGCGTTTCCATACAAAGCGTATTATTATGTATATTGTATATGCCGACTGCGCATAGCAAATAATTTAGACGGTTTATTATTTAAACGCTTTCATTGTGAAAAGAGCTAAATCTTTGAAAAAGGTGGCGCCTACAGAAAACGAGATCAATACCGAACTTTACCAATGGTTTTGACAACACTCTTGTTAAGTTAAGCACCTTACTTAATTAAAATCGCCCAGCAACTAGATATCGTTCGTACCTCCACTCTTTGTGTTCACGCCAGCCGAGTTGACTTGGGTGCGGTGGGAGTGGGGAGAAGCCGCGGAAGCTTCTTTTTTGTTCGCCGCGCTATTATGTTCACCCGGCCAGAGGACCCGGATAGGATTTATACAAATGCGTCGGTCACCCAAAACTAGTTGAAAGCGATGTTAGCTTTCAAAGGAGCATTTCCTTTCGTTCGTTTGGAAAGCTGGCAGAGGGGAACCGCCGACATTTTAACGACAGCGATTACCGCAATGAAAATGCCCAAACCGGACGGGAACTGGAAGTCAGTCAAGGGGTCAAAGATGGGAAGGGGGCACCAGATGTTCTGTGTACCGTGGTTACAACGCTAAAAGCTACTGGGCGAAGTTCTATTCGCTGCACGTCCGGCCCTCGCGACTCGGTGCCTGGGATGCGTCACTGGGTAGGCGACCAGGCATTTTTGGGCGCTCGACGTGTTTACAAATCAAAGGAATTTCGGCGGCGTGGAGCACAATTATAGGCGCGCATAGTATGGAGAGAGAGAGAGAGAGAAAACGTTTATTGTGAGAGCATTTACGGTGTTCTTGTAGGAGTGGCTCCCTCTTCACAGGAATCCATGAGCTGTCTTAGCAGCGGCTGCCCTCTCGATGAGCAGGAGCTGGTCCGAGAGGCAGGGGCTGGACAGCAGTGTCTCCCACTGCTCTGGGGGATTTGAAATGCGGGGAAGGGGTGGTGGGTGCATGTTTTTTCGACACTCTAGGATGATATGTCGTAGTGTACCAGGTTCTTGGCAGTATTTGCATTCTGCTGGATACTGGGTGGGGGATATCCGGTGAAGCCTAATTGGATGCGGGAAGGTGTTGGTTTGTAGGAGTCTAAGTGTTGTTTCTTGAGATTTCGTGAGGTTTGGGTGAGGTAGCGGGAAAGTCCGTCGATTAAGCTTGTAATGTTGTGTTATTTCGTGGTACGTTAGAAGAGGTACAGGTTTCTCCACATCCTCCGAGGCCTGGTCGGCAAGTTCTCGGGCCTTTTGGTGGGCAAATTCGTTGCCCTCCATTGAAGCATGTGCAGGCGTCCATACAATTCTTAATTTTCTGTCAGGCAATTTGGTTGAGAGCATGCGGTGCGTTGCTGGTGCCACCCAACCCGACCTGAAGCTCCTGCACGCTTCCTGGGAGTCTGTTATGACCACCGTGGCTTCCGTCTGCGTGAGGGCCAGTGCCACCGCTAGCTCCTCCGCTTCTTTGGTTGATGCGGTTAGTACGGTGGCACTGACAAGAAGCTCTGTCTTTGTGGTGACTACCACTGTCTTGGCTCTTCTACCACGGATTGTGGCTGCATCCGTGTAGACCGTTTCCGGGAGGGTGCCGTATTTTTTGTTTAAGGCTTTCGCTCTAGCTTCTCGTCGACCGCTGTGGTGAACCGGGTGCATGTTCTTTGGCAGTGGGTTGGAAAAGATATTATGCCGCCACCGATCAGGAAGCTGCTTGTTCGGCTTCACGTCTGGGGAGCTCCATTTGATTCTGTTCAACAGTTTTTGGCCGGTTTGTGTCATTGCAAGCCGCGCTTTCTGGCTGGAGAGGTGGCCCTCTATGAGCTCGTCCACCGTGTTGTGCAGGCCGATGCGTAGGACTTTATCGGTTGACGCGCTCATGGGGATCCCAAGGGCTTGCTTCGTGGCTTTACGGATGAGGGTGTTAAGTTTTTCCGTATCTGTCTTGGTTACAGTCATGTAGGGCACTGCGTATGTCAGCCTCGATAGAACGAAAGCCTGGACAAGACGGATGGTATCGTCTTCTTTCATGCCTCGGTGTCTATTTGTGACTCTACGAATCATGTGCACAACTTGTTCGGTCGTTCTGGTCAGGCGCTGGAGCATTATGTTCCATTTTGTATCCGCTTGCAGAAAAAGCCCAAGCACCCTGATTGAGCTGCTGGGCGTAATTTTGTGCCCCTGTAAATTTATTTCGATGTCGTCCTTGTCATTTTTAGTGCGGCGACGCCGGACCACCAAGAGTTCTGATTTCTGTGGGGAACACTCGAGTCCACTTTCCTCTGCGTACTGCTGTACAGCATCGGCAGCTTGCTGCAGGCAGTCTTGAAGTCTCCCGAGTGAGTCGGTGCCAGTCCAAATTGTTATATCATCTGCGTAGAGCGCATGGCTTAAATTTGGAATACTGTCTAGCCGTGCCGGTAGACCCAGGAGCGCGATGTTAAATAGGAGCGGGGAGAGGACCTAGCCTTGGGGTGTACCTTTACTTCCGAGGGTGATGGGATCTGACGTGATATCGCCGATTTTGAGTGTGGCTGTGCGATCTGAAAGAAAGTCTACAATGTAGTTGTATGTTCTCTCCCCGCATCCTGTGTTGTTAAGGTTTCGTAGAATTGCCTCGTGTGACACGTTATTAAAAGCCCCTTTGAGGTCGAGCGCTAGTATTGCTCGCGGGGAGTGTCGAGTGGCGGGTGCGAGGATTTCTTCTTTTAGCTGAATCAGCACGTCCTGGGTTCCGAGATGCTTTCGAAATCCAAACATGGTGTCTGGCATTTGCTGGGTTTCATCCAGGTATTGCTGCACACGGTTGAGCACAACCCTTTCCATCACCTTTCCCACGCACGGTGTGAGGGATATTGGCCGCAAATTATCAATATGCGGGGATTTGCCTGGCTTGGGAATAAATCTTATCTCTGCTGTTTTCCACTGCTTTGGGATCTTGCCTTTAGTCCAAAAGTCGTTAAAATACTCCAACAAGGTCTCGAGAGCCTCGTCGTCAAGGTTGGCTAATAGTTTGTAGGAGATGTGATCGGGTCCTGGAGCGCTGTTGCGCTTGTTTTCGGAAATTACAGCCCGGAGTTCGTACAGTTGGAACGGTTTGTCGAGACCTTCATTCGGCTTTCCTGTGTAAGGTAGTGGGTGGTAGCTCTTTTCGGTCTGGAGGTACTTTGTTTCGAGATCCTTGAGGAGCTTGTTGGAGTCTCCTTGATATGAATTGATTGTGCGGATCATATGACGATTGGTTTCCCCCTTGCTGGTTAGAGGGTCAATCAGGTGACGGAGGAGAAACCAAGCCTTTCTGGTGGATAAGGTTCCCTGCAGACCGTCACAAAGTTGAAGCCAGTTTTCCTTGCATAACGACAAGGCGTATTCAGCTGCTTGTTTGTTGATTTGACCGATCTTTTTGCGGAGTTTTTTGTTGTGCCTCTGTCTTTTCCATCTCCTTGTAAGGCTTCGCCTGGCTTCCCACAGGTGGAGAAGTCTCGTATCCACGTGGGGTGTTAAATATGTAGTAGCAATCGTTTGGGTGTGGGTTTTGCAATCCTTCATTATTTCAGCGGCCCAATCATCGTAGGACGACCCCGGGTTCTTTTCTCTACTTGCTCGAGTCTTCCGAAACTTGTCCCAATCGGTGATTCGGGCAAAACCTATATGGGCTTTATAGGTGACGTCTTTGACGGTAAGTTTAATGATTTCGTGATCAGAACCAAGACTGACTTGCGTGTTTGTCCAGGCAATGTCGATAGAGCCTGCCAACAGCGACAGGTCAGGGCAAGTATCGCGTGACGTGCTAGTACCAATCCTGGTGGCCACGTGAGGCTCGTTAAGTAAAGTGAGTCGGTTCTGACCAATGATGGTAACTATTTCCTTTCCCTTCATGGAGTTGAATCTGTATCCCCACATCTGATGAGGAGCATTGAAGTCTCCCAGGATAAGAGCTGGCTGGTCTTTGGCTAGGTTGAGAGTCTCTTGAATGGTGTCCTGTATCCCGGGTTTCTTGTTAGACGGTCGGCAATACGCGTTGAGTACGAACAGGTTTCCTTTCTGTTTGGTGGAGGAAGAGTGAACTTCTATGAGTGTGTGTTCACATCCTTTCTGGCTTGTAAGGTGCTGCGTTGCCGCGACGTTCTTTCTGACAAGCGTTGCTGTTGCCTTGCCTGTT
This sequence comes from Haemaphysalis longicornis, assembly GCF_048455015.1. Taxonomy (NCBI): domain Eukaryota; kingdom Metazoa; phylum Arthropoda; class Arachnida; order Ixodida; family Ixodidae; genus Haemaphysalis; species Haemaphysalis longicornis. The sequence goes on from NW_027526295.1 coordinate 167,449,371, forward strand.
GGATCGGTGTACGTAACATACCCAGGCAAGTGCGTCCTGCTGTTAACCTCTTGGAGTGCTATAATATCTGGTTGGGGATCGAGTGTTGCAATGAATTGCTGTAGTTCTCCTACTTTTTCTTTGATTCCACGGCAGTTCCATTGAATGATTGTCGTGGTGTTTCCCGATCTATTGCTTGGGGCCATCTTGAGTGCTAGTGGTGCTCTTGATGTCTATGTGTGGTCTTGAGTATGGAGTTGAGCGCCTGATCGAGTGGTTCATTGAACTTTGGCTTATGTCGGCGTCAAGTCGATCTAGTCTTGTAGCGTGGTTCTGTGTTTCTTGTTTGAGTACCTGCACGTCTTCTTTCAGTACTTGCACGTCTTGCCTGAGTTTTTGCATTTCTTGTTTAATTTCCCTGATTTCCTGGAGGACCGAGTTGTGAAGCACGTTCATGCGATCTGTAAGAACTTTTGACATGTTTAGGATGGCTTCTTGAATCTCCTTGGCGAGACTATTTGGTTGAGGGCTAAGCGTAGGGCTAGCGTCGGTGGTAGGTGGTGTTTCAATTGCTGCTGTGGCTTGCTGTGACAGAATAGTAGTTGTCTCTGTTACCGATTGCTGAGGGTTCGGCTTCTTGCGCTTGTCAGAAGGATTCTGTTGTCGGGCCTGCTCAATGGCCTCCAAGCGGGCTTGCAGTGACGCTATCAGTTTGGTCTGTTGTGCTAGTTGGGCCTGTAATTGGCTGCATTCTGCACATGGTATTTGCATATCCTGTGTTAAAGCGGGAAACTGGTTTTGGTTTTCGAGAGCAGCGGGAGACACTTTGCGTGCCCAGCTCACCTGTTTAACACTGGAATCGGGATGCGTGGTCCGAGACGCAGACCTAGACTGGGAAGCTGGTCTTGTGCTGGAACTGCGGCCTCTCCGAGACGGTGTGCAGGACCGGTTTCGTGACTGCTTCTGCTGCGGGGTAGAGGACCCGTCTCGAGACAGCCCGTGCTGGGCGGTCTGGTCCCGTCGGGAGGACCGCTTCTCCCCCTGGCGTCGTTCGTGCGCCCTTTTCCGGATAATGTAGCGTGTGAGGAAGCGTTTGGGGCAGTCCTTAGTTCCGGTGAGATGTGGGCCCTCGCAAAGTTCGCACCTGGCCACGCAGGTATGGCCTGTCGAGGGGTTGTGGACGCCGCATTGGTGGCAAACGTGGATGTTTGGATGAGGGCAGGCTGTTATCCGGTGACCCACCTCGTGGCAGCGACTGCACACGGAAACAGTCTTCTTGTATAGTGAGCATGGATGTTCAGCTCCGTATAGTCGGACGTAGTAGGGAACTTTTGGCCCTGTAAATGTTAGGACAACGGTTGTGGACTCTTTTCCCAGCCGTCGGCAGGAGTAGACTTCAAATTGCTCTTGGTCAATGTTTTTCAGAATTTCTGCTTCGGTGAGTCCTACGGGGACTCCGCGAATGACACCTTTCACTGCGTCGTCGGGAGCCAGCCCATATAACTGGACGGCGTGCGTGGTGTTGCCGACATGTATTTGGGTCAGTCGGCAGAGGGCTTTAGCTATCTCTTTAAACGGGGTGCTAACGGTGGCAGTATTTTGCGCCGCGTCTATGCGGAGGCGTAGGTTTGCCTGCTGCCACGTGGAGTTGGTGGCGTCGAGTAGGGTCAGTGAAAGCACGGATGGTGGGATTTCACTTAGCTTTAGTCCGTCTTGCGGCCGAAGCACGAGTTTGTAGTCGTCTCTGGGCAGCGGGCTGGGCCGCGGGAGAGGCTTTCGTGGGGCTGGGGTAGCTCGGATTATGGGTGGAGCCGAAGGTAGCCTGATCTCGTGTTCGGTCTTGCGTTGACGGCGTCGCTGAGCCCTTGACACGACGTCGATCCATGGCATGTCATCTTCCTCCGGTGTAGGGTCTGGCTTGTCATCGCTTGCGTCGTGTTGCATCTCGCTATCTTCTTCGGGTCTAGGTTTGACGCTTGGAACAGCCGCGGTGCAGCCTCCGTCGTCGTCGGGCAGGCCTTGCATTGTCGCCATACTCCCACTAGGCCCACAACACCAGCGGCAGGCCTAGCGCACCTGCCCGAAAGAAACCGTCGTGGATTGTTCAAAAATGCACCCACCGGCGCAGGAGAGGTACCCTCTAGTGCACAAAGATGAGGTGAAAACGATGATAACAGAGATAAATCTGACTGGGATGGATTCTTGGAGAAATAGTTGAAAGTTCCCGGAGAACATGTGAAGCGCCTTCGGCCGCAAATCTTCTTCCCATAGTATGGACAATACTTTAAGACGAGCCGCCCAAGAGCCGTTGGCCGCCGTTAGCTTTGCTTTTAGTTGGTTGATTTTTCTTTGTGTTATATTTGTGTTTTGCGGAACACCTCCGTGTTTCTGTACTAGAGTGAGAGAGGTGTCTCACGTGAAAATTTTGAACTCACTTAGATTTGTTTGCCACGTTGGCCAATCCGTGGCCTAGTGTGGGTCAACCAATAAGCCATCGTCACTCTCAAATTGTCACGTCCCTTTTGTGGACGGGGATTTGTTGGTAAAACCGGGCGGTTTGATGTTTTGAGGGGGAAGAGAGTAGAGGGGAGTCCCGCTCCACGCCGGCCTTGCCCGACCTGTCGTATGTGATTATGAGCCTTGAGAGTTGTAATTACGTAGTGCTAATAAGGTGTACATATTGTACATCTTTCTTTTGTGTGGAGTAGCTCATCGTTTGCCACGTGCCGTCGACCACGAGTCATCGTTTCATCGGATCGTCTCCTCGATCTTCGGGCGACCGATGCACCCGATGTGGGTCACATTCATGATCTTCGTGCTATTTTAACTACTCTCGAATAAAAAAACTATCACGCATATTTTCATTTATGCACAGATCGTTGAATTTTAAACAATTAATACCATTATATTTTCCAGGCCATATCCACTTTTATAGGACCAGGAAACACATTCGTATTGCACACGCCTTTTCTGCTATTAAATGGCGCAATAATAGATTGCAGACTAAATGTACACTTTTGCAAAACTTCTCTACTCCAGCGCAGTGTCGATAATATGCTATGCGTTTCGCAGAAATTCAACAATGAAATGGGGCGTGTATACGTCCTCCCATGTGTTCTTTTTTAATTCATCTTTTAAGAAAATAAAGAAAGGTACGCACGGTAGCACAAGCGTTTTCCTGCCTTTTGCGGGGACAGTTTGTTGATCAGATCTTCAACATCGACCCTTCAACAAATCGCCGTCCAGCTGCTCTCTCTGTCCATCAGCAGGATCAGCTCCGTCGCTGTGTGTGATGCATGGTTTTGGGCGAGTGCAATGTTTTTACCTCAGGCTGAAGAACTGTGAGCTGACTTCACGATTAGGTCCATTATGCAACGAACATCCTTTTCAAAGCGTTCATTATTGGAGCAGATAATATCGGTTTCAATCATCGGAAAGCAGCCGGAGGATTAAGCTTTTGCGTACCAAACCACGAAGTCTACCATTTTTTTTCCAGACCTCTGAGCGCCGCTTAAGTTCGGAGAGTCTGGTTCATTTGAACCCCTCAATTAATCCGCCCCTGAATTTGGTGCCGCACGGAACGACATGGCAGTATATTCGTCTGCAGGGGGCGCCCCAGACGTTCTTCGGCGTTAGATCCCGATGTGCGGGCGGATACATTCGGCGGGAGAGCGGTGGTTGTGCGTTGATTTCTTGGTAGCCTAATAAACTGTCGCGAGCTGATCGGGTGCCATGTAAGGGTACGAGGCTTGGTCCTGCTCCGATCGTGAGTTCTCGGGCTGCTTTGTTAACCGCTTCATTGCCCCCCCCCCCCTCCCCCAACCCTGTATTGGCAAGAACACAGATCATTTCAACTTCGTTAGTAGGATGGCTTTGGACAAGTGTATTGAGTGCCTGTAGGTGAAGAGGGAGAGGTGAATAGTTCCTGTTTCAAAGTTTTCGATGGCCGTATTCTAATCTGAAATTGTGATTGCAGGGGTCGGCCGGCGAGCTAATGCGAGCGCAAATGCGGCCTCTTCTGCCGTTGCCGGATTGTGGGTGCGCACTGTAAGGGAATTGATCAGTCGACTGTTTGGGACATAGAGCCGCCAAAGCATACGCGTCATGATGCGTATAGTCAGCCATGTCCACCTATACCGTCCTTGGATCGGTCGAGTGTTTCTCGGTTAGAGTTCGCGCTTGGTGTTCCCTGCGCTTTTTATTGTGTACAGAGCGCATGTTTTGCGGGAGAGGGCGAATGAGAAGTTGAGCGTGAATTTCGTTGAGGATGGGGACTCTGGTATTGGTAGCTAGCTGGGCTCGCATATTCAGCCTGTGCATGATTTGTTGGCTGGTTGAGGATACCAACAGTCGTCGTAGCTGATTGAGCCTGTGGGCCTCTATTAATTCCTCGACTGTATTAAAGACGCCCGGCTGTTCCAATTTGGCTGTGGAAGAACTGTTCGGTATTTCAGGGGCTGTCTTGTAAAAGGACAGGAGGAAGCACTTGCACTAATTAATACTCATCAGTGGCTGAGTATTAAAGCCATATTGACTTTTGTCCGAAGCGCATTGTAGAGCAGGGTCAATGGTTAGGTACTCGTGCGGCACTTTTGTGGGAATTTTAAAAGATACTCAACGTGGTGCCTGCGTTGCTTAAGCCATATCCGAGGCGTTCTACCTGGCAATAAGGGTTGAATAAGTTTAATGATGGCAAGGTGACAAATAAAATTGTCTGACGATTGCGATACTCCCTAATGCGAAATTTGAGCGCAGCCGTTGAGCGGTTTCGATGCTACACAATATGTCGAGAGGAAGAATTTCAGACAGACATTTATGTGTGGGTGGCGGCGGTATGTCTGCGTCGGCGGGGCGAACCTCTGGAATTTGGCGTCAGCGGCGTTGGGCTTCTGCTCGGGCAGCTTGTTTATGTGCAGCAGCAGACGAAGCTCTTGCTTCGTCTCAGGAAGTGATGACGTCATGGGCGAACGCACGACGGCGCGTGCTGCTCTCTCGTGGCGTTTCAACGCCGCAGAACACGTCTCGCGCGGAACCATCGGCATACCGCCTTCCTCCTCACACTTTCGCCATATTCCCCTCACCCGCTGTCCTCTTTGATTTATGTTCGGTGTCTTCCTCCTTAGGTGTCCTCGTGAACAAGAGACGACGGCGAGGGAAGCCCCGAAACCAACGGAGCGGTTGCTTAAAGAGCTGTGCTCTAAAAATATATCTTCCATGTTGCAGATAGTGGGCTCAACACAGAACACCAAGAGGAGCTAGAATTGTGCTAGAAAAGGTTCTTGAGTACTTGTGGAACACTGTCAGGTGTTTGATTGCGTTTTCGAAGGTCTCTACACTGAGGGGTCGGATAGCTGACAATGTTTCTGAGGAGGAGAAGACCATGTTCCCGTTACGAAGCAAAGAATGCTGCCTATTCAGACGCAGTGTGACGTGTGAATGCGCACATTTCAGTTCGGAATCACGCGTCCGCCATATTTGACCAAAAAATTATTGACCTCAACATCTGCATCCTTTTTAAAAAATTTAAGGTTCTAGTGATATCGTTGTCATAAGCTGCGAAATTCGAAGAGGGAATCTGAACGGACCCAGGTAATAAATAATAGTGAGTGAGACGTTCAAGTTTAAGCACGTCTTGAAAGTACTCATCGTGGACCCAGATCAAATCGCGAACGCGAACAAAACAAAATGGCACCAAGAGCGAAACAGCAAACATACCAAAATGCAGGTCATATGCTCTCAGCCGTCACGAGTCCGCATGTAGGATGGATTTTAAAAAAGAATGTCAGAAATAACGGCAAACGCAGCAGTACAAAGCGCAGCACTAGCTCCTGTTCCTCAAGACTTAGCCCCCGAGGACCTTTAACAGTCACCAGGGTAGGCCAAAAAACTAAGCTTAACCTTTATCGGCGCCAAAAGCGTTGGAGCACACCGCTAAATGATACACCTGTCGCAAAATACGCCACGGCCACCACCGGGAGAACATTTCCGGTACAATATCCCTAGCTCCGACACCTGCTTTGTAGGCCCCGTAGCCAATAATTCTTCGCAATACGCTGGCGGTATGCCTGTATTTGCCTTGCGTAACCATAGATATATTTTAGACGCGATCACAGGTAATATCTGCTCTTAGACCAATTCCTTCTCCACGCCCTATTCATCTGGAACGCTTGCCTGCTTCGCTATAAACTTTTCGCCCCAATCTATGGTTTTGTAGTACTAAAATAGCACGTCCCCTGGAATTTGTTGCAGTGGGCAACAATAGGATGCGATTGGCGCTAGAGGAAAGTTTGAAGCGACGGCGAAGATTAGCCTAAATATGGGCTGGTGTAGGGCCTCGCCAAGGTGAATGCGTATACTAAATTAGTACCGTGTTTTGCGTGATTGAGCTCGGCTGATAGTTTATTAGCGTAATTTAACCTGTATGAGTAGTGGTTTCATACTACAAATAAAGCACGCTGCACCCTGCCTCAACTCATTTTCCACCCGAACCTCCAAAGGAAAGATTGCTCTTCCTTTATTTCGCTCCAAGATTAAAAGCTAAACCTGTCCCGTCGGGGTGAACACCTGTGAAGTTATTAGTCCAAATCTTTGGCGTAATTGTCTTGCGGCTTAGCGGCATTTTTACGTGCACTCTTGAAGGCTCGGAAAAATGAACAAACATAATTACATGTCGCCAGAAACATTTTGGGGGATTTGAATTTCCTTGTACTTCGTAGGTCCCTGCCACTCCACGAGTTCACCTTCACTCTTCCTAGTGTCGACACCCGTGGTGGCCGCCACAAAGTTCAGCCCTGCCCAGGCGCCGTCACTGGTCTCCGTACTGATTGTCGACGGCGATTCAGAGTTGTTAAGGCTCTGGAACGTCTCTGTCAGCGGATCCTCGAGATTACGTCGGGCACCTGAGGCTGGAGAGGTTGCCCCCCTGTGAAGGTTTCGGCGCAGGTGGACGAATGTCGATGTGGCGAGGTCTTCAGTCTGGGTCTCGCTCAGTTGGCTGTACTTCAACAGGATGACGACGAGGGCGACAGTGACGGCGAAGAACAGCGCCACGAATCCGCAAGCGGTCCACAGCACCAACGAACGACTGCTGTGAAGGGTTCCATCTTCCAACTGGCTGTCCGACAGGAAGGCCAGGCCAGGTGCTTCTTTTTGCGCGCCAGCTGCGATAAGGAGAAAGTCTTGCGAGGGTCTCCGTGAATGAAAAACGGGGATCATTTCGGCGTTCGAGGGGATCCGTGAAGGAAAAACTGGGATCATTTCGGCAGTCGAGGGCCTCCGTGAATGAAAAACGGGGATCATTTCGGCATTCATTTCGCCCGCACTGCTAGGCGTGGAGATAGGTATCGCGATGTCTGGAAAATGGCGATGATGATAACGGTGAGGATGATGCTAATAATTTTTTGTGAGAAAATGAATACGTTTGTCTTTTTCTGGTGTATATTTTAGAGCGGAAGGGCCCGCGTTTGTGGATGTAATATCTGGCGAAGCCTATTGTCAGGTATGCGGCGGCTGCCCGGATAATGATCATGCAAGCTACTGGCAATGTGTCCGGGTCACCTCGTGTCCCACATTTCTTGTCCCTAACCATTCCTCCCTCATCTTTAAAATTTGTGGTGAAGCCGGGCTCTCCCGCCCTTAATCTACATGCCACCCTCGTCGCGGTTGGCTCCCACACCCTCCAAGCCCGCCACTATCGGCGGACAGTGAACACCCCTCTCCTCCAAAGTGGCACAATAACGTCGCGGCTCAGACTTGTGTCGCTAAAATAAAGTTTATTATGTCGCGGAAGCCTGATATTACTGTTAGTTTACGCTCCCTTTGAGCGAAAACTGATGCGCAGGTAGAGGAAGGAGGGCACACGGGTATGCGCAATGGCTCGTCGCTAGGCTTATCATCATGCTCCGAGGCACGCCTAACATTCTCAACCACTACGCGTAGCTCGCCGTTCCATGAAGGAGACGTTGCTTGGCATGTCATGACGCAAAAATTGGAGGTTACCTAATGTTAGGCTTAATTGTAGGAGATTAGGGTTAGCGCTACGCTTTACTTACACTCTAACGTCGTCAACCGGTAACCACTGGGATAGCACTCGCATTTATCGTACATAAATGCGAGTGCTGGGATATCGGCTCACGCCGTACAACCTCAACGCAAAACGTTAGGCTTCATCTCCTACATATAACTGACAGTTTCTGATCATGACCCGTATACCCAGCAACACTATCGGGTTCCGTCACCGATGGCTTTGGAGAGCGGCAGCTCCATTACTTTAGGCGCAAATCCAGAGAACGTCTCGTTCTGTCGATACCTCGAAGCGTCAAACTGACCATCAAGCTCGAGGTCAGGTCAATGCCTCATGCGGTTATGGATTGAAACCGTCTGATGACTAGTTTGTTCCGAAGGGGGTGGAAATGGCGAGATGTGGAGAGACCAAGAGCATGTGCCATCAGAAAACGATACAAGGAGGCGCTGGCTGCATACACGTTCACTGCGCGTTCATACCTAGAGCGCGGACTGTGCCGAGAAGCATCTGTTTTGAATTTTATCGTCGCCTTGGGAAAAACAGACCAATACACACTCACCTCCCACTCGGCCAGCTAGAAAATCGCGCCAAACCCGGGATGACACAGACAGAGAGTTGCTTTATTCGAAGAGGAAGGAAGGCCGACTGAGCCGATAACTGCCTCTCGGGTTGAGGGCACCTCAATCATGGCTGCGTCTAGGAGGAGGAGGATAGACAGAAAATGATACAGAAAGGGAGAAGAAGATGACGGTTCCGGAGTCGCGTAGCCTGGACAGCATTGGCCGCATCACAGCCGCACACTCTTCCACTTCACCAGGCAGTGCTCCCACACTCCTCCTACCTATTTACCCTCCCGCAGCCACGAGCTTACTCAGAGCAGGGGGCGGCCAACCCCCACCAGCGCGCACATGCTTCAGTGCTCGCGCTCATAAATAAACAGACCATCTACACGGGAGGGGGAAAGATGACGACGTATCAGCATGCAGTCCCGAACCACTCACAGCGCCTCCTGATTGTCGTCAGCTCGTCCACCGGGCACGTCTTCACCTGTCCAGGATGGCAAGTCGCGGCCACAGACCTTGCCGCCTTCACGGGCAACCACCCCTGCCACGAGGGCGATACAACCAGCTTCCGAGCAGTGCCAGCGGTGGTGAGGCTTCACATCTGGCCGGTACCGGTGCCGCTGTCTATCGCGACCACGAGGTAGCCGCCGCAGGATGGTGTGGCGAGGACAACCGTTCTCTGGCTACCTCACCCCACAAAAGGACGCGACCCTTCGCGTAGTACAAAACTGGCCGCCGCCGCTGGCCGACGCCTTCTTTCCTTCCGACGAGGAAGACGAAGAAGCGCAGGTATGTCGTTGCACGTGACCCGACTCCTTCGTAAAGTCGTAGTGTCGTAGCCTGCTCGATAGAGCACTCGTCCGAGTCTGGAAACAGGACGGCGCTACCAAACTGTAGCGATCAGCAAGTATTTTACTCAAACGATGGTTTACGTGCCCTAACGCATTAGCGAGGCGTAGAATTGCCACACAATCGTATTCTAATTGTACACTTCACTTTTTCCAAAGCAAGAGTATACGGGTGCAGAATTAGTATGGAATGGGGCCTATGCGCTCAACAATATTTCGCACTGTCTATCAGATTTCGTAGCTCTCTAATCGCTCAAGTCTTAAGTTTATTCAACTGCAAAGTATGCACACCACATTTGTAAATCGTAGACGTGCGCGTTCATGTGCATCCGTGGATAGCTGACGCTGATTACAATGTCGCGGGTTTACTCACAACTGTTCTTTTCCATAGGGATGAAAAAATACCGCTAACAAATACTCCATCCAAAACAGTTCAGCTTAAACCCTCCATGGCACAGTCCTTACCGCTGACAATTCCTACTTAGACGTTTTCAGGCGTATCACCGTCATAGTCAACTTCGTGTTCATACTCAAGACTATTTATCTCGTCCCGACGCTCGGTGCCCCTGGTACGGCTTTGGTTTCTATTGCTGGTTAGGCTGGAAGACGTTACAAGCTAGAATACCCACCCTACAAAAACTCATGTGCAATGCACCGGTTGGTGAAACCACGTAATATCTAACTTTCTAGCCGGACTCAAAGACGCTGACAATATTCTTCTCTGAAACAGGTATGCTCTACTCAAACAAACCTTTCTTCCGCTCACCTTGGCTCGTAACACCCGAATGTAATGTTTCTGCAAATCGCGGGCCGGCTGCTAGTGAAGTCCGAGTATTTCAGAATTATGGCACAGCGCTAAAAGATACAAGCACACCGCCTGTGAGGTCAGTACAGGCGCTATCACCTGGAGTTTATGCGCACAAGGAAGCAACACATGTGCAAAAATCCGGACTGCTTCGACCATGTCGAAATGCCGAAATCAGATAGATATCGGCTTGATAACACGAGGGACCCTGGTTCCACCCTGACGCAGCGATACAGGATTGACTCTGAAGGCGCTTGATGGGGCTTCGCTTATCAGCATCATCTTTTTGTGAAATCCATAGTGTTAAGTTGGCTTTCCCGCAATGCCTTCCAGAGCGACATCTAATGTCATCAGTGAAACATAGGAAGCTTCGCTTCAAAAACTTGTCATGCGCAGTGACTATGGTAGGTCACAACACGACCTAAAACCTTCTGCCGTTCTTACACGCTTACAAACCAGAAACCAGTAGGTCAGTCGGGAATATGAATATGTTCGACCCCGAAAGCACCACTTCTCGTGAGACAGCAGGTCACCTGTATTCTCCTGCGTCTTCCATGAGCAAAATGCAAATGTACACGGTACTTGAGTGATGCCACAATTTTGTTTCAGCAGGACGATCAAAGAACTGCGGAAGCCTATTGCATTAAAAGGAGAGAAAATCAGTGCATTCGCCACCTATCTGTAGTCCTGTCTGATGAGAATTTTACATTTCTGTTTTCCTCTTTGCATGTGTGTAAGGACGGCCTGTTGTAGACCGTATATCGGAGTATCACCTATGGTACTCCGTACGCCAGTCTCGCACCAAAGAAACGTGCCAAATTATACGGTTTATCAGAAAATTGTAACAAAACTGTCCTCAATCTCCTCGCCTGCACTCCACTCCCGTTACTCTAATAAGGTATTCAAAACCCTTTTCTGAACTCCTCGAAGCAGAGCGGTTCCACCTGTAATTGACCTTCTAGCCTGGGTCCTTTACACATAGGGCTGTTTCACAGTGCAGCCATACTAACGATATCGGCTCTGCTTACCATCTCCAAGCCTGAGTAGCAGCTTTAGGATGGCAGGTGTCCGTATTCCATGTACATGTCTCCGTAGACAACCTTACATCTTAACTGCTACACACCATTCGCGTATACTGTTTCTGCAAAGCATGGTCTTTCCTGGCACCAATAGCTTGAAAACATGTGCCTTACGGCCCTATGTGTTAAATTTCGAACTTTGCGTTTTCTACAGCTCTGTGTAGTTTGCTTTTAACAACACTCTCTGTGCAGGTAGGATCCGGCAGTGCTGGCGTCGGGCAAAACCTGGAAGGCTTCAGCTGCCTCCAGTGGCTGGCGGTCAACTTTTATTTCCTACTCGTGGTCACACTGCTCGTACAAGCGACATTCGGTCCCCGCGTGTTCACCGCATCTGGGCGCTACACCGCCGCCTGGACCACACCGCGTATAGTACTAGTGCCGAACTCCGGATTCCGAAAGCCACCACACCTTGCCGTGCCTCGTGGAAAGCATTTCGACGTCCCTTGTTGCGGCCGGCCATCCGAGTACAGTCACCGGTGTAGCGACGTTGTCTTGCTCCGTTGAAGCGACATATGAAGCAAAAGTTGAAGCAACATTTATATAGAGTATGTACAAGGGTAACAACAGTGTTACATGGCTCGTACAAAGGCGACAGCACCTCTACACTCGGTGCCCCCGAAAAGTGCCGCCCTCGCTGTGTCTCCGGGCGGGTTCTTATACCCCCGGGAGTCCGTTGGAGCGGCGATCGGTTTGAATCGCCCAAGCCAGGACTCTCGCTGGCCGAAGTTTGAAATCTGACGAATGAAAACAAAGTGGGTGCGCCAGCCGAGCAGCCCCGTTGGGGCTGCTCGGCTGACGCAACTTTTTTCAAGAGAGGCTGATGCAACCCTCCTTCAAAAGATATACGGTCATGCCTTTGAGAGCCTTTCCTTCCTTCTGTTTATTTACTAAAGGGACATTTCAAGGGGACCTTCTACCGTCGGTAGTTTCCCCTTGTCTAAAGCCGCTGGGATAGAGCCTGGTGTAGAGTCGTTCTCCTAATTTTATTATATCTTCCAAGTTGTGCATTATGTTACCCTGCTCGTCTCTGACTGCGCACATCATGTGTTTGCCGACGGCTAGCTCAACCTTGCTCAGGATATGGTCAGGTAAAAAAAACACAGTAAAGTTCATAGTGCCTAAATCGCTGTACAGTGTTCAAATAGTTGTTTCAACTCGTCTGAAATCTCAAGACCACCAATAAGTCATGGCCTTAAAAAAATTTACACCGCCATCTTCTGAGCAAGGACACCCCAACCTACTCAAATCGGACTCTTCCTGTCTTGAGTGTATGACGATTTTTGATGGAAGCAGGAGAGACAACGAAAAACTTATTTTAAAAGTGTGGTTAAGTGCGTTGGGTGACCAGCAGCCGCAGCCTGCCCGTGGCAGCTCGTGGAAGCTACCATGGCACCTCGTAGTGCGGCTCTTCTGGGTCGGCAAGTGATAGCTGCTCAGAGCCTTCTCCCAGAGCTCAACTGAGAGGGTCTAGGGAAAGGGGTCTTCAGGGCATGCCCCTATGAGATGGGCGATGGTGTCCTCCATACCAACCACAGTGCAATTAGGTGACGGATGTAAAATCGGCTCAATATGGTCAGGGCCGGATTAACAGGGTTGAGAGCCCGGTTAAATAAAACAAAGGGGTGGTGCCCTCCCACCACCCCCTCCCCCCACCTTACCCCCTCATCATTCTTTCCACTTGAATATTTTGCTAATTCCCTACAAGGAACTCGTGGCGTATTGACTCTAAGGACCTCCCGGAGTATTCATGAACATCGCCTTAACGTCTACTTTTTCGCAGATCATGTGGATTGTCATCGGAATTGAACTATAATAGCGACGAAGAGACGTAGCCAGAACAAAGCTTTGTCGGGCTAGTTGGTTCATACTGAAGGAAGGGTAAAATGCGGGAGAAGCAAAGACGAAAAAAGAAATACATACGACCCTTCGAAGTGCAGTCTAAGTGTCGGATCTCTTTCTTCCATTCCTCTTAACATACTTCCTGTGGCCAACGCTTGGGGCCATCGCCTCCTTGCAGTGTCTCCCCTTTCACTGCAAATGAGTGGGAACTACATACCCATGGTTGACCGTATTCGGGCCATAGGACTAGAAGTATCGGCATCAGGGTCAGCAGCTCAGTGACTCCGATCTGCTCGACAGAAAGCCGGACAGATGCTCCACCTCGTTCGCCGCATCTCTCAGTAGTCTGGTGGGGCCTGTTGGATGATTGCCCGTCTCCTAGTGTGCTCCGTAATACAGCCAAGGCTCGTGTACCAGGCACAGTTCCAGCACATGACGCAGGCGGAGTGGGCTCGGCTTGAGGCCATCAACAGGGCCGCCATGCGCACCATTACTGGCCTCCCTCGCATAACACCAATTCCACCGCTACAAGCCGTAGCCCAGCTAAACAGCTCTAGATGAGATTATTCATCAGCGTCGTTCCGCTCACCTGCTAAAGCGTGGATATGTACCGGAGGCAGCAGCTCTCACTGCATATGGGCCAGCTTCCTGATACGATGCCAGCCTCTTGTGTGGCTAGACCGCTCTGGCTCTACCATCAGGTGACGGACAACAAGGCTCTGGAAAGGCTACATGTCCGAAACTCTGTCCTTCATCAACCTCCAGATGCAGCCCTCCTTCATGTCCGTCACTGGGCACCTGCGACGCGGCCATGAGTCATGCAGGCTTTCATGGATGCCAGGACCCAAGCCTGCCTCGTAACCACAGCCTTGGCTTGTTCCTCTCACCCAACCTTAAACCAGTACTGTGCCTTCGAGACCCTCCGCCACCTACCACGCCTGTTGGCAGAACTTACTGCTATTCGGGATGGTCTCCAAGCACGTGCATCGACAGTAACTACCGGCGTGAAACTGAAAATTTACATGAACTCAACGACAACAATACGTGATCTACGTAGCGTTGCGCGTAGCACCAGCTGTCGGCACGTATTCACGCGATCCTGGACACATGTCCATGCCCTGGGCGTGTTTTGTGGGTTCGCCGGGACATGCTTCCTGCCCACATAGCGGCGGATCGCGCCTGTCGCCGTATAGACCTTCCACGGCCACTACCACTTCTTCCGGTGTCCACCCTAGATTAGATCTTCCACGGCTGCTACCACTTCTTCCGGTGTCCACCCTAGAAGAACTGCTGGTGGAAAAGGAGAACCTCCGCAGCGCCACACGTGTTTTACTTTCACCGCGTGTAACTGACCTCCCCAGTGGGCTCGCTCGCTGGGAGGATGTCCTGCTGCGGAGGCTTCGAGTTGGGGTGGCATTATCCCCAGCAGTGACCCACGCTTGGCCTGCCCGCTATCACGCACCGTTTGCGGACCCCTGTCCCTTTTGTACAATCCCTGGGTCCGAAGCCGACACGAGCCACCTTCTATGGACCTGCCCTGCCCTTCAAAGCTCTCGCTGCAACACCTCCGGGGCACAGGGCTCCATCCTGGGAGACCCCCTGATCTACAGCGGTGGATATGGGGCCCTCAGTACCGGTCTCTGCTGACGTTTCTGTGTGAAACAAATGTGATGTTGTACATATAACTGCGATGCCGTAAGGCAAACTCTCGCAAAAAATATAGCGCAGTTTACCCTTGTTTTAATGGAAACCTTCTTCTCTAGAAAATAAGTAAGCACATTCGTGAAAATGGCTTCCTCTGTTTGCTTCACTAAATCGGTAGCGCACGCTTTGGTTGCCCGCATGTGAGCACTGCCGAAGTAGACGGGTGGGCCTTTTTCATAAACTGTTCGCACATCCTTACCGTGAATACGCTACCAATCGTCTGGCTATGTTGTGATTTCATCCCACAACAAATTTAGGCTCTTCTAAGGGAGCTTTTCCATACAAAGAGTAATATTATGTGTATTGTATATGCCGACAGAGCACAGCAAATTATTTAGATGGTTTATTATTCAAGGGCTTTTATCGTGCGGGGAGATCAATCTTTTAGAAAAGGTGGCGCCTGTAGAAAACGAGATGAATACCAAACTTCCACAACAATGTTTTTAACAATACTCTCAAATAAGCGAAGGAAACCCCGCATATTTTCATTTATACACAGGTAATACATTTACATTTTTCAGGCCATATCCACTTTTATAAGATCAGGAAACACATTCATGTTGCACACGACTTTTGTGTTATTAAATTGCAGAATATGTTGCGGACAAAATTTACAGTTGTACAGAATTTTTCGACTACAACACAGTGTAGAGACTATGCAACGTATTTCGCAGAAAATCAACGTTGAAATTGGGCTTGTATACGCAATTTTATGAGTTCACTTTTATTCATCTTTTAAGAAAGGAAAGAGAGGTACGCACGTTTCTACAAGCGTTTTCTTGCCTTTTGCGAGGAAAGTTTGTAGATGAGGTCTTCAACATTGACCCTTTAACAAATCCCAGTCCAGTTGCTCTCTCTGTCTATCAGCAAGATCAGCACCGTCGCGCTGTGCGATGCATGGTTTTGGGCGAGTGCAATGTTTTTACCTCAGGCTGAAGAACTGTGAGCTGACTTCAAGATTATGCTCATTATGCAACGAACAGCCTTTTCAAAGCATTCATTATTCGAGCAGATAATCTCGGTTTCAATCATCGGGAATCCACTGGAGTGTTGAGCTTTTTGAGTCTGCCATTTTTTTCCAGCCCTCGGGGGGGGGGGGGGGGCTAAGTTTGGAAGAGGCGGTTCGGATGAAGCCTTTGAACCATACATAAAACCGACCCCGAATATGATGCAGTATGGAGCGATACATTCAGGGATACATACGGCAGATACATTCAGCGGTAGAGGCGGTAGTGTGCGGTGATTTCTTTGTAGCCTAATAAGCTGTCGTGGGCCGATCGGGCGCCATGTAAGGCGACGACGTTTGGTCCTGGTCGGGGCATGAGCTCTAGAGCTATTTTGTTAACCGCTTATCTGACGATCAAATCATTGCCCTCAACAGTTTCCTTGTCCTTGTGGGAGAAGAGTGACTCACCCTAATCATTTTTAAAAATTTAGGGTTCTGCTGATATCATCGCCTTAAGCTGCAATGCTCGAACAGGGAATCGGAAGGGCCCCCGGGTAATACATTTTAATATAAGAGAAGTTCAAGTTTGAGCACGTCTTTAAAGAAGTATCCATCGCGAATCAAATAGCCAGCAGGAAAAAACACAATTGCACCAACAGTAAAACCAAACTTCCCAGAATGCAGGTCATATGCTCCCAGCCGTCACAAGTACCGCATGTAGAATGCATTTTAAAAAAATAATGTCAGAAATAACGTTAAGCGCAGCAGTATAACGCGCAGCACTAGCTCCTGTTCCTCACACGTCTGACCCCCAGGACCTTTAACCGTCACCAGGGTAAGCCAAATAACTAAGCTTACGCTTTATCGGCGCCAAACGCGTTGGAGCACACCGCTAAATGACACACATGTCGCAAAATACGCCACTTCCACCACCTGGAGAACATTTCCGGTACAATATCCCCAGCTCCGACGCCTGCTTTGTAAGCCTCGTAGCCAATAAGTCTTCGCACTACGCTCGGGATATGCCTGTATTTCGCTTGCGGAACCATAGATATATTTTAGACGTGCCCTCACTAATATCTGCTCTTAGACCAATTCCATTCCCACGCCCTCTTCAGCTGGAACGCTTTGCTGCTTCTCTATAAACTTTTCTCCCCAATCTATGGTTTTGTAGTACTAAAATAGCACGTCCCCTGGAATTTGTTGCAGTGGGCAACAATAGGATGCGATTGGCGCTAGAGGAAAGTTTGAAGCGACGGCGAAGATTAGCCTAAATATGGGCTGGTGTAGGGCCTCGCCAAGGTGAATGCGTATACTAAATTATTACCGTGTTTTACGTGATTTAGCTCGGCTTATTGTTTATTAGCGTAATTAAACCTGTACGAGTAGTGGTTTAATACCACGGATAAAGCTAGCTGCACCCTGCCTCAACTCAGTTTCCACCGGAACCTCGAAAGGAAAGATTTCTCTTTCTTTATTTCGCTCCAAGATTAAAAGCTAAACCTGTCTCGTCGGGGTGGACACGTGTGACGTTATTAGTCTAAATCTTTCTTGTGATAGTCTTCTGGCTTAGGGCCATTTTTACGTGCAACCTTGAAGGCTCGGAAAAAACATAAAAGCAGCTTTACATGCGGCGGGACAAATTTCGGGAACTTTCAAAATCCTTGGATTTGGTAGCTCGCGGCCAATAAACGAGTTCATCTTCTTCCTTCCCAGTGTCGATATCCGGGGTCGCCGCCACAAGGCTCAATCCTACCGAAGCGCCATCAATGGTCTCCGAACTGCTTGTTGATGACCATTCAGAGCCGTTGAGGTTCCGGAACGCCTCTGGCAGCGGGTCCGTGAGGTTGCGTCCCGTACCTGAGTCTGGGGTGGTGGCACCCCTGTGAAGGTTTCGGGGGTGGTTGACTGTGGTCGAAGTAGCGGTCTCTTCAGCCGGGGTCCCGCTCAGCTGGCTGTACTTGACCAGGATGAAGACGAGGAGAACAGTGGCGCCGAAGATCAGCGCCACTAATCCGCAAACGGTGTACAGCACCCGAGAACGACTGATCTGTAGGGTTCGTTGTTGCAACTGGCTGTCCGACAGGAAGGCCAGGCCAGGTGCTTGTTTTTGCTCGGCAGCTGCGTTGAGGGCGGGGTCTTTCGAGGCATTCCGTGCCGGCAAAACGGGGATCATTTCGGCATTCGGTTCGCCTGCACCGCTGGGTGTGGAGGTAGGAATCGCCATGCCGAGAAAATGGCGATGATGATGATGATGATGATTATGCTAATTATTCTTTCGTGAAAATGGCTACGTTTGCTTTTTCTCTGGTATTTATTGTAGAGCGGAATTACTCCATTTGGCCCCTGTTTGTGAATGTGAGATATGGCGAACCCTATTGTCAGGTATGCGGCGGCTATCCGAATAATGAACATGCACGCTACTGGCGATGTGACCGGGTCACCTCGTGTCCCACATTCCTGGTCCCTAGCCCTTCCCTCCTCACATTCCATATTTGCGGTTCAACTGGTTTAATGAATGGAGAGGTTGGGAGCGAATATACGCCCGGCTACTCCATTTCACCCATAAAGGTTCAGAGACGCGGCTTAACAAATCCACTCTTCACGACAATTTCGTGGGTTGTAATAGTTGTCTATAACATGTCCTCCTTCGTTCACGGATTCACGGTATAAAGCTAATACGCAGCCTAATAATTTGGCGCTATTCCTGTCGAGGTAAAAACACGTTCAAGAAGTGAACATCCTTATTTTAAAAGACCCGCACCAGGCCATGGTCCTAGTAAAGATACTAAACACATTACACGATGGTTATCTAGTGCCAGTTTGTTGTAGAGTTCGCGCATTTGCCAGGAATATAATAGGCAGTCTAATATCACGTGGGAAACATCTTCCTCGGACACTCCGCATGCGGAGGATGGTGAGTTTGCACACTAAAGTTTGAAGAGAAACGAGTTTATTAGGCAATGCCCAATGGCATAGGATGGAACAGAGTTTCCACTTTGGGAGGCAGCTCCACATTCAGTGGGAACTGTAAGGCTTGGTCTATTGCATACAACAATGACCGCTTCGTGTCCTGACCAAACCACGCCTCTTCGGACCGTTCCAGCAGTGCTCTCCCCGCACCTAATCTACATGCCACCCTGTGGTCCCGGTTGGCTGCCCGCCATTCCGAGCCGGCCACCACCATAGCACAGTGAACACCTCTCTCCTCCGAAAAAGCGCAATAACGTCCCGGCTCGGACCTGTGCCGCTAAATAAAATTTTGTTATTTCTCTGAAGCGTCCTATAATTTTCAGGTTACGCTCCATTCCAGCGAAAATTGATATGCAATACAGGAAGGAGGCAGGGTATGCGCCATGGCTCGACTTTAGGCTTAGCGTCATGCTCCGAGGCAGGCCTAAC
Organism: Haemaphysalis longicornis; assembly: GCF_048455015.1. Lineage (NCBI taxonomy): Eukaryota > Metazoa > Arthropoda > Arachnida > Ixodida > Ixodidae > Haemaphysalis > Haemaphysalis longicornis. The sequence goes on from NW_027526295.1 coordinate 167,468,559, forward strand.
ATTGTAAACGGCTACGCGCAGCTTGACGTACAATGGAGACGTTGCGTCGCATGTCATGAGGCTCAAATTGATGGTTAGCTAACGTTGGGACTAAATATAGGACGTTAGGGGTAACCTTACGTTTTCCTTATACTCTAACGTGTTCAACCGGTAACCACTGGGATAGCACTCGTATTTATCGTACTTCAAGCTGCGGGTATCGGCTCACGCCGTACAACCTCAACGCAAAATCTTAGGCCTCAGCTCCGATACATAATTGACGGTCTCTGATCCTAACCCATATATATACCGATCAGCATGTTCGAGTCCCGTCCCCGACACTGACTTTCTAGAGCGGCAGCCTTATTACTCTAGCCGCAAACCCAGAAACGTCTCCATTTGTGTAATTTAGTTAAGTTCATGCCACCAGGTAGCCCACAGTGTTAAGGTGGCCAATCTCCACTGTCATCACCAGTAACCGCGGCCCGGTGATAAATAACCTGTGATAATAACAAAGGCTCTCTTTTGCCGTGAGTAGGAGGTAGCGTCTCGGTCTCTATGTCACGTTGGTGACTCGGTGTGCGTCGGATAAAAAATATGGCGATGAGGTAACACTTTGGCCGGCGGGCCCAACGCCCACTTCAGTAATCAAGTTCAGAGATGGCATATTGCAATCTTCTTCAGTGGCCCGGCCGCCGCCTCTACCGTTTCTACTGACACCAGGAAAACCCACCACACAATTTACGCAGTGGCATCGGCTGTTCGAGAACTACCTCGTAGTGTCCGCAAGTGACGCGTACCTGCCAGAACGCTGCAAGGCACTCCTTCTACATTATCTGTGTGTCGAAGGACAACGAATCTACGACATGCTACCAGAGAAGCAACGTACGGATGCCGATGACGAATTACACAGCAACTACTGCCGTTGTCATTGAACGCCAGCGTTCTGGGCGAGACCGTGCACATGATCGTTTCTGCGCTGCAAGAACTTTCAATTACATGCACTTTTAATGACAGGGCCGAGGGGTTAATACGCGACCAACTGGTAGCAAAGACGAGCAACACCGTACTTTGAGAGGGGCTACTTTTGGAAGCCTCTTCATTGACGGTGGACAGGGCTTTCACATTTGCAAGAAATATCGAAGAAGCAGCGAAGAAGCAGCGAAATATTCTAAGGAGTTGTGATCTGCTAGCCCCGCAGGGTACGTGCAAAAAGTAGATAAGCGTTTGGCGCAGGGCCAGCCGAACGTGCCTGGTCAGGACAAAACAGTAGGACTTGCTTTCGTGGCGGCTCTGCGAAACATTTAGCCAATTCTAGTATTCGCAAAGCAAAGAACAAGACTTGCAACAATTGTGGCAAGGTAGCCCATTTCGATAGTCTGTCGCAGCGAGAAGCTTAGCAAGACGTCCCTCGCGGTTCAAGAAGTACAGCACCGCGATGCAACAGCTATCAGCATACCGCAACTTAAAGGGGAGCAGATCACCGGAGTGCGCATACAGGTTAAAGAAACGCCCGTCAATTTTCTCGTGGACATAGGTTTCGCAGTTTCAATTCTTGATGCCGACACATACAGCTAACTAAGGCCTCTACCACCACTCCAGCCAACATCGGCTCACATTGTTCGATTTTTCACGCAGTAAAATCAACGTACAAGGATACTTCGCCACTCCTGTTTAGTATCGGAATCGACATGCTCAACTCCTGCTGTACGTGGTGCCACAAGACACAAATCTCCTGGGCATCGGCGCCGTCAACACACTGCAACTACAGATAAATGGTACGTCACTGAGCTGCTTCCGCACTTCTTGTAAATCGGAAAGGTTCTCTCCTGACCTGCTATCCCATTTATCTCATCTGTTAACGAGAATTTCAGTCTTACAAAGGGTTTCGTGCGTAAAGTCAGGATACGCAAGGATGTTGCTCCTCTAAGCGTAAAAAACGACGCTTGCCATCAACGGTGAAGGAATCTGGAATCTGAACTGGATCGGCTAGAACAGGCAGATGTGATTGAGAAAATTGACAGTTCCCCTTGGGTATCCCCAATAGTTGTAACCAAGAAAAAGAACGGGACAATTAGGATATGTGTGGGCCTTCAAGAACCTAACAAAGCAATCATTGTGGACTCATTTCCCCTGCCCCACACAGAAGAATTACTACTCAAACTGCATGGTGCAAAGTTCTTCTTAAGTCTGGATTTGGCTTCTGCTTATCGCCTATCATCACGTGACACTTACCTGCTTTCATCACAGAGCATGGGCTGTACAGGTTCAAGTGTGTTTGTTTTGGACTTGCTTCGGCACCAGCTTCTTTCTAGAGAATGATGACAGCACTCTTGCAAGGCTGCAGAAATACTCTCTGCTACATTGATGACATTTTTGTTTTTGGGTGCACAAAGGAAGAGCACGACGCCTGCCTTCGGAAGGTTTTGAAGTGCATTGCCCATGCTGGGGTAAAACTGAATGATAAGTGCCTTCTTGGAGGGAAGGAGTTTGACATTTTGGGTCACAGACTGACCGAACAAGGGGTCTGCCCACTCGTGAGCAATGTAGAGGCCATCCAGATAGTTCCAGCTAACCAAATTTGGCAACATTGCGCTCTTTGGCATGGTTGGGTATTATGCAAAATTCATACCACACTATGCTGAATTAGTTGAGCCTCTACGACAGCTCTTACGGAAGGGAGTATGTTTCGCTTGGACGCCAGAAAGGCAAGCCTGTTTTCACCAACTGAAGCTCTTCTTGGAAAGTAACGGCTTCAAGCTTTTGAACCTGCTCTGAAAATAGTGGTTACAACAGATGCTTGTGTCACTGCATAGGAGCTGTACTCCAGCAACAGCAGGGTGATGACTTCGCACCATTGCTTTTGCGTCCAGGTGCCTAACACTGGCTGAAGCCAAGTACTCGGTAGGTGAACTGGAAGCACTAGCCTGCATGTGGGCATGTGAGCACTGGGAAATGTACATTTGTGGCCGGCACTTCACGTTACGCACAGTCCATCAGGCACTGGTGACGCTGCTCGGTGCAAACGGAGTGGGCCGTCAGCCTTTCAGGATTGCCAGATGGCATACAACTACACAAAAGAACATAAGGACAGTGAAAACACTGTCACTGATGCCCTTGCCCAGTGACCGCAGAACCAGTATGGAGCCCCTCCGGAGCCAAAAGATGCTATTTCCTTTGTTTCTTCAAGTCTACCTCACGAGGAATTCGTAACCGCAATTGCGCAGGGTACTGTACTTTGCCAAATGATGCAGTGGACAACGTCCGGGTGGCTGCTAGCCACCCGGACGTTGCCTCCAAAAGCGATGCCTTTCTACGGGGTTCGGGATGAACTTTCAGTGACGAATGACCTGCTGCTACGAGGGAACAGTTCGTGGTACCTTCTTGGTTAGCAAGAAGACTTCTGGAGATCACCCACGAATCACACCCAGGTATCACGCGTACCAAGCAACAGCTGCGAGAAAAATACTCCTGTCGTTGCATGAGCAAGCACGTCGAACAGTTCATCAAGTCTTGTGCCATTTGTCAGGCTGCTGACACATCAGCAAAGCCAGTTGTGCCGATAATGCAGCCGGTTTCATTTCCTTCACCACTGTGAGAGAAGAGAGGCATCGACATCGTTGGCCCTTGACCAAGGGCTCCTCAGGACTGTCGTTTTGCCATTACTTTAGTAGACTACTTCATCAATTCGCCAGAAGTGGGGTTCACCTCTAACGTCCCTTCAGCGACGGTCATGTCTTTTTTGCGGAGTATATTTAGCCGTGAAGGCTATCCGAAGGAGATAGTGAGTGACCATGGGCCACAATTTACTTCCGCAGAGTTTGAAGAATTTTTGCGCTATAGAGGTATCCACCACACATTCTCAGCAGTCTATCATCCACAATCAAATGGACATATTGAACGTTTTAATCATGTTTTAATGGACTACATTCAGGTGTGCCTGGAGGAACACCGCCCACTAAACGAGGCTATCACGAGAGTACCTCGGGATCTACCGCTGCATCCGGCATGCAACTACGGGCCAGAAACCTGCTGTTCTCCTACACGGCCGTCATCCCGGGACCAGGCTCGATCTCGCTGCAGGACTGACTGGAAGTATTCCTGAGATGGCAGGCGTGGAGCTTTAAGCCGTTAAGAAAAGGGTAACACAGAAACAGCCTACAAGCAAGCACTATACGGATCGACGTCCTGCAGCCAAACATTCGTCATTGAGTGTAGGACAAGCAGTTCTTATTGGAGCATGTCTCTATTGGAACTGTTCTCTTTGGAACATGTCTCTACCGGGACATGTTCCAAAGTGTTCGCCATGATATCCACCCCCTTTCACCGTTGTGCAGCGCCAACATAAGGACACGTACGAGCTGAGCGATGGTCGCGTCGGAATCGTGAGCGGCTTATTACTTACACTGCAGCCTGGAATCCTGTGACAGGTGCAACCTGTGGTTCTCCTGGGACTGCCCGCTCCACAGCAACACAGCCCGCGAGTGCCCAGATGTTCCAGCCACTTACTACCCCTGCCAGCACCGACATAACGGCAGTTCCAACTTCAACTGCAAGTGCAAAAGAACGCCTACGGCACACCGCGCGCGCTCTCATACCCCCGCGCGTTACAGATCTCCTTGGCGGGTTGTCTAGCCAAGATGAGGTCCTGCTCAGACGTCTTCGCCTGGGAGTTGCCCTCACGCCAGCTGTGACGAGGTCCTGGCCACCTCAATATCATGCCCCATTCTACTTCACCTGCCCCTTTTGCCCCGCTCCAGTTGACCAGGCTACAGCAGAACACCTGGTGTGGGGTTTCCCTGCTTTGCGAAGCCTACGCGCTGTGCACATCGCCACCTGCGGCCCGCGTCCCGGACGTCCGCAAGATTTCATGGCGTGGATACAAGGACCACATCATGGCCCCGTGCTCCGATTCCTTCGGGAATCCGGGGTGTATCTGTACATTTAATTTCCCCTTATGCTGAATAGCAAACTTCCGCAATAAAAAAACTGCAAGTGCTGGTGTGCCCAGTATTGATGTGACAGATATGAGTATACCAAGGAACATGCTGGGTGCTGGAACTGAGGCAAGTGCTGAAAGTGAGGCTTCACGCCGATCCAACAGAGACCGACACAAGCCTGCGTGGCTTGCCCATTATGACTTATGAAATATTGCAGTGATAGTGTACGAGGTACGAGGTAGACAGATTCGAAGACAAAGAAAAGTCGACTCAGACGATAACTGCCTCTCAAGTTGAGGGCACCTCAATCAAGACAGTTTAGGTGGAGGATACAAATAAAAACAGGTAAAAGTGGAGAAGAAGATGACGGTTCAGAAGCCGCACATCTCGGACAGCACTGGCAGCATCACAGCCCCACACTCTTCCGCTTGAAAAACCAGTGCTGCCACACTCCTTCCCCTGCCTATTTACCCTCCCCCAGCAACGAGCAGTTGGAAGGAACAGTGGTCGGCTGGGACCCTCGCGATCAGCTTCGATTGGTCGAAAGGGCCCGCCAGGAAGCGACCGCACAGAGGCCTCTGTACTAAAGAAACTTCCCGTCGGCGTCGGTCTAGAAAGGAACTGATCTTCGGCCAGAATAAGGTTTACTCCTCCTACTCCTATTCTATCGTAGTAACAGGGATGCCACGTATACTCCAACTCAAGCTTCTCTCGACCTATCCACAAGAGCTTCACTCGACTAGACACGAGCTTCTTAACCCTCTCGCGCTATTAATTCCCCCGCACGGTTTAATTCCTCAAGCTTACTCAGTGCATGGGGCGGCAACCCCCACCAGTGCGCACATGCTTCAGTGCTCGCGCTCTTACATAAACAGACCATCGCAAGTTCTGAACTCGAGCACCTCCGGCCCTCTTGGAAGTGACGGTTCAGTCAGTCACGAGCTTGTGAAGTTACCCTCACCAGCTTTCGGTGTGGTGTCCCAAATTGAAATTATTACATGTACCACTGCAATCTGGCCCCTTCACCACTCTGTGCATTTTGTAACGAATTAGAGACAGCTGAACACTGTTACCTCTCCTGCCGACGGTACACCTCCATACGAAAAAGATACTTAGAAAACAGCTTTAACCAATTGGCCCTCCCACTGTCTGTTCCTCTAATCTTATCGTTCGGGGCGAAGGCACTGGGTTTTATCCACGCAGCTCTTTGCTTCGCCGTGCACTTACTCATCTCGGAATCTGGCCGTTTCCCGTACTAGCCCCAGGCCATGCCGAGCTTCCCTCAAAAATATCTCAGCGCGTATGATCACTGCTATCAGTGCCTTCCCGCCCACTGCCTCTTCTTCACCAACTTCCCTTCTTGTTTCATTTCTCTACATACTTTTCATGTTTTCTTTCCTTTAATTTTCTTTTAATTTTGATTTTATTTCGGTTTCAACACTTCCTGGTGCCATGTCTCATGTTTAGGCAGTTTGTTTCTGTTTATATTTCCCCCTAACCGCCTATTTTATTTCATTCTTTGAATGTGTTTCTTTAATTACTTTATAATTTCCCTCCGTGAGCGCCCCTATCCTGGCCAATCCCCCTGAGTGGTTATGAGCCGCATCTTCGGGCACAACCACCACCATCTACACCGGAGTCGGCAAGGTGACGTACGAGAATGCCGTCCCGAACGCCTCACGGCACCTCCCCATCGTCGTCAGCCCGTCCTCCGCGCACGTCTGCATCTGACCATTACGGCAAGTCGCTACCACAGGTATTGCCGCCTTCACGGGCAACTGCCACTGCCCCGAATGCCACACAACCAGCTTCCAGAGCCCCTCCAGCGGTGGCAACGCTTCATATCTGGCCGGTACCGGTGCCGCCGTCTATGGTGACTGCAAGGGAGCTACCGCCGGACGGTGTGGTGAGGACAGCCATTCTCCGGCTACCAAACCCCACACGGGACCCGACCCTTCGGGTAGGACCAAACGATCCGCCACCGCTAGCCGACGCCTTCTTTCCTTCCGACGAAGAAGACGAAGAAGCGCAGGTATGTCGTTGCACGTGACCCGACTCGTTCTTGAAGTCGTAGTGTAATAGCCTGCTCGATAGAGCACACGCCCGAGTCTGGAAACAGGACGGCGTACCAAACCGTAGGGACCAACAAGCATTGTACTCTATTGATGGTTTACGTGCTCTAACGCATAACCTCGGCGTATAATTGGCATACAATCCTATTCTAATTGTAAACTTGACTTCTTCTAAACGAAATCCAAAAAATCGGGCGCACAGTATGGAATGGGTCCTATGCACTATGCTTCGTCGCTCTCTAATCGGTCAAGCCCTAAGGTTATTCAACTTCAAAGTATGCAAAGCACATGTGTAAATTGTCGACATGCCTGTTCATGTGCACCCGTTGATAACTGGCGCAAACAACAATGTCAAGGCTTTAGTCACAAGTGTTGGTTTCCATACGGATGAGAAAATACCACTAACAAGTACTGCAGCCAAAACCGCTCTGCTTAAACCCGCCATAGTACAGCTTTTACCACTGCAACAATTCCTGCTTATACATTTTCAGACGTATCACCGCCATGATCAACTTGGTGTTCCTTCTCAACAAATGTTTATTCCCTCCCTACACTCTGTGCCCGCGGTACGGCTTTGGCCTCAATTGCTGGTTAGATTTCACGGCGTTAGAAGACCACGTAATATCTAACTGCCTATCCGGGCTCAAACAAGCTGAAAATTCTCTTCCCTGTATCCGGCATGCTGTACGCACACAAAGCTTTCTTCCGCTCACCTTGGCTTGTAACACCCCAATGTAAAGTGTCTGCAAATCGCCCGCCAGCTGCTAGTGAAGTCCGAGAATTTCGCCATGATTGAACTGCGCTAAAAGATACAAGCACGCTGTTTGAGAGGTCAGAACAGGCGCTGACTATCACTTGGAGTTTATTCGCCCAAAAAAGCAACATATGTGAAAAAATACGAGCTGCTTCGACCATGTCGCAATGGTGCAATCAGATAGACGTCGGCTGCATGACCCGAAGGACCCTGGTTCGACTCAGACGCAGCGATACAGGTCCAACTACGAAGGCGCTTGATGTGCCTTCGCTAATCGACATTATCCTTCTGTTTAACCCATTGCGTAAAGTTGGCTTTCACGCAGTGCCTTTCCGCGTGACGTCTAAAGCCATCAGGGAGGCTGAGGAAGATTCGTGTTAACAGTCGTAGGAAACCGTGCGATTTATAACCTGCCATTATTACACACTTCTGGCCAGTAGGTCAGTCGGGGAAATGTGTCAGTGTTAGACCCCGAAAGCATTACTTCTCATTAGACAGCAGAGAAAAAAAGGAAGTTCTGCTTGGAGCTTGACCACAAGCAGCTTGAAGCTTGACCACAAGCAGCCGTGGAAGACTATGTGGGAGGTCCCTCGAACCCCTTCGGGTGGGGTCAGGCACCGCTGGGCGCCCACCAGTCAAAAAGGTACAAGCGCCCCCTGTACTCTATCGGCAGGGGATAAAGGGATTGGGCCCGCTCTACCCCTGCAGCATGCGTGGGAGGCTTCTGCTCCCCGACTTCAGCTGCTGGCCACCCACCAGATTGAAAAATGGGAACAGGCGCCTACCATGCGGGGGATCCTGGAAACCGTAATACCACGCCGAACCGTTTCATTGGTTACAAGAAAGTGGTAGGTACTTCGCTACTGCTGGTCACCAACCAGTAAACAAATTGGAACAAGCACCACCCGAAAAGGGGATCAATGCTTAGGAAGTTACCCGACTTCGTCGGGAAATACCACAGTGTAAGGGGTCGTACCTTTCGAGGACCGCAGCGATGGCTCAGAGGTACAGCACTCGCCTCGTATGCAGGAGGTACCGGGTTTGAATTAGCGTACCGCCTGGCACCCACCGGTTACTTTAATGGGTACAGACGTCCCTGGTCGGGTGCGGGCCCTTGTAAAGGGAATTAACATCACGAAAGCTGCCTTTACCCTTGTGAGGGGCCCCTGACCCTTGTACATCTGGCGGGGCCTCCGACCATCATGCCGCGTTGCGCCATTGCCGGAATGGAAGACTCTGGCGGCATGTCCTGCCACAGGTGGTTGCGACTTGAGCGTCCACCGTGGCAGTGAAAGGCACCATGTGCATTCGTGTGCCTTTGTGGCGCCGGGCACCTACCGGTAAAATAGGTACAAAAAGCGACTCCGGTTCTGGTGCTCGGCCCTTGTGTGTGACTTCAACGCTTGGGAAGTTCACCCGGCTTGCTTGGAAACGCCCCTATGGAACGGGGCGGCTGCAAAAACGCAGGAAATTTTTTTTACTTCCATAATAAAAGTACAAATATACACCGTAGTTGAGTGACGCCGCAATTTTGTTTCAGCAAGACGATCAAACAACTGCGAAAACTTCTTGCATTAAAAGCAGAGAAAATCAGTGTATTCGCCACCCATCTGTAGTCCTGTATGATGGGGAATTTATATTGCTGGTTCCCGGTTTGTACATGGGTTTGTACATGTGGAAGAACGGCCTGTTCTAGATCGTATATTGGAGTATAATCTATCAGTACGTCAGTCTCGCACCAAAGAAACGTGCGCAATTAGACGCTTTATCAGAAAATTGTAAAAAAAATTTATCCGTTTCCTCGCTTTAACTCTCGCTCCCGCTTTTTATTAAGGTATTCAAAAACCTTTTCTGAACTCCTCGAAATACAGCGGTTCCACCTCTAATTGGCCTTCTAACCTGGGTCGTTTGCATATAGGGCTGTTCCACAATGCAGAGCTATACCAACGAGCTCGGCTCGGAGTCAGAGCAGCAGCTTTAGGATGCCGGTGCCCGTATTCCAAGTGCATAACTATGTAGCTAACCTTAAATCTTAACTGGGTAACTGACTGTTACCCAGTTAGTTACAACTGTACATGAGTTTTCACGTGTGCTTTATGTTTCTGGGCAAACTGATGTACTGTTTTTATATCTTTGTAAAGCCTTTGATAAAGTGCCACACGGGAAGTTGTTATACAATTACAGTGCTTAGGATTACCTACAAAAATTGTTCAGTGGATTCAGGCTTATCTTAAAGATAGACGTCAGTATGTAGTGATTAATAATTTTTCATCGACTGTTCGTGTGTCTTCTGGAGTCCCCCAGGGAAGTGTGTTAGGGCCACTTTTGTTTTTAATTTATGCCAATGATTTAGCTTCTGTCATTCCTGAAAATGTGTCTGTGCGTTTGTTCGCGGATGATTGTGTCATTTTTAAACAAATTTCCTCACCGTGTGATCATGTGGCTTTAGAAGACGCACGTATCGCAATCGATAACTGGTGTCAGAATGGGGTCATGCAGTTAAACACTAAAAAAACTGTGCTACTGCGTATCACCAGGAAACTAAGTCCTAGTCAATTCCACTTTACTCTAAGAGGCACTAACATAACTAATGTAGACAAGTATAAGTACTTGGGGGTCACTCTCACAAACAAGCTAACTTGGTCAACCCACATATCTGACATTACCACTTCCACATTACGTAAGCTATGGTTTCTAAAAAGAAAACTAGCATCTGCACCCTCGCGCACTAAAATTCTAGCCTATAATGCCTGTGTTCGTTCGAAGCTTGAGTACGCTTCTATTATTTGGGATCCGCACACGAAGAAAGATATTATGAATCTCGAACGTATTAAAAGAAATCAGTTAGGTTTATTTTTGGCAAATATCGCAGGCTTGATTCCCCGACCCCCCATTTCTACTTTAGGAGCTCGGAGAAAGTTCACTCGTCTTTCCTTTCTTTACAATTGTTTGTGTGGTAATATAAAAAGTGATCTCCCTGACCGTGTTAAACCGCTATCAGCACGACGTACTCGCCATGGTCATGAACATGCTCTAACCCCTATTTTTGCCCGATCAAATGCTTTTAAATGTAGTTTCTTCCCTAGAACTGTGGAGGACTGGAATTGTTTGCCTTATGACATCTTTCATTCTAATAGGTTTCTTGGTGACCTGGAGCGTCACCTTCTTTCTTAAATTTGTTTCTTTTGTATTGTTGTCTGTTGTTTTTTACAATTATGTTTCGATGTACCCACTCCTGCTTGGCCCAGCACATTGGCCTGCAGTATTGTGGAACAAAAAAAAAAACTTCTACACAACATTCGCGTACACTGTTTCTGCCCAGTACGGTGCTTCCTGGCACTAGTGGGCTCGGAAAACTTGCCTTACGGCCAGCTGTGTTGAATATCGCAACGTGCATTTTCTACAGTTCTGTGCAGTTTGCTTTCACCCACATTCTCTGTGCAGCTCGGGTCTGGCGGTGCAGGTGTCGGTCGGAACCGGAAAGGCCTCAGCTGCCTCCAGTGGCTGGCGGCCAACCTGTTGATCCTACTCGTGGTCGGACTGCTGGTGCTCGCCACATTCGGTCCCCGCGTGTTCGCTGCCTCTGGGCGCCACGCCGCCGCCTGGACCACACCGCGCATAGTGCTAGTGCCGGACTCCGGATTCCGAAAGCCACCGCACATTGCCCTGCCTCGGGCGAAGCCTTTCGACGTTCCTGAGCCGCCTGCTCACGAATTAGGCCGCGCTGGAAGTAAAAGGGGGGTGTCACCCCACGACTACCCAGACGATGCACCACGCGGTCGGATCCTGCATCGCCGCAAAAGGACCACAAGACGCCACCGAAAGGCCGTTCGTCGGAGCAGCCCACTTTCGTTCACGGCGGTTGCCTGACAAGTGCGCCGGAGCCCCCCGATAATCCCCGTGGTAATCCCCGTGAACGGAGCTAAGAAACATTCGAGGCGGTGAAAATTTTGTAAAATGCAATCCATGGCTGAAGTGCCCCTCATACCCTCTCAGAACAAATACGAGGTCTTCATTTGTTTTGTATTATAGCTTGTAGTCATGAATTGTGCTCTGAACCTGAAGGTAATGTCTGCATTATTCACAAGGGGTGCAAACACCAGCAGACTAATTGTACGAGTTTCATCATGTGCTCGCTCTGACAGTGATGTTGCATCCGATCTATTCATCTGGTACTCGGTTCTTCTGAACCCCAACTCAATATCTCACACTATTTTACAAAATTAAACACTCAAACCGTCCATGCAGTCACGAAGAGTATACTTTGCAATGGAATGGATACAAAACGCGGCATTAAAGACGTGATAAGCGCTTTGGAGGAAGCTCCATTTACACTCAAGTAGCACAAGAAACCAGGAAACGGTTATTTGTAAAGGATGACTAGATGACATTTTCCTACGCGGTGCTGCTCATGAACGAATTCAGGTATCCTACAAACGCTATAATATAGGGTTGGCAATAGTACCGCTAATGGGACTATACGCGGAGGTAAAGGTAAGAGCTGGGCGTCCTCCAACGCCCAAGATACCCAGTATAAAACAGGTATATCGTGTGAATTTCGGCTTCTTAGCGCACGACGACCGGTGAAGCGGAAGCTTCATCAGACCTAGATGAAGGAGTGAAAGGAAAGACAGCGCTATCAATGGTTTAGTGCTACAAGCTAGGGGCAGCAGTCGATACAGTCGACTGGGACCCTTGGATTATATCTATGCTGGATTTTTCAAGATATCTCCAGAACATATGGGAGCTGGACGCTTTCTCAGCGACCGAAGGTTTTGTGGGAATAAGCGGATCGTCTCCTGCTACCAAAATAATCCAAAATATCAAGGAAACTGCTCTTGCCATGTTCAAAATATTCCCAGTAACGCACTACTTGCGCCGCGTGGGGTAACATCCGGTTGCGGTGATGACGCACAGCGGCAACTTCCGTTGCCGTTCTTAAGCTGTACCCGAGTATAGTTATGCTGTTAGCAACCCACCAGACGGCGCACTGGTAGGGGTCAACTTTTAAAATGTTGAGCCTTAAGTACTTCCCCCCTCAGGTTTCAATGCACTCGGTTCACGGCTACCGGCATACTTCATGAGATGCGAGAGCAAGAGGATTTTTCGACTGCCCACTCACATTCAACGCCTCCTCCCGACGGCGTACTGCAGCCCTTTTTCAAAAACAAAAACCAACTGGTTTTACCTAAGACATCTTTCGTGCTTAAAAAATTCAGATAAAATTGCTCGGGTTTAGCATCGTGAGCGGAAGCGAATACTATGCGCGCAGTGTCCACTGAAAGTTCGCCTTTGCTTGAGATTTTGCAGCCTGCAGTCCAGCTATAAACCCCGGATGCTTAAATTCTTCATTTCGCTTGCGCTGAATGTCACGCAGCGATAGCCCATGCGCCGGCCAATCGATGGCGACACTGAGGAACCAAGGAACCAACCACCTGCCACGCAGCCGGAAAAACAGGTCTTTCGTGTGCGTGCATCGTGATTCGTTCCAGCAAACTCGGTCAGCTAAGCGTTTTCATATATCAGTAGTTGAGCCCTCGGCCAGTCACGTGCTTCGCTTGCGCTGAACCGCACGCGCGCACGTCCCAACAGCTACTGGGAAATAAGGAGCAAACCAAGCAACCGTTTAACAACAGTATAGTCCGTGGTAAAGTAGCGGAGAGGCTCCGAGCAAGCGAAACGTTAAGAAAGTCGAAGCTTGGGCCCAGGTGGCTGAAGGCCATTGCGACGCCATGAATAGCTTTGAAGGATGTACCGTAGCCGAGTTTTCGATCTAAAATGCGCCCATGCACTCTGTACAAATCGCTAACCAGCGCACCTATAACAGGCGGCTCCACCCGCACCGCGCAGCCGCTGCCCACCGTTGTCGTTTGAGCTGTGCTTTGCGAAATAGATTCTTTTAGGGACGAGGCATCTTAGGGGCTCGGGCTGTCGGCGTCCCCTGTAGTCGTTTCATGTCGTCACGGTAAATCAAGTGGTCAAACTATGGTCACACAAGTTGCCACTTAAGTACATAACCTATAACACCGGTTCAGAATAAACTAACATAATTTAAACTAATTTAAAATACAGGAACGATCAGGATTTAACTGTATTAATAACAGCAATTTGTTAAATTCCGTCTCAAAATTTATTTCAAACGGCAGGTTTGCTCCTGTAAAGCATACGTCTTACCATGCTGCGGCATGTGACGCGAAGACAGGGCGAGCCTGTCTCATTTAATTGCTTAAATCCGGTTCAACACAAGATAGGGGGCCACATATTTAGCAAGAGCGTGACTGCTCCTCCCACCGTCGCTTCTACGGCGCCAAATCAGCGCGCGCCGCTTTGCAAAAGAGAGCCAGTTTTTCAATACACTTATACACTGTACACTTCTCCCCTCCACAGGTTTCACGTTATTGTAGATGGTCCGATTTTTTTTTTCTAAAACAAAGTTCACCTACTACTTTTACTACTAATACTAATACACTGCTGGGAAATTCTCGCCGGATTCATCAAGAATCACCCATAAAGAGCGCGGCTTCGTGGCCGACTTTTTTTTGTACGCTGCCACAAGATGTTAAAATTCTGATTAGCTTCCGATCTTTGTGAGGAAAGTGAAAGGCCATAAGAAAAGACTTTCGCGAAGATCGTGATGATGGAATACTGTCAGACTCAGCTCGCTCGCTCTGTGTTTTTGTGATGTGCCCTGAAACATCAGGAAAACGTGTGAAGAAAACGGCAAACAGAAACACCAGCTTTATTTATTAAGTGCGCAGCAGTTTTAGGGGCTGGGATGTCGTTCGCCTAAAGTCGTTGGTCAAATGACGCAGCAAGTCAAATGTCGCATACTCACTTAGGGGAATTGGACAAGAGGAATTTATTTTAGTCGCGAAAACGAATTCGGTAAGACTACATAGGAGGGCAGAAGAAATGATTTAGTCAGCAAGTTCAAGAGAGAAAAAAATAAAGAAAAAGTCCACCTGATCCGAATAGTTCTAGCACGGAGGACGAGCCGTCTCTGCAACGAATGAGCCTACGGCGTGACACACATCCTTATGGCAGTGGCCCAGCTCCTTTGTGCCCCCGAAAGACAAATTCCCCGCATTTCCCAGAGGGGAAGAATGTGAAAGTGCGAATGCAGGAGTTGAATTTGCGCGGTTCGGTAATGTTCGCGAAAGAGAGATCACACACACACAGACACACAACTACAAAGAAAGAAAGATGCATTTATTCACAGACACCTATTTGTGTTGTCGTTGTACTTGATTGCTAGAGCGGATCTCAGCTTTGAAATTTCGTGTCAGTACTCCTTTAAGCGGGTGCATTAGCCCTTCTCACGCCCGATTCCTGGCCAATCCCCCACGTGGGTATGTTCCATGCACAGGCACCTATTTGTGTTGTCGTTGTACTTGACTGCTAGAGCGGATCTCAGCTTTGAAATTTCGTGTCAGTACTCCTTTACGCGGGTGCATTAGCCCTTCTCACGCCCGATTCCTGGCCAATCCCCCACGTGGGTATGTGCCATGTCAGCGGCCAGGCAGCGCGCGCCCATCTCCCCCCGTTGCCAAGGAAGACGAGGAGCGCGCGCACCCGCAGCTGTTGCTATGTGGACGGACGGCGGTCACCGGAATTCAGGGTCGCTTATAAAGTGCATTCGCACTTAAAAAACTTTGGAAAAGACAATGGCAGTACTAGGCCCCGCAGGAGAGTCTCCAGCAGCCTTCTCGGATGATTGCCTTTGCTCCTCGCTTCGTGACGCATGCCCATGTGGGGGACTGGCCAGAAAGCGGGAAATTTGAGGTGTTACTTCCCCGAGTTGATTAAAACAGATAAACCAAAGGGAAACACAGAAAAAGGAAACCTGCACCCAGACAAAGAAAAGCAATGTAAACGAAAAAAAGCAAAACACCCAAAAGGAAAAGAGCTGTAGAAAAACCAAAGCAAAACACAAAAGAAATCCAAGGTACTCCCAAAGTGTCACAACCATAACACAAAGGAAAGGCTGGCGAATCACGGTTCCGCACTTCCGACAGCATTCACGTTGCGTTGAGTGTAGCTGCATCCGTTTTTTTTTTTTATCGATCCCTGCTTTAAATGCGGGCAAACTGACTTTGAGCGCTTAGTTTGTTGCATCGTTCAAGGAAGCATGAAACAATGATGCACCAGGCGTTCGCATATTTCAAACAGACTTTTATATGCATTGAAGGCATCATTGACCGTCGAACAAAAGTTGAGAGGGCTACGAAACGCGGGACTCTTCATTTAAAACAAACATGGATTCAGCCCTTAACGTTCTTCTGTTCTGCTTAATTTGAGAGGGCACACTTAAAACGTTGCCTTGTGGTGGCCTGCACAGTGTGCGTGTAGCCAACGACTTGGTTGATCCAGGCGGTGCGTACCTATCAGACGGCTTTCTCACCGAGTCAGCGTTTTAGGTACGAGCCAGTTTGGCTTTTATGGGCATATGAAACTCCACCCAAGCAAGGTGTGGGTTTCACGCACGTACACCTAGCCTCCTGCTTCATGCGCTTATAGAATAGCAGCAGCAACTGGCAAATTCCCATATGCGTGTGTGCCGGTCATTTATGGCAGAAGGAAGAGAGAGAGCCGGTGAGGTTGGTGAAGAAGAAGAAAGCTCATGTTCGGAGAGAGAGAGAGTGAGAGAGAGAGAGAGAGAGCAAACTTTATTGTCATCCCTTAAGAAGAATGCACCGTGCGGAAATGTCCGGTATCTTCGACCCATCAGACGGCTGTCAGGAACCCGTGGTCCCTGGCAGCGTCCTCTGCCAGTTGGGTGACAGCAGCTTGTACCTCGGGAAGAGAGCTGAGCAATGCGACCTCCATCTGCTCACTACTACTTATATGTAGTACTTGTTCAAAGACCTGTGGTTTATTGGGGCATTGCCAGACCAATGTTGTAGTGTGGCTCCTGCACTGTTGCACCACTTGCATGTGTCCGTGTACCTATCCGGATAGCTGCGGTGAGACAGGGTGGGGTCAGGGAACCTATTTCATTGCAAGCTGCGCCAAGCAACTTCTTGCCATTTATTTAGCGCAGTGTGGGAAGCAGAAAATTTCAGTCGACTCAGCCTATAGTGCTGAGTAATATCTCGGTAAGTTGCCATTCTCTACCTCCCCCGTCACATAAGGCACGTTGTCGGATTCGAAGTAAGCCTGGTATCCTCGGGCTGCTTCATGTGCCATCTCGTTCCCCAGTAGAGACGAGTGAGCTGGCGTCCATACCAGGCGGATGTTGTGGATTACTCCTTTGATCGAGTCATCGGCTGTCGTGACGTAAGCCCGCGTAGCGTACGAGGCTTCGCCAATTTTGAGTTTCTCTATGCGCATATCGCTCGGCTTTGGCGAATATTGGGGTGCTCCCCAGGAGGATGTTCTGCTCGTGATTAGCCCGAAGAAGATCTTCACTGGCTGTTTCTGGCTCCAGACCGGCAGCTAGCTAGATGCTGTCTCTCAGCGTGGCGTCACTACCTCGTGCCACGTTCAAGCCGTCCCGTGGACGGATGGCGACTTTGATGCCATCCTTGGGTAGTTTGGGCCACCGAGGACGTCGGAATTTAGTGGGGTGAAGTCTCTGTTGTAGCTTGCGCTGCAGTGTTGTTCCTTGCGCGCGTGGAATTAGCTGGTCCGTTAGTATTTTGCTGCAGGTGGTGTAGGTCTCGACCACGTGTGCGCCGGTGACACTGAAGCCACCCAGTAGAGAGAGAGAGAGAGACAAAACTTTTATTACCACAAGGGCTAGTTCGGTGGAGGGGTGGTGACCGAGGGACCCAGTAGACTCTTCATATTCCTCAATGGTGATGACTTCGTCGTCCACCGTAGTCACCATCCGTAAAGCTCCATCAATTATTTCTTGCGACTTACAAGGAGCACTATCTGCAACCACGCTGTTCTGCAACCTTTTGTTCTGCCATAGCACGTGCAGCCCCGCTGCCGTCTCGCCGATGCCTAGCGAAGCTGCAGTGTAAACGCCCTGCTTACGGTGCTGCTGTAAAGGCTTCAAAGGGTCCCACCTGGTGCTGTTTGGCCTCCCCAGGCGCACAAAGCCACCAGGGAGGGCCATACGATGATCTGGCAAGCGTTGTTTTTGAGGGGATCCCACGCTTATTCTTGAAAACACGCAGCCGATGTGAAGATCGGGAGACACCACCCGAACACCGTCTTCCCAGCCAACGTCAGTCTACACGACATCTTCAGTAATTAGGACCCCGAGGTATTTACAATCTCGACTTTGTACCATCGGCTGCGCCTTAGTCGTGGTTACAATTGCTACACCCTTATCACTTGTCATCCACTGGTTCTGAAGCCAAGGCACTCGCTGGTTTGGCTTCGGTCCCGGAGAGCGTTACGTAACCAGAAACGGCGCTGCCGCCTCGAAACCTGAGCACGGTCGCTGATGTGCCCAGGACGGCTCTGTAGGCTGCCGTTGTGAAGAGCTAGCCAGGTACGCCTCTTGCGGCCACGATACAGCTTTACAGCGAAGCAGCAATTAATGCATAGCCTTTTTTTTCCCAAGTGCCCCCAGAGCCAGGACCATAAAACGCCCTCCGTTGCCATAAAAATGCATATATCCCAAAAGTTCAACTTGTAATTATTCTAATAGCATAAATAGAGACAACTACGTGATCGAAATTTTTAAAAACTAAGAAATAATACAAGTTTTAAAAAATTACGGAAAATGGCGAACCGTGTAACGCTCTGTATTTCATGAAGAATTCCGCCTGTAATCGTTATAGTAGCGTAAATTTAGGTAATTGGTCGAACAGACTTCAGAGAAACTTCAGAAAAACTAAAAATATAAAAACTACGCAACATGGTGAACCGTATAACACCCTTCATTTACAAAAAAAAATCAAGGTTTGGCGCAAGTAACACCAGTAATCGTAATAGCGTAAATGTAGGTTATTGGTCGGACAAGATTCACAAAAAGCAAAAACTTAGCCTGTGATGAACTCCCACTCAAGACAAGCGGAATAAGAATGGTACGCATTAGTAGCCTATTCTATGAATTTTCGCAGATTTTTTCGCTAGGGTGCCGTGCATTTTTGTTCTGAGTCTGCATAAAACACCTTGCGGAAAAACCAACTTTATCCACGTGTCTTTGAATGGGGCGACGTTCCGTAGAACGAGGCGTTTGTTTGTGTTTGTTTGTTTCTTTGTTTGTTTGTTTGTTTCTTTGTTTCTTTGTTTGTTTGTTTGCTCCTTCGTTCGTTCGTTCGTTCGTTCGTTCGTTCGTTCGTTCGTTCGTTCGTTCGTTCGTTCGTTCGTTCGTTTCTTTGATTGTTTGTTTGTTTGCTTGTTTGTAGGCATCTTCCGGGGAAGAAGCTTCTTTTTAACTCTACCGGCGGAGCACGTGACAGAAAAGCAGAAAGACGCCGTTCTGCATTCGGAATTTCCATTCTTTTGTCTCGTCGTAATGGGGTTCAGACTCCCAGACGGTGCGACATAGGAAAACTTCAAAGCGCGCGAGACGCGTAAAGACTCGGTTTAAAGGTCCAGTGTCCCAATTTTCCAACACAAACGGATACTTCTACCCTTTGTTTCCAGACAATCCACCCAGATTGAATGAGTTCGAGAACGGCTACAGACAGCAAAGCCTGCAAACGTAACGCGGGAGCGGCTCCAACCAAGAGCTCCCCAGGAGCCCCTGACATGAACAGCAGGGGCCCCTGACGTGAAGGAGGAAGCCCGAAGCGACCCACACTTCGGCCGCCAAGAAACCTCGCCTGAGCAACAATACATTGATGCGTTCTCTCTCTCTCTCTCTCTCTCTCTCTCTCTCTCTCTCTCTCTCTCTCTCTCTCTCTCTCTCTCTCTCTCTCTCTCTCTCTCTCTCTCTCTCTCTCTCTCTCTCTCTCTCTCTCTCTCTCTATCTATCTATCTATCTATCTATCTATCTATCTATCTATCTATCTATCTATCTATCTATTATACCATCTTGCTATTAGCGCATTTCCGCTCCAATGCAAAGGTTTTTCAGGTTTTGACTTGGTGGCACAAGCGCGACGCAGTTCATCATGAGTAAAGGCAATCCCCAGGGGTAAAGCTGCATTTGAAATAGGGGTTCCTTCCCTGCAGTTCTTATGGCAAGTTCGCATCAAGTTCCTGGGATATGTAAACACCCCTCCCGCTTGAGACACAATATGGCACCAAAATAATGGGTTGCCACAAGTCGTCATTACTGTGTTTGCAAATGAACTATGGTTCGAGTGTTCTCGAGAGTACTGTTCATATCAAGACGTGCAGTTTGCAGAAAATGAAGCACGTTCATCCGAGCACGTGGCTTTCAACGCACTCGGCGACGCCTAACGTCCCCCCTCCCCTGAAGCTTGAAACATGCACATTTATCACATGCACATTATCACGCCCTTCTCAAATCATTACGACTACTCCCCCAAATCATTTAGGTGATGGTGGGGGCGGGAAAACCACTTATTGACCGGTTCTGTGCGAACTAGCGTTCCCTCGGTATAAGACCCGTGGGGTGATCGTGCGGTCTTGGGTCGGGACACCAGAAGTACCTGGGCCTCCAGTTATAACAGCTGTTCATTATTGTTACCACATTGCGTCTACGTAACGCTTCTGTGCGCGATTCAGATGTTACCATGATAAAAAATAAAGAATGAACGAATGAATGACTATATTGACAAGGAGGCCGTAGGGACTGGTTGGGGATTTAATCATCGTCATCAGCAGCAGCAGCCTACTCAGGTCCCCTATAGGTCGAAGGCCTCTCCCACTGACCTCCAACCGCTCCTATCCTGCGCGGCTCGAGTCCACAGTTTACCTCCGATGTTCCGTATTTCATTCCTCCATCGGGTTAGTGGTCTTCGCCTTCTCTACACCCACGTCTCGGTATCCACTCTGTTACCCTAATTGTCTACCGGTTGTCGGTTCGTCTCACTAAATGGCCATCTCTGGTTCATTTCTCTTTATTTGAACTATGATATCTTCTACTCTACTTTGCTCTCTGATGTAGGTAGCTCGATTCATGTACCTGAGTGTTACTCCTATAATTATTCATTCCATGATCCTTTGAACAGACAGACCTGAATTTCGTTACAGTTATTAAACCAAGGCGCCGAGTTTCAACTCAGCATGCCATAACCGGCAGTATCCACCGGTTGTAGATTTTTCTTTTGAGTTGCAGATATAGCTTACTGTTCATTATTTGGGTGTCCTTGTCGAGTGCTCTCCAATCCATGCCTATTCTGCGCCGGATTTCTCCCTCGTGGTTGAGGTCAGCACTAACCATCTGCACAAGGTAGTTATATTCTTTAACTTCTTCTAACGTTTCGTTTCCTAAGCTGAAGAGGGCGTTTTAAGCATGCTTTTTCATCATCACTTTGGATTTATTTGTCTATTTTTAGCTTCGCGGCCGTACTTTCTGATCGTAGTTCCTCAAGCAGTGTTTGCAAGGTGTTCTGCAGTTTATCCCAGCTATACAATGTCGTCCCAAAACATCAAAAGGCTTAATATTCCGCGTTTATCCTTAATACAATGTTTTCCCAGTCAGGCTTTCTAGATACCCCTTCAGACATGCTGTGAATAGTTTTGGAGAGACGGTATCTCCCTGTCTTACTCCCATTCGGATCGCCAATTTACCGCTTTGCTCGTGGAGGGCTATCCTGCCCCTGTACCTCTTATATATCACAGCGTTGGACTCGGCTTGTTTGTGCATGTTTGGATGGACTAAAACCAGCGGTAAACACAGGACACAGAAGAAAACGAA
Source organism: Haemaphysalis longicornis (assembly GCF_048455015.1). NCBI lineage: Eukaryota > Metazoa > Arthropoda > Arachnida > Ixodida > Ixodidae > Haemaphysalis > Haemaphysalis longicornis. The sequence goes on from NW_027526295.1 coordinate 167,490,036, forward strand.
GGGACAAGCTGACGGGACAAGCTGTGTCCTGTGTTCAGTGCTGGTTTTTATTCCATCCATTATGTATGTCGGGAAGCCTCAAGCACTGTTCGCAGGTGTTCTGCAGTCTCTCCCAGTCATACTAAGTTGTCCCAAAATATGAAATGAATGAAGCATTCAGGAGTTTATCCTTAACCCTATGTTTCCCAGTCAAGCTTTCAAGGTGCCGTCTCCAGACATGGTGTGAATAGTTTTCGAGAGATGGTATCCCCCTGTCTTACTACCATTCGGGTCTGGAATTTATCACTTTGCTTGTGGACACTTATCCTTCCCGTGCATCCATTATATGTCTTCTAGAAGCCTTATGTAGGTTTTCTCTATTTCCAAGTCTTTTGGTGCTTCTAAAACGGCAGCGGTGAGTACGGAATCAAACGCTTTCTCCAAATTTATAGATGCCATCTAAAGCGGCTTGGTGAACCCTGCGGATTTTCCCATGACTGGATTGAGGGCATGGATCGCATGCATGGTTGAGCACCCTCTCCTAAACACAGCCTGCTCTCTGGGTTTTGCAAATCCAGGATGTCACCTTTGTGGCTAACAAAAACTTTGGTAAAATGCTTGTAGCAAACCGAGAGCAGGCTAATGGGTCTGTAATTCTTGAGGTCTTTGGGATCTGCCTTCATATGAATCAGAATTATTTTGGCGTTCTTCCAGGCTACGTGCACTTTCCGAAAATAGCACAGAAAGCTTTTCCAGTACGATATCTCCTCCCTCCCTCAAAAGATCCACGGTTATACCATCGACACCTGCAGCGTTTCCTGTTTTCATGCCCTCGAGAGCCTTTTCCTCCTTTTCCTTATTTACTAACGGGGCATTGCAAGTTGAGCTTGTAGCCTCGGTAGATTCCCCTTGTCTAGCGTCGCTGGCTTACAGCCTAATGTGGAATTGTTCTCCTACTTATCTCGTCCAAGTTGTGCTTAATGCTACCCTGCTCGTCTCTGACTGCGCATATCCTGTATTTGCCGATGGCTAGATTTCTCTTGGCCAGGATCTCGTCAGGTGAAAAAAAAAATACAAAATACAGTTATTAGTGCTTGAATCGCTCTACAACATTCAAATCATTGTTCCAACTCTCGTCTAAAACCTGAAGACCACCGGCGTTTAAGTCATGCCCTTATACAGAAATTTACATCACCATCTTCAGAAGAAAGTTACCCCGACATACTGAAATCGGACTCTTCCCGTCTTGATTGTGAAGTGTATTTTAAGAGAAGCAGGATAGATAAAGAAAAAACATTATTTAAAAGTATGGTTAGGTGCGTTGGATTACCGGCAACCGCTGACTGCCCGTGGCAGCTCGTGGCAGCTACCATGGCAGCTCATTCCGCGACTGTTCTAGGTCGGCAAGTCCGAGCTGCCAAGAGTCTTCTCCTAGAGCTCGACTGAGAGGATCAAGGGAAAGGCGTGTTCAGAACATGCCCATATGATATGGGCGACGGTGTCTTCCTTATCACACGCAATGCAATTAGGTGACGGATGTGAAGTCGGGTGAATATAGTCAGTGCTGGATGAGCAGGGCTGAGGGCCCGGTTCAAAAAAAAAACAAGGCGGTGTTGTGTTCTCCCTTCCCAACCCCTTACCCTCTCGTCGTTCTTGCCACTTTATTTTTTTCACAATCCGCAACGAAGAACACATGCCGTATTACTCGAAGAATCTCCGGAGTGTTTATGAACATCGTCTTAGCGTCTTTTTTCTCGCAGATCATGTGGATTGACATGAGTATTGAACTATAACAGTGGACGAAAAGACGTAGACAGAACTAAGCGTTGTCGGGCTAGTTGGTTCATACTGAAAAAAGGGTTAAGACGAGACGGGAGTAGTTAAGACGAAAAAAAAACTACATACGGCACTTGGAAGTACAGTCGAAGTGTCGAATGTGTTTCTGCCATTCGTCTCAACCTCTAGCGCAATTTACCCTTGTTTATAGACAACATCTTTCTTCGGAAATCAGGAAGCGCATTCGTTAAAAATGGCCTCCTGTATCTGCTTCACCAATTGGGCAGCGCCCGTTTTCGCTGCTGCGTGTGAGCACTGCCAGAGTAGACGGGTGGGCCTTTTTAGAAACTGTTCGCACATCCTTACAGGAAATACGCGACCAAACGTCAGGGTATTTTTGTGATTTCATCCAGCAACAGAACATTAAGCTCTCCTAAAGTAGCGTTTCCTTACAAACAGTAATATTATGCATATTGTGTATGCCGACTGAGCGCACCAAATAGTATAGGCGGTTTATTATTCAACTGTTTTCATCATGCGGGAAGCTAAATCTTCTTGAAAAAATGGCGCCTATATGAAACAAGATCAATAGCGAACTTCCGCAACATTGTTTTTATTAACACACTCAAATAAACAAAATAAATCACGCATATTCTCCTTCATGACAAGGTCGTTCACTTTTATACAGGTAATACATTCACATTTTTCAGGCCATATTCACTTTTATTACATCAGGAAACACATTCGTATTGCACACTTCTTTTCTCTCATCAAACTGCGGAATAGATTTCGGAGTAAATTTACATTTCTGCAAAACTTTTCTACTCCAACACAGTGTAGAGAATACGGTCTGCGTTCCGCAGAAATTCGAACTTGAGATGGCTTGTGTTTATGTACTCCCATGTGTTCTATTTTGTAGCGAAAGCTACAGTACGCTACCTCGGGCAGTCTTCGCGGGGTGACCAGTTTTGACCTTGAGAGCTAGAGGTTAAACCACACCCCCTTCCGCAAGCGCCCGGATTGAAGCATCGCCCGATGGCGGGGAGAGATAGGCGAGGAGGGAACAGAGAAGCGCGCGGGACCCGTGCCGCCATCTTACGGAGGAAGGCGAGGACGCCGCCGCTGCAGGGATAAGTGCGCGCGACGAAGGAAGGCGACGTGCGCGCAGAGAAGTGTGCAATGGAGTAGCGCGAACATCCAGCTGTGGTAGATCGTAGAGCGGCGATGCTGAAAACGCTTAAACAACACGAAACAGGCGAAAAAGAGGAAACACGCTATACTGTTGCGTACGGCTCCACTACCTTCAAGTCTTACGCGTTAGTGTGACCTTCCTTCATTTTTTATTCATGTTTTAATAAAAGAAAGAAAGGTAGGTACGTTTCTACAAGCGCTTTCCTTTTTGTTACGGGGACAGTTTGTAGATGATATCTTCAACATTGACCCTTCAACAAATCCCAGTCCGGCTGCTCACTGTGTCCATAAGCAGAGACAGCTCCGTCGCTCTGTGCGACGCATGGATTTAGGAGAGTGCAATGTTTTTACTTCACGCAGAAGAAGTGCGAGCTGACTTCAGGATTATGCCCATTATGCAACGAACAGCCTTTTAAAAGCATTCATTATTGAAATAGGTCATCTCAGTTTCAATCAGGGGAAATCAGAAGGAGGGTTAAGCTTTTTTGAACCAAACCACGAAGACTACCATTTTCCAGCCCTCGGGGAGTCCGCTAAGTTCGGCAGGCCGGTTCATTTCTACCCTCTGAACCATGGTTAATACGCCCCGGAATGCGGTGTAGCATGGAGCGACATGGCAGTGTGTTCGTCTGCAGTAATCGCCACAGATGTTCTTCGAGGTTAGACCCCGATGTGCGGGAGGATAGATGCACCGGGGGAGGCGGTAGTGTGCGGTGATTTCTTGGCAAACTAATGAGCTGTCGCGGGCTGCTTGGGCGCTATGTAAGGATACGAGGCTTGGTCCTGCTCGGGTCCTGAGCTCTCGAGCTGCTTTGTTAGCTGCTTCATTAGCTCCAAACCCTGTAGTATTGGTAGGAGTCCAGATCATTTCCAGTTCCTTAGTAGGAGTGCTTTGGACGAGAGTACTGAGTGCCTGTGGGTGAAGAAAGAAGAAGAATAGTCCCTTTTTCAACGTTTTTGAAATTGTAATTTCAGGGGTCGGCCGGCGATCTAGTGCCCGCGAATTGCCGCCTCTTCTGCTGTTGCCGAATTGTGGGTGCGTACGATAGTGGAATTGATGAGTCGATTGTTCGGCACCGTTGTTCCCTGCGCTTTTGATTGTCTACCGACTTTGTGCTTTAAAGGAGAGGGTGAATGACAAGTTGAGCGTGAATTTCGTGGAGGATGGGGACTCTGGTATCCGTAGTTAGCTTGGCTCGAATATTCAGTCTGTGCACGATTTGTTGGCCTGTAGGGGATGAAGACAGTCGTCAGAGCTGATTGAGCCTATGGGCCCCTAGTAGTTCTCGACTGTATTGCAGACGCCCGGCTGTTCCACTTTGGCTGTGGAAGAACTGTGGGCTATTTTTGGGGCTGTCTTGTACAAGGTAAGGAGGAAACCCTTGCCATATAATACTGACCAGTGGCTGAATTTTAAAGCCATAATAACGTTTGTCCGAGGCATGATGTAGAGCAGGGTCGAAAATTATGTACTCGTGCGGAACTTTTGGGGGAATTTTAAGATACTCAACGTGACGCATACGTTGCTCAAGCCATATCCGACGCGTGCTTTCTGGTAATATGGGTTGAATAAGTCTGACGATGTCAAGGTGAGAAATAAAATTGTCTGCCGATTACGATACTCCCTGACGAGAAATTTGAGCGAAGCGGTTCAGCTGTTTCGATGCTGCACAATATGTTGAGACAAAGAATTTCGGATAGACATTTACGTGTGAGTGGTGACGATAAGTCTCTGCGTCGGCGGCGTTGGGCTTCTGCTTGGGCGACTCGGTTAGCTGCTGCAGCAACCGCAGCACTTCCTTCGTCGCAGGAAGTGACGGCGCCATGGGCGAACACACGGCAGCTCGAGCTGCTCTCTCGTAGCGCGTCAACGCCGCAGAACCCACCTCGCGCGGAACCCTCGGCATACGGACTTCCTCCGTACAATTTCGTCATGATCCCCTTCCCACTGTCCTCCCCAATCTATGTTCGGTGTCCTCCTCCTTAGGTGTCGTCGTAGTCCCTACAAGGACGACGGCGAGGGAAGCCCCGAAACCAACGGAGTGGTTGCGTAAGAGCTGTGCTCTAAAAATATTTATTCCTTGTTGCAGATATCGGGCTGAACACAGAACACCAAGATGAGCTATACTTGTGCTAGAAACGTTACTTGAGTACTTGTGGAACACGGCTAGGTGTTTGCGTGCGTTTGCGAAGGTGTGTACTCTGATGTGTCGGATAGCTGACAATGTTTCTGAAAAGGAGCAAGACAATGTTCCCGCATGGAGACAAAGAACGCTGCCTATTTTGACGCGTCGTGACGTATGAATGTGCCAGCTTCAACTAAGACTCACGCGTCCGCCATATGTGACCATAAAATTATTGCCCTTTACAGTTTTTTTGTCCTTCTGGGAGAAGAGTGACTCACCCACATCATTTTTTTTTTAAATTTAGTGTTTTACTGATATCGTTGACGTAAGCTGCTATGCTCGAAGAGAGAATCTGAACGGCACCCAAGTAATAAATTTTAATGTGGGAGAAGTTCGTTCAAGCAGGTAATAAAATAACTCATCGTGGACACAAATGAAATCGCGAACAGTAACAAAACAGAATGGCACCAACAGCGAAAAACCAAACTTCCCAATATGCGCGTCATATGCCCCTAGTAGTCACGAGTACCGCATGTAGAATACATTTAAGAATAGCATGTCAGTCATAACGTCAAACAGAACAGTATAAAGGGCCGCACTAGCTCCTGCTCCTCACAAGACTGAGCCCGTGGACCTTTAACTGTCGCCAGGGTAGGCCACGCAACTAAGCTTACGCTTCAACGGCGCCAACATCGTTCGAGCACACTGGTAAATGACACACCTATCACAAAATACACCACGACTACAACCGGGAAAAAAACTACAGCTCCAATGCCTGCTTTGTAGGCCTCGTGGCCAATATTTTTCGCTTTACGCTCGCGATATGCCTGTATTTGCCTTGCGTAACCATAGATATATTTTACACGCGATCCCATCTGCTCTTAGACTACTTCCTTCTCAACGCCTATTCACCTGGAAGGCTTTGCTGCGCCTCTATAAATTGCAAGCCCCAAGCTATGGTGTTGTAGCAATACAATAGCACGTCTGCTGGAATTTGTTCCAGTGGGCAACGATATGGTGCTATTGGCGCTACAGGAGAGCTTGAAGCAAAGGCGAAGATAAGCGTCAAAATGTAGGCTGGTGTAGGATCTTGCCAAGGTCACTGCGTATACTAAATTACTAACGTCTTTCAAGTGATTGGGCTCAACTTATTGTTTAATAGCGTAATAGCACCTGGAAGAGCAGTGGTTTCATACGGAGCAAGCACGCTGCACCCTGACTCAACTCATTTTCCAGCCTATCCTCGAATCCGAAGATTGCTCTTTTTTTTATTTCGCTCTAACCATCAAAGCTGAAACTCTCCCGTACGGGTGGACACGCGCCAAGTTATTAGCCTAAATCTTTTGCGTGATAGTCTTCTGCTTTAGAGACATTTTTTCGCGAAACCTTGAAGGCTCGGAAACAAACATAAAAACAGCTTTTACAAGTGGCGGGACACGTTTCGGGAACTTTGAACTTCCTTGGATTTTCTAGGTCCTCGCCAATCCACGAGTTCATCTTCATTCTTCCCAGTGTCGACATCCCGGGTCACCGCCACAAAGTTCAGTCCTACCGAGGCGCCATCAATGGTCTCCTCACATCTTGTTGACGACCATTCAGAGTCGTTGAAGTTCTGCAACGTCTTTGCCAGCGGATCCTCGAGGTTGCGTCGGGCACCTGAGGCCGGGGTGGTGGCACCGTTGCGAGCGTTTCGGGGCCTGGGGGTGGTGGTTGAAGTGGCGGTGCTTTCAGTCAGTGTCCCGCCCATCTGGCTGTACTTGAACATCATGAAGAAGAAGAGAACAGTGACACCGATGATCAGCCCCACGAATCCGCAAACGATGCACAGCACCCACGAACGGCTGGTCTGTGGGCTTTCTTGGTCCAGTTGGCTGTCCGACAGGAAGGCCAGGCCAGGTGCATCTTTTTGCGCGCCGGCTACGTTAAGGAGAAAGTCTTGTGAAGGCCTCCGGGCCTGAAAAGTGGGATCATTTAGCATTTGGTTCGCCTCCATCCCTCGGCGTGAAGGTAGGAATCGCGATGCCGGGAAAATGACGATGATAATGATGGTGACGATGATGCTAGTGAGTTTCTGTGTGAAAATGGCTACGTTTGCTTTTTCTCTAGAATTTATTGTAGAGCGGAATGACTGCATTTGGCCCCCGCTTGTGGATTTACGATCTGGCTGAGCCTATTGTGAGGTACGCGGCGGCTATGCGGCTAGTGAACGTGCACGCTACTGGCGTGCATGTTTGTGTCCCACGGCGTTTATTTATTTATTTATTTATTTATTTATTTATTTATTTATTTATTTATTTATTTATTTATTTATTTATTTCAGATACTGTTAGGGTCACAAACTGCAGGCCAGGCCCTCCATTTTCTATATTCGGGCGGCCGACATGACGGCCTTCCGGACGGAGTCGGCCATTTTGCGCCTGGCTGAGGAATTTGGGGTCCCCCCTTCGGCATTGTGCTCACGTTCTCTGTTTCGCCCTGCCAGCTCCGAGGACAATGCGAGCTGCCGTATTCCAGCGTGCAGGTGCGGAGGGTGACGTCACGATCGCTAGCTCGGACGCGCGCGTACGATCGTGGCGAGTTGCCGAGGGCCCCGAGAGGGGGGAACAGAGGAACAATGGGGAAGACTTCGGACCTTCGGAGTAGGTCTACGGGACAGCCGGCGGAGGTTATTTAAGCGGACGCAAGCGGTCGTTTGGGGCAGTCGGCTGGAGATTCGTGAACGTGCTACGCGGGGAAGGGTCCGGGGGTGACGCGCTTTAGCGGAAGTACATCGGTAGGCTCGCGACGGAATGGTCCCCGCCTCGGCTCAGCGCTCGAGTTCGCCCGTCGCCACGAGTCCCATGGCCGACCAGCTTCTGCAACCCGGATCCCCGAAACACGTAAGCGGCTGCCCGGCGAGGTCGGCTCCACCTCGTCGTGACTTTCCGTCGGTGAATCGGCATGTTCTCCTTGCCTCGTAAAGACTTTCTTTTACAACGCCCCTCCCGCCGTATTTTGTTTGTTGCCTCGGAATTAAGATATCCGCATCCTTCCGGGTTTTTTTTTCTAGCGTCACTTATATCGAACGAGCTGAGAGTTGGTTTTTTTTGGTGTCTTGTTTGTAGCAGTGTTGTTGGTGAGGGTGATGATTTTTAAGGACATTTCGAGTGTCGTGTACAGCTTGCAGAGGTGTTAGATGTTTCTTATCGTCAGTGCTGTTGTCGGGGGTTAATGATGTTTGTCCCATAGAGTGTTTCGCGTGTTGCCAGTATTTTTTTTTTTGTGTAGTTGCGTTACTGAGGTGTAACAAGTGTTTGCCTCTAGAGTGTTTCGCGTGTCACGTACAGCTCTGAGTTATATTTTTCGAGGTCAAAGATTAAGGCGTAGGCCACGCTGGATCGAGTGCCTCCGTAGTGACCAGCTTGTGTATTTGGTTGTCCTTTGTTGTGTTACTATCTAGTTAGCGCGCGCGTGCGCTTAGTGTACGGTCGATTAGTGCCTGCGCGCACAAGGCCAATGGCAGTGTGAAGGCTTCTTTTTCTTGTGTCGGACGTTGCCCTGTAATCTTTTGTTCGTGTAGTAAACTATATAACAAAAACGCAGTCCAGCATCTCCGTTGTGATTTCATTCACCCCAGCAATCTCGGCACACGTGAAAACTCACGGGCCGGCCACCCTGCTAAAATATAAATAACTGTTGTCTCGCGCCCTTCTAGGGTATTTGCTAGCGGACGCAATTATCCGAGGGAGGAGTTTGTGACAGTTAGCCCGAACGGGCTGTTACAGGAGTGGGCAAGTACATCATAAACAACACTCACATGCACAAAAACTGCTCAAGTTACAGTGCAAACGAAGAAAAAAACTCATATTATTTTAGAAATATTTCCAAGTGTTTCACAAAGCGATCAGTTGTATTTGGTTCCACAAACACTCGCGGGTCAAGTTTATTCCAGTCTACAATAGTTTTGACAAGAAAAGAATGCTTGAAAATATCAACCCTTGGAGAATAAGGCAAAAAAGCATACGGATGATTGATGCGAGGAGAGACTCATCTGGGAATGGGCAAATATAAATCAGGACGTAAGTTTAGTTTGCCGTTGTACAGTTCGTGAAAAAATTTAAGTCTTATTTTTCTACGCGAGGCCAGTAACGGAAGGTCTGCCTTTGGAAGTAAAGCCGTCACCGACTGATTTCTGCGATATTCTGCATAAATAAACCTGGCAGCTATTCGTTGAACTCGCTATAGCTTATTTATTTGATACTGCTGATACGGGTCCCAAATTATACTTCCATATATATATAAACGCTGTAAATAACGGAGGTAGCCTGAAAGCAGTGAAGAGACGTCTTGGCGTGGGGAAAAATCAGATGTATGCACTTAAGGATAAGCAAGGCAATGTCATCACAAATAGGGATAAAATAGTCACAGTGGCCGAGGAGTTCTATAGGGATCTGTACAGTAGCCGGGACATCCAGGATAATGCCGAACGAGACAGTAGTTCAGAGGAGATAGACATCCCACCAGTAACGACCGAAGAAGTAAGGAAGGGCTTGAAAGAAATGAAAGGGGGCAAAGCACCTGGTGAGGATCAGATAACAGCAGACCTCTTGAAGGATGGCGGAGAAATTGTACTTGAAAAACTGGCAAACCTGTATGCGCAATGCCTAATGACCGCAATGGTACCGGAATCTTGGAAGAGCGCGAACATCATCCTAATCCATAAGAAAGGAGACAAGAAGCACTTGAAAAATTACAGGCCGATCAGCTTACTGTCAGTCGTCTACAAGGCACTTACCAAGGTAATCGCTAACCGAATCTCTGCAACCTTAGATTTCAGTCAACCTAAAGAACAAGCAGGGTTCCGTAAAGGTTATTCAACAATGGACCATATTCACATAATCAATCAGGTGATAGAGAAGTGCGCTGAGTATACTGAACCCCTCTATATAGCCTTCATAGATTATGAGAAAGTATTTGTCTTGATAGAAACCCTAGCAGTCATTCAGGCATTACTGAACCAGGGGGTAGATGAGCATTATGTAAGAATACTAGAGGATATCTACAATGGGTCTACAGCTACTATCATCCTCCATAGGGAGAGCAGTAAAATACCTATAAGGAAGGGTGTCAGACAAGGAGACACAATCTCTCCAATGTTATTCACAGCATGTTTACAAGAAGTATTCAGAACGTTGGATTGGGAACAGGTGGGAGTAAGGGTTAATGGAGAATACCTCAGTACCCCCACATTTGCTGATGACGTTGCGTTGCTAAGTAAGTCGGGGGACGAATTGCAAAGCATGCTTTCCGCCCTGGGCGAACAGAGTAGAACCGTGGCCCTGAAAATTAATATGCAGAAAACTAAAGTAATGATCAATAACCTCGGGACAGCACAGCGGTTTGAGATAGGTGGCGAGGCAGTGGAAGTGGTAAGCGAATATATCTACTTAGGCCAAGTTGTGACCCCAGATCCCAACCATGAGGCAGAGATAATTAGAAGGATCAGAATGGGGTGGGGTGCATATGGCAGACATTCTCAGATAATGAATGGCAGCGTACCATTGTCGCTGAAGAAGAAAGTGTATGACAGCTGCATCTTACCGGTACTCACCTACGGGGCAGAAACTTGGAAGCTCACTAAGAGGGTGCAACTTAAATTGAGAACGACTCAGCGGGCAATGGAGCGGAAAATGATAGGTGTAACATTAAGGGACAAGAGAGCGGAGTGGGTCAGGGAGCAAACTGGTGTTAAAGACATATTAGTAGAAATTAAGGAGAAAAAATGTACGTGGGCAGGGCATGTAATGCGAAGGCGGGATAACCGCTGGTCATTAAGGGTAACAGAGTGGATCCCTAGAGAAGGCAAGCATTTCAGGGCGGCAGAAAGTTAGATGGGCAGATGAGATCAAGAAGTTTGCGGGGATAAATTGGTCACAGTTGGCACAGGACGGAGGTAATTGGAGAATAATGGGAGAGGCCTTTTCCCTGCAGTGGGCGCAGATAGGCTGGTGATGATGATGATGATGGTTCGAGAGTTGGCCGCACGAACGTTTTGTATGCCATCAGCTTACTGCCGCTGTTGCATCTCTGAGCCTTCGTCTCAGAAAACCTAGCTAGTTTTGGGCAGTACCACATATATTATCAATATGTTCATTCCAATTCAAATTTGCAGCAACTGTGAGACCAAGGTATTTTAGCTTACTCGGTCACTTAATATCTTTATCATTCATGACATAGTTAAAATTCAAAGGGGACTTCTTTTGTGTAACTGTTATACAAGCACTTTTTCCATAATTTATCTGCATATTCCACTGCACACACCAATCATGCACAACTTTCAAAGAATCATTCAGCAGTTCCGGATCCCGAACGCTCCTTACGCGACAAAACAGCAAACAGTCGTCAGCGAATAATATCACTTCAAAAGATGGATGCACAGAGTCCGAGATGTCGTTGACATACAAAAGAAATAAAATACGCCCCAAAACAGACCCTTGAGGTACTCCGGATGTTACGGGTAAACTGGATGACCGTTCGCCAGCAATGTCAACAAACTGTTGCCTGTTATGTAAGTAGGCCTGAATCCTACGAATAATCCCCAGATTAATACCGAAATCATACAATTTATTATCCCACATTTCGCGTCCGTAACCCTGCTCTCCTCACATTCCATATTTGACGTCCAGCATGGCTCTCCCAGCTCCTAATGCCGCCCCGTTGTCCCGGTTGGCTGCCCTCCCCCTCTAAACCCTCCACTACCGGAGGGCAGTGAACACCTCTATCCTCCGAAGACGAGCAATTACGTCCTGGCTCGGACTTGCGTCGCTAAAATAAGTTTATCATCTCCCGGAAGCCTCATATAATTTCACTTTACGCTCTATTTGAGCGCAAAATTGATGCATAATACAGGAATGTGGCAGATGTGTATCCCCTCAGGCTCGACGCACCGAGCAGGCCTTAAATTGCCAACCGCTATGCGCACCTCGACGTACAATGAATGAGACGTTCCTTTGCATGTCAAGAGGTTAAAATTGAAGGTTAGCTAACGGTAGGCCTAAATATAGGGCGTTATGGTTAACGTAATGCTTTGCTTACACTGTAACGTCGTCGATCAATCACCACTGTGAAAGCACTCGTTGTATTTTTCGTACTTCAAGCTCCGGATACCTGCTGACGCCGTAAAACCTCAACGTAAAATGTTAGACTTCAGCTCCAGCGCATAACTGACAGACCCATATACCGATCAGTGTTTTCGAGTACCGTCACCAACGCCGACTTTGTAGAGAGGCAGCCCCATTACTCTGGGCGCGAACCCAGAAAACGCCTCGTTCCGTAAAAACCTAGAGCGTTGACTGTGTCGGACAGCGTCTGGTTTGAATTTTACCGCCGCCTTCAGATAAACAGATCAATACGGCAGCCACCTCCTACTCTGCAGCTACAAAATCTCGCCCAACCCTGAAAGAGACCGACAGAGAGTTGAGTCTTTATTGGAAGAGAAATGAAAGTCGACTCAGTCTATAACTGCCTCACGGGTTGAGGGCACCTCAATCAAGTCTGAGTCTAGGAGGAGGATAAACAGAAAACGAGATAGAGAGGGAGAAGAAACCGTACGAAGTGCCCTGACGTCCGCTTCGCAAGAAACCGCTTCTTCCCCGGAGTCGCGATCCAAGAAAGCTAAAAAATGTGGTTGATCCCCGTTTCATAGGAATGGGTAAAACACGAAAGTGAGATGTGCCTTCACACTATCAATTAAATATTTATTCTCCATGGATATGAACTTACACATCGCTATTTATATTTCGTCGGTATGGCGAAGTCAGAGTTATTGACATTAGACGCTGGATTGCACGCACCCGAGCACTGTGTAAACCCGAATGAAACCACACACGCTCGCAAACCATGCTGACGAAACCGAATGGCTTCCACGCGAATCGTTTGATGAACTCACGATCCGCTGCAGCGAAAGAGCATGATTTGCGGGGCTGCCTTGTGGGCGTGCTTGCCGACCGACAACCTGATGGCACGTCGCTTGCGCAAATGTGCGACCACTGCGTCCCTGCTCCGTGGAGTGTACGGCAGACGGTTGCGTTGCAGCGAGGTAAAGTGGCGCCAACTGTCGCCGCTCATTAGCATCGTGATGCACTACGCACGGCCTCCGCGATCGGCTGCCGGCGGCGCGCCGTTGCTCCGGCCGTCCCATTCGGCCGGAGAGAGCGTAATTTCGAAGGGGCCGTTTCGGCGCTTTCCGCCGCACCGCGGCGCGCGGAGCCGATGGTTGAAAGCAACAGCCGTCCGTGCTGCGCCGGTTCGCGAAATGGCTTTTGACAGCTTTTGCGCTCCGTATGGCAAAAAGAAACGGCCATAGCTTCTTTTAGGAATGGAAAGTAATATTAAAGCACCTGGTGATGCCTTTATGTCAGCTACGGTGGCGACAAGGCGGGGTTATTTCACATGCGCTGTCCCGCACTACGCTCCACGGAGCCGACTATACCGCGGTAGCGAAACTTCCCGCGTTTAAATGATGTTCAAATCATAAACAGGTATTGCTATTTCTTATGCTGGCGTACGGTCTTAATTCAATTCTGTACAGCCAAGGCTATTAACTTGAGACAACGGGTGGCCGCTGTTTTTTCTGGAATTCGAATCAATCTTTATAGGTCGTAATACCGGTTGAGACTGAAAAACGCTGGAAGTGAATTATGTTGAGGGATTCTTGAGCGACATCGTAATCTCCGTGGCACATCTGCGTTATGCTATTACGTTTTCGTTTTCAGCGGCAGCAAACAAAAAATAAGTTTAACTTCGATGTTCTCCGTTTTTATTTCGTTATTAAAGGTATCTCGGTGGCTACTGAGAAGCGCAATAAGCACTGTGAGTGGTATGAATACCTAAAATATATGAACTTTTCGTTACTGATTGCAGGTCCCATCTGTGAAGTAACTTAGCTCTTATATGTTTGGTTTGAATGTTAGCAATTTCTGTTCACCCTAAACAGTTACAGCACAAAAGCGAGTCCAGGGGCCGCATGGCTTTTTTTACATCATCACTGCGGAAGCATTAAATACTCAATTACGCAAAAATATGGAGTTGGGGGTCAGTGCGAGCGAGATATGGTTCCAAAAATTGCACGCCTCGCAAAGAAAAGACAATGGAAGAAAACACGGTGTATTTGGATCAGGAAATGAAATTCGGAGCCGATGGAGTGCCAGCTGTCAAACACGCTATACGCCTGCAAAATGGCCAGTGAGTGCGCTGTGGCCTTATCGACCGGTACTCAGGTCCGCAGTTCTCAGCGGGAGCTGTTAAACGTGGCCGACCACGAGAGGGAGGGTTGGGGGGGGGGGGGGGGGGGGGGCTCGCAAGAAGATGCAAATGAACAAAAAATTAGGCAAGGCGTACAAAGACTCAAGTTCTCGCTGCCGCTAGAACGATTCCTAATCGACGCCTCCTCAACCGTTACGCCACGTAGATTATGACTAAGACATTGTCGAAATAGAAGGTGACACAACCACGACGGACCTACATTGAGGATCGCACAGCTTAAAATAAAATGCATTCGCATTCCTGCAAATAAGCAAAGTGTCTCTGTGAACGTTTTTAAGGGGAAGTGTTACAGGCTAGGTTCCGATCAGTAGCTGCGAACGTCGACAGGGTGCGTAGAAAAAGTCGCGTTGACAGCATGTATCTTGCGGCAAAGCCAACTTTCTGGCGTTTGCTCTGTATATGTCGATCTCATCTCGGTCCTAAAAAAATCATAAAGAAATTGGTCGCCAGGGTGGTTGCATCATTACGCTGTGCTTCATTTAATTGTCATAATTAGTTTACAGTGACGTTATAATTGTTACAAAAAACCCGTCTGCTCATGGCCCTGTGGAGAGTGTATAGATACAAAAAACGGCTGTAACTTTTGTTTTATCAAAACTATCGCGAAACAAATATGACAATTATTAGCGGAAACGACTCGAACATTACGCCAGGTTTTATCTGCTTTTCACCACTAAGTAGTTCACAGCTGAAGTTGGAATTCCCGTCTGCAGTTAATACATTTACGTAAGGGAAACGAACAGCTTCATATGGTTGTCCAGTTTCATTAAACAAATTAACTAAGAAGTATACCGTATACGTCCAATCACAAATTACAAACAATGTTTGTTTCATGCACTTCTTCGATTGCACCCTGCTGGTCTGGCCGCTGGTCAGCTTTCACACAGAACGGCAGTAAACTTTTTTAAATATATACGCAGTCTTTTTATTCACAAATGTAGGATCTCAAAGCGTGTGCCTGACACAAGCAGAAAATATTTCAGTGCGGTAAAAAATTTCATATATATGCTTATAATTTCAAATCACGTTGCAGTGCCCTGGGTGTTAGTTTCTTGCGCGATGGGGCCTGGTAGGTGACCGTTGCAACAACATGGCACGCCAACTGGAAACTTGTTCTCATCACCCAAATAACTATTTATAATAACTCTATAAATGACCTCCGAGAAAGTACTGCGTACCACTCCGTATGCTCGCTCCACGCTTGAAACATGGTCAACCTTTCGTTGATCGCTGGCACACCTTTGCTTCATTTAAATAAGTTTCTCTAAGCTGCTGAGACAAGCCGACTTCATAAAATCATTGTCAAGTCTCATTTCATCTAAACAAAACGCCCGCACGGGAGGCAAGAGGAATTACGACAGCGAAGACACCCCGCCGCGCAATCTCCGCCAAGCCATTCAGATGAGTCGGTGCAAGCGGCCGAACCATCGGCTAACACCGCCACCTCGCGGCACGTTGCGGAGTGAGCCGCATTACATTTTTTTGCTGGGGGACGCGCCGAATGGGACGGCCGGAGCAACGGCGCGCCGCCGGCAGCCGATCACGGAGGCCGTGCACTACGCTTCACCTCTCATGGACGGCAGCACTATTGAAATAGATCAGTTTATAGAAGAGATATATGGCGCGTTCATACGGCTGCCTGCGCTTCAGCTCGTAGCGGAGTCGGTAAAGCGCCTGGCACCTCCCGTTGCGGCGACGGAGCATCCGGCTCTGATCCTGTCGCAGCCGCGTTTTTCTGTAGATGTCATTTCCGTGGCGGATATGACGTCAGTCAGATCTTCGTGGATCCCGGCATAAAGCACTTTCGTGTTAAAAGTGCAAGGGAAATTATACTTAAAGGAAGCATCTTAGAGGCAGCCATGGCTCCCATTCACTCTCCATAATGTCGATCCGAGCACTCCAGTGGAACCGCCGTTCTGTAGTTGCGGCACTGACAGATCCTAAATGTCTTATAAATAATCACTGCCCAGATATTGTTTGCCTTGAAAAATCCTGGATGTCTAGAGGCAAACCATCTACTTTACCCAATTTTCGCGTGTTTCGCTTAGACAGGAACACACGAGGGGGTGTTCTACTTATTCTAATTGCTACAAAGTTTTCCCACGAAGCCAAGCTGTCCTTCCAATTTTCGTCACCGGTAAGCGAAGTCATGGCGGTAGATATAAGTCTGCCTGGTTGCCTTTATTCTCTCTACTTAATACCTTTTCCCCAACTGAGTGTCCACCACAGAACCCCTGGATCTCGCCCTTTCTTCCTGTAATAAAAACGTCATAGTTGCCGGAGTTTTTAATTTACACCATGTGAGCTCGGGCTTTAAGATGGACACTTCTGGTTGGCGTTTGTTAGACTGGAAAAAGGAAAATAATTTAGTTTGTCTTAAATCGGATAGTGCTACTTTTTTTCGTAGTCAAACGCCCTCAGTCTTAGACATAACATTCGCAAAGGGTGGGTTGGCTTCTACATGGCGTAAACTAGATGGATCTACAAGTAGCGACCACGTTCCGAAAGTTTTTGTTATTGCGCTTTACCCAAGCACACCTAATCGTGTGGTGCGAACCTTGGTTAACTATGATTTCATGAAAAGTAAGTTTTGTTCGTCCCTTGCATCTCTGCCCAATTATTTTATGGAGATTAGGGCCCTAAATAAAACAGCATTATTCAAAAGTTCACTAAAAAATTCCAGTTTATTGTTCCGTCAACCAAGAAAGACGGTATAAACCCGTGGTGGAATAATGATTGCGCAAAAGATTATCACCGTAGGAAAGCGGCGTGTAAAAAATTTATTCATAATCAGAGCCCCAATAATTGGTCCAATTTCAAGTATCATTCCAATATTTTTCGCCGAACCATCTCAAAGGCTAAGCAAGACTATCATTCAGAACAGTTCTCCGCGCTTTCCTAAAGAAAAAACCGGTGTATTCTTTTTGCTTTTTAACGTAACCGCAAGAGAACTAATGATAAAGAAATGGTGTATCCGTTGTGAAACCACCGGAAGAAAGCTCGGAGTCGCCCGAAAAAGTCGCCCGGGCCTTGCAAATAACATTTACGGCTACTCTCCGAACCATAATTATTGAAAATACCCCAGTTTTAGACGTTAACTCTGTCACGATGGAGGAAATGGCGGATATAGTTATGCGCCTCCCGACAGCCTCCCCAAGGCCCGTAGGCATCTTGACTACAGCGATAAAGCATCTCTTTGAGGAACCTCCTCACGATTTTATCAATACGTCATTGAAGATAGCATGGGAGCCCGAAAATTAGAAAATTGCAAAAATTGTACCACTACTAAAAAACCCACTCTTGGCGTTATCCCGGACAACATTCGCCCAATTGCTTTGAACAGTAACTTAGTCAAATTGATAGAAAGAATTTTGTACGGCCGTTTGCTTCGATTCCTATTTAGGGAAAATTTACTGTGTTCACATTATATTGCCTTCCGTCCAGGCTGCTCCATTTGGTCTGCCCACGTGGACTTGTAGAGCCGTATCCAGTTTTCCCATAGAAACAAACAAATCTGCGCACTTGTCCCACTGGACATTGTGAAAGCATACGACAGTGTAGAATACAGCGTCCTGATAGCTTAACGTAAAGAGTGTGGGATACCCAATTACATTATTTCATGGATTCAGCAGTTTCTATCTGGCCGCAAGTTCCTTTGCTCTAAAAATGGTTTTAAGACTTGTACACTACATCAGACAAGGGGCGGTCCCCAGGGGTCAGTGCTGTCTCCTGTTCTGTTTACCATACTGATTAGATCCATTCCTACCAGCAATGAAGCCTGCTGTTATGTTTATGCGGAAGATATAGCCCTCTCCGCAGCAGCACGGAACATCCATGAGCTTTATCAGGCGTCACAAAAATAGTTCGATTCTGTGGAAAGGTTTGCAGATTAATGTGGCCAAGTGCGCGGTCCTGGTATTCCCCGTATAAGTGCCTGTTACTTTCTGCCTGACATGCCTGGAGGAGACTATTCCGCAAGTGACAACTTTAAAATAATTTTGGGGTGAGAAGAAGCACGTTAATATTCATTTACAGCGGGTACGTGCGCCCTATTTTAGAACTTGGTTGTGCTCTCTCCTCAGGATCACCGATAGGCAACCTAAATCCGCTTATTCTGCTGGAGCGACGTGCCCCGAAATTGTGTCTCGGCCTTCCGAAATACGTAGCTAATAACATTCTTTATTTAGAGTCCCAGCTGCCTGCACTAGAGTCTCGGTTGAAGCTTTTAACTGTGCTGACGGTGCTTACTATTTTTTAATCGGTCTTTAGGAAAGATTTATCGCTGATGGTGGCTCGACCAGCTTTATTTTTTATATCGTGTGGGCCCCACGAATACCGCCCTCAATGTGTACATGTGTATTCCCCGACATTACTTTCCCCACTTAATATTGACATTCCGTCCGTTATGCCGATGTCCTGGGAAGTTCTCACTGTTCCCCTAACCTTTAACAACATTTTTTTCTAACAAGGCAAAAATGCTGCCTACACGGTTACTAACGTGTTTGTTGAACGACTATCTGGCTGGCTTGAATTCATACGTGGTAGTATCGACTGATGCGTCTCAACTTAAGGAGAGAGCAGGTGTGAGGATTTTCAGTCCACAACTCAACTGCTTGCTTTCGATTCGCCTACAGGACTTCACCCCAATCTTCCATGCTGAGTTCATGGCAATAGTCCTAGCATTGAAAAACTTACCTCCTCAGATATTGAATGTCGTTATTGTGTCTGATTCATTAGCTGTTTGCACCGCTTCTTCTTCACACATTTGGTTATTTGATTCCTTCCCACTTAAGAAAAATCCTCGCGATATAACTCCCTGGTCATAAGGGATTATTGCCGAATGAAGAAGCAGATTCTTTAAGAAGTTGAGGGCCATCACTAGACGGCCCTCTGATCGACGTCTTGTATACTTTTATACTGGCCGGAGCACGGATACATCGGTATCAACGTCAGGCGAGGTGGCTGGAGGGTGTCATCACATCCTTTAATGATTATGCCCATTTTCCATATGCGTGGAACTTACGATGTTGCGAATCTCACCAATGCGGGGTTACTTTAACTAGCTTACGTTGTAGAGTTCCACAGCTCAACTTCTATATGCACTGCGCTGGCCTCCCCTCCTGTGGTCGTTGTGCCCTATGTGACGAACCTGAAACCATAGAGCATTTTTTCTTACATTGCCGCTCTTTCTCTTTAATGAGAAGAAAATACCTCACGTAGCCAATTCACCGCCTCAGACTTGCCCTTTCAATGCCGGTCTTACTTTCGTTTGGTGCCATTTCGCTTGGGTTTACTCACAGGAACTTGGTTGCAGCCGTTTACACCTACGTCTCAGAGGCAAGGCGCCTACCCTGTCACCCGCTCTTCTTGAGTTTATTTCAGCTGCACTCACACGACAGGAGAGCCTTTTCTTCCAAATTCCCGCATAGCCTTTTCTTCCCAATTTCCGCATAGTGCACACTTTAATTCTACAATTCCTATGTTTGTTGTGAGGTTATTCTCATCAATTTTTTCTCCAAATCTTAGTTCCCTAAATGTGGCACATTAGCCCCAATAAAGCTTCCGATCCTGGCCAATCCCCCAAGTTGGTATGCACTACCAACAAAGGAGCAACAACAACAACAAGCAGACTTTCTAGACGGAAGGAGGTAAGCTGACGTACCAGCATGCAGTCCCGAACCCCTCACGGCGCCTCCACATCGTCGTCAGCCCGTCCTCCGGGCACGTGTGCATTTGACCAGAACGGCAAGTCGCTGCCGCCTTCACAGGCAACCGCCGCCACTCCAAATGCGACACAACCAGCTTCCAGAGCACCGCCAGCGGTGACAAGGCTTCATATCTCGCCGGTACCGGTTCCACTGTCTATCGCGACCGCAAGGACACGATCCGCTCTTTCCAGCCCCTACAGGTGGCGCTGCGGAAAACGGCAATGGCGGACGAGACGGTGATCAGGCCCCCGTAGCAGCGTGCGCGCCAGCATCAGTAGCGGCCTAAAAGCCCGTAGTTGTGCTTGAAACAGCTACTTTCTAAAAAAATAAACACAGGTATACGGTGCTGATTGCGAGGCAACATTCGATTCGTTTCAGGGTGTCTGTAGCGGTGTAGCGGTGTCTGTAGCGGTGCATGGCTCAGGCTGCACGGGAGTGGTTTGAGAACAATTCCGGCTCATTGGACAAACAACCTGCGACACAATGTGCAACGCTAAGTTTTCGGATATTATTGCAGTGAGCGTCATCGCAGTGTGCGTTTTGCTTTAAACGTATTCATTTCTTCCCTGTGTGCATACAGAAGCCCATCCGTACCATGCAAGGGCGATATGTGCGTATTGCGGTGTTTTGCTTGGCTGTAGTAAAACCTAGTTATGACTTTGGGCAGTAAAACCGCGAAGACGAGGCTCTCATTACGTCATATGAAGGGTTATATAAACGAACGTGTTAGCATTATATGAAATAAAATATTATAATCCCACGTTTTTACGCGTGCATGTAGCATACACTGGCGTGTGATATTGAATCGTACATGAAAATATAGGCAGTAGTTTACGGGTGCGCTTTTGGCTTCTGATAATTAATTTAAGAGAAATCTCTTGGCTAAAATTACGTTATGTTGATTTGACGGCCGGTAAGATTATTAAGTGCGTCGATGCTTGTTACCAAAACAAAAACGGGGGTTACCATACGCATTCAAGAGCTCGCATTTGAACAAGTTTTAATAATGTCATTCCTAAAGCATCTTTGCTTCAACATAATTATCCCAATATAAATCAATAATCAATCAATCAATCAATAAACGCATGACCACTTTGCTTCTCGCCTTCGTGTGCAAAAAGGTTTTAGTTGTTTCTTATTTGAAAATAAAAGAAAGCGGATTGAACAGCCTCTGCTCCTTATTGTTTGAAAGCAGTGGAATTGAGCCACTTTAACAACAAATAAGTGACGAACGATTGAAACATTATGCGGCAGTAATTGTAAATAGTATCCGAAAAACCCGATCACAAGGTTACACAAAAATCCTACAAAATCGGCGCCCTCACAGCAAAGAACTATTAAATGTGACAGCCGTAATTCAGTAAAGAATAATTTCAGCACCACGTACGCACGGGTGGGTCCGAAAGACCCGTTTTACTCTGCAGCAGACACCGATGAGGCCCAAAACTCTTTCATTTACCCGCAGCTTCTATAGCTTCAAGAAAGTTGAGATAATATGAAAGCTCGTTCAGCCCATATTTTCCGATTATTTATACGGAATTGTCGATTACTATACTTGCGATTACTATTTTCCTTTTGGACCTGCGAGGCCGCGCGGATGCCGCCGGTCGCCTCTGCCGGAGCGACCGGTCCGCCGATCACCGTCTCCCGGCTTCGGACAAATTCCGCGCGGCGTCACTAGCGTCGCTGGAAAGAGCGAATAGGTTAGGACAGCCGATCTCCGGCTACCTAACTCCACGCGGGACCCGACCGTTCGGGTAGGACAAAACGAGCCGCCGCCGCTGGCTGACGACTTCTTTTCTTCCGACGAAGAACACGAACAATCGCAGGTATATCCTTGCACGTGACCCGACTCCTTCGTAAAGTCGTATTGTCTTAGCCTGCTCGATAGAGCACACGCCCGAGTCTGGAAACAGGACTGCGCTACTAAACCGTAGAGTGACCAGCAACCGTTTTACTCCATTCATGGTTTACGTTCTCTAACGCATAAACGAGGCGTAAAATTGTCTTACAATCCTATTCTAATTGTACATTTGATTGCTTCTAAAATAAGGCCACTAAATCGGGCACAAAGTTAATATGGAGTGGAGCCTATGCACTATGCTTCGTCGCTCTCTAATCGCTCAAGCATTCAGGTTATTCAACTGCAAAGTATGCAAAGCACGTTTGTAAATCATCCAAGTTCCCGTTCATGTATACCCGTGGATAACTGACGCTGATTACAATGTCGCGGTTTCGGTCACAAGTGTTCGTTTCCATATGGATGAAAAAATATGGTTAGCAAGTACTTCAGCCAAGACCGTTCGGATTAAACCGGCCATTCTGCAGCATTTACCGCTGTAACAATTCCTGCTTATGTTTTTTTTCAGGCGTACCACCGTCATAGTCAACTTAGTTTTCCTTCTCAACAAATGTTTATCCTGTCCCGACACTTTGTGCCCCCGGTACGGCTTTGGTTTCAATTGCTTATTAGGCTTCAAGGCGTTACAAGTTAGCTTACCCACCCTACATAGGATCCAAGTGGGATGCACCGATTGGTGAAAGCAGGCATAACTGTCTAGCCGGCCTTAAAGAAGCCGATATTTAAATTCCCTGCATCGACATGCTGTGGACACACAAAGCTTTCTTCCCCTCGCCTTTGATCTCAACACCGCAATGTATTGTTCCTGCAAATGGGGGGCCGGCTGCTAGTGAAGTTAGAGTATTTCGGCATGATGCCAAGCCAAAAAGAGACAAGCACGCTGCTTGCGGGGTCAGTACAGGCACTGACTATCATCTGGAGTTTATTCGCACAAGAAAGCAACATGTAACAAAATCCGAGCTGCTTCGACCATTTCGGAATGGCGCAATCAGATAGACGTCGGCTCCATAACGCGAGGGACCCAGGCTCGACTGCGAAGGCACTTGATGTGCCTTCGCTTATCAGCATCATCCTTTGGCGAAACCCATTTCGTAAAGTTGGCATTCCCAGAGCGCCTTTCAGTGCGTCATTTAATGTCATCAGGGAGGTATAGAAGCTTCGCTTTAAGTCGGGAAAATGTGTCAGTGTTCGACCCCGAAAGCCTCATTTCTCGGTAGACAGCACGTCGCATGTATTCTCCCGTGACTTCCATGAGAAAAGTGCAAATGTACAACGTCGTTGAGTGACGCCACCGTTTTGTTTCAGCAGGACGATTAAACAACTGCGTAAGCTTCTTGCCTTAAAAGCAGAGAAAATCAGTGCATTATCTGTAGTCGTGTATGATGGGGAATTTAGATTACTGGTTTTCGGTTTGTATGTGTGTAGGAACGGCCTGTTGTAGATCGTATATTCGAGTATCACTTATGATACTCCGTTCCTCAGTCTCGCACCAAAGAAACGTGCCAAATTATACGCTTTATCAGAAAATTGTAAAAAATTGCCCTCGGTCTCCTCTCACTCACTCCACTCCCGCTTCTGTAATGAGGTATTCATAACCCTTTTCTGGACTCCTAGATCCACAGCAGTTCCAGCTCTAATTGGCCTTCTAGCCTGGGTCTTTCATACATAGGGCTGTTCCACAATGCAGCCATATCAACGAGCTTGGCTCTCCTTACCATTTACAAGTCTGAGTAGCAGCTTTAGGATGACAGGTGTCCGTATACCATGTACATGACTATGCAGCTAACCTCAGATCTTATCTACTAGCGTATACGGTTTCTGCACGGCGTGGTCTTTCCTGGCGCTAATAGCTTGGCAACACTTGCCTTACGGCCCGATGTGCTGAATTTCGCAATGTGCGTTTTCTACAGCTCTGTTTAGATTTTTTTAAGCACGTTCTCTCTGCAGGTAGAAACCGGCGGTGCAGCCGTCGGTTGGAACCAGAAAGGTGTTACGAATCGGCAAGCGCCGCCGTACTTTCCCGCATCACTCCTCGGCTGTGCGGCGAAGCCACTACGTGCGCCTTTCGTCAGGCGCCGCCATGTCGGTGACTCATCATTCAAGTTTCGACAAGCCGGGCCAGACGCCTCGCTTTCAACGCGCTTCAAACTCCGGCGGTTGCCAGCGGCGCGCCGAGACTCGTTCAAGGACACAGAGGCCCCGCGATCTCAGCGAAGTCCTCCTCTCTCCCCTCTCTCGGACTCAACGTGCGCCGAGGCTACCGACTGCTTACGAACTCTGGAAAGAGCGTTGTGTGTGTCTGTGATTCTCGTGGCGTGCGCAAAATGTAGAGGGAAGGCTGTTTGGACCGTTACCGCTTTTGGGTATAGGGACCGGGCAGCTGGACGGGTGGCGCCACCACTCGGCGCTCCCCTCGTCAGTGGAATGAGCCGGTGCATTGGACTACACAGCCTCCCGTTGTTATTGTCGTGTTTGCTTCGGTGCTTTGTATGTTTTGGTGGTGTTGTGAGCAGTCATGTGAGATTAAACGAAGTCTAAACAGATGTGTTGGGTTCTTAGATGGAGTAATCACTACGTAAACTTGTCGGACGCGTCTAAAGTTGGGTATCGGCTGCAATGGCAAAAGCGCTTTTTGCAGCGATCTGCGCTTGGCTCCACCCGTTCTGAGTGCGAATAAAACTACTATTATTAATATTATTTTCTTCTTAAATGCACTCACGGCTACGCAAACTTATTGGGTGCTGGTAAGGTTGGGGAAGGGCTACATTGACACGAGCGCTTTTGCAGCGCTCTGCGCCTGGCTCCGCGCGATCTGAGTAGGAATCAAACTATTAGCAATATTACAATTCATTTCTACCACTTTAAATTATCTTCACTGGTTTCAATGACTACGGTTTCGACGCCAGCCGTAGCGCTGGGATACCTCGATACGTGTGCTTTAAATAGAAAGGCACCTGCATACGAGATGGATTACCGTGTAGCCGTAGAAATGTTGTGGTAGTTTACACTTTTTCTAACCGTGAGGTTTGTAACTTCGGTTTTGGTGAGCGACACTGTGACAGCATGGCCTGAAAGCCGAAGTGGAAAACCCACGTTTCTGGTGGTCATTTTATCAAGAGCCAAAGTTATTCACCAACTCAACAGCCCAAGCTACAAACCATCGCTCCTCCCCTTCCCGTTTTACCCCCTGCGTAGAATAAAGGCTGGCCCCGATAGTTAAAAAATGTGGCAGTGTTAACGTCAGCCGGTGTTTTTTAATGCTTAAGTATTCTTTACAGAGTACCTAAAAAATCGTGTAATGCCTGGTGAAGACACCAAAAACGCGCGATTAGTTGCCTCAAATATGGGTGCATGAGCCCGAGTCCTCCACCACAGACACATTTCCGACACGCTGGAAAAAGTTTAGATTTGGAGAGGGGGCATGAAAGTTCAAAATTAAACAGCAAAATCATCTAATGATTATGATGGTTGAACACAAAGCTTTCTTCGTGCGAAATCGAAGGTGAAATGGTCAAAGTCAAAGACGCTGCGACCAAAAGACCAAACTGCGTGCTGGTTAAATTCGACGCTTAACTAGTCAAAGTTTAAATTTAGAAGGCAACCAAGGAAACCCATACGATAGAGCTTTGCGATAAACCATCATCGTCGTTAGTCGGAGGTGTGCATAATTTTTCAAGCGTAGGTGGCAGCTTGTAAACCGACCGCAGCATTCAGTTGTGAAGCTGAGTACAGGTTTCGGGCACCCTCCTGTCTTGCGTCCTTCAGTCACGCAGGAATTGGTTTTTGAAAAACCATTTACCAACTAGCCAGAAACCATTGAAATTTTTGTAAAGCAATGCTACCCCACAACAAGCAATAACATTCTACTATCATGCGGTATTTATTCTATTAACGATTCCCGATGACTGTAGTAAGAGCATTTCAGTGAAATTAAACACGTTTCTGCCGTAGGTAATGAAGATACGGAAGCGTCATCCGTCACAATTTCTGTTTTGAGGTAAATCTTCGAAGACACCTTCCAACTTTGTCTTTCGCTTGTGCACGACGTCGGCGCCGTTTCGTCATCAACTGCCAAAGGCCTGCGCCGCAGCATTCCTAGATCGGTTGCACACACCGGCTTTGTGGGAGCATTTAGCGGGAATATACTCCTCGATTCGCAAAACTGCATGCAGGCATGAAAAAATTGCATGAAGCAACGAACTTTCACTTCCAGCTTGACTTCCAGCTTGGCGCATTGAGCGTCGTCTGCTATTTGTAAATACTGAGTATGGGTGTAAATAACACACATGGCATACCTTGTAAACGTCCCATCCACACTCAAGATTCACCAATCTGAAAAATGCACGTGGGGTTACGTTAGCTTTGCAAGCCGCACCGCAGAAAAACGACAGAAAGCCATGCACAACTACGCTGCGCTGACCGCCACCGGCATTCCACTGACGAGCGGTTCGCCACGGGCGGCGCTGTTCGCTGAAACGACGGTGGTGCCATACAACGGCCGCCCGGGCCCTATAAATAGAGCTGCCCAAGCGCTGTAATTTATTCCTGTTAGAGCAGCGAATCCATGCTGTCACTCTGCTCGAGTCCTGTATTGTAACCTCGCCCGTCGGGGCATTGTTCTTTGGCTTCGGCTCACCTCTCGCTATGAAGTAAACAATTACGTTAGCCTACGGCTTCTGGGCTTCTTCACGGCTGCAACAGCGGCTGGCCGCTCGCATCATACGCGCTACCACTCGTATGTCGGAGGCCACGGAGCTCAGATCAGGTGCCCCTACTCGGTCGCAACAAAGGCCTCAGCTGCCTCCAGTGGCTGGTGGCCAACTTGTTGATCCTACTCATGGTCACACTGCTCGTGCTGGTCACATTCGGTTCCCACAAGTTCGCCGCCTCTAGGGGCCACGCCGCCACCTGAACCACACCGCGAATAGTGCTAGTGCCTGACTCGGGATTCTGAAAGACACCACCCCTTGCCCTGTCACGGGCGAAGCCTTTCGACATCACGGAGCCTCTTCCTCACGAGTTGCGCCACGCTGGATTCGAAAGGGGATTGTCACCGCACGACTACCCAGACGATGCACCACGCGGTCGGATCCTGCATCGCCGCAAGAAGACCACAATAAGTCACCGAGAACCCGTTCGTCGAAGCAGGCCACTTTCTTTTACGGCGGCTCCCTGACAGTGCGCCGGAGTCGTGCCGAACGCAAGATAATCACCGTGAACCGAGCTAAGAAGAACAATTCGAGGCGGTGAACATTTCTAAAATGCATTCCATAGCTTAATCTCCGTGTCTCCGGAGTGTTAGCGACATCGCCTTAGCGTCTACTTTCTCGCAGATAGTGTGGATTGTCATTGGGATTGCACTACAACAAGAGATGAAGAGACGTAGACAGAACTAAGCTTTGTCAGGCTAGTTGGTCCATACTGAAAGAAGGGTAAACGGCGCGAGAAGTTAAGACGAAAAAAAGAAATAGATACGACACTTGGAAGTGCAGTCTAGGCGTCGTATGTGTATTTGCCATTCGTCTTAATCTCTAGCGCAGTTTACCCTTGTTTCAATAGACAACATCTTCCTTCGAAAATCAGGAAGTGCATTCGTGAAAAATGGCCTTCCCTATCTCCTTCACTAATTTGGCAGCGCACGTTTATATAGGGCAGGATGGAGCGACATTGGGAGTGTTCGTCTGCAGTGGGCGCCACAGACGTTCTTCGAACTGTGATCCCGATGTCCGGGCTATATTTGTAAATAAGTTATTTTTATGCCAATGGGCATTCTATCGAAAATAAAAAAATAGATTCGGCGAGAGAGGCGGTAGGGTGCGGTGATTTCTCGGCAACCTAATGATCTAATAAGCTGTCGCGGGCTGCTCGGGCGCCATGTAAGGTTACGAGGCTTGGACCTGCTCGGATCGTGAGCTATCGAGCTGCCTTGTTAACTGCTTCATCACCACCCAACACTGTATTTGCAGGAGACCAGATCATTTCCCTTCGTTAGTAGGATGGCTTTAGACGAGAGTATTGAGTGCCTGTAAGTGAAGAGGGATGGGTGAATACTTCCTTTTCCAAAGTTTTCGGTGGCTGTATTCTAATCTGAAATTGTGATTGCAGGGGTCGCCCTGCGAGCTATGCCAGCGCAAATGCTGCCTCTTCGGCCGTTGCCGGATTGTGGGTGCGTACTGTAAGGGAATGGATGAGTGGATTGTTTAGGACATAGATCCGTCAAAGCATACGTGTCATGATACGTATAGTCGGCCATGTCCACGTATACCGTGCTTGGGTCGATTGAGTGCCTCTCGGTTAGAGTTCGGGGTCGTTGTTCCATGCGCTTTTTATTGTGTACAGAGAGCATGTTTTGCAGGAGAGCGCGAATGATACGTTGAGCGTGAATTCCTTGGAGGATAGGTACTCTCGGATCGGTAGTTAGCGGGGCTCGCATATTCAGTCTGTGCATGATTTGTTGGCAGGTAGGGGATTCCGAGAGTCTTGATAGCTGATTGAGCCCGTGGGCCTCTATTAGTTCCTCGACTGTATTGCAGACGCCCGGCTGTTCCAATTTGGCTGTGGAAGAACCGTGGGGTATTTGTGGGGCTGTCTTGTAGAAGTAAAGGAGAAAACACTTGCACTAATTAATACTCATCAGTGGCTGAGTTTTAAAGCCGTACTGACTTTTGTCCGAAGCGCGAAGTAGAGCAGGGTCAACGGTTAGGTACTCGTGCAGACCTTTTGTGGGAATTTTAAAAAATCCTCATCGTGATGCATGCGTTGCTTAAGCCACTTCCAACGTGTTCTTTCTGGTAATAAGGCTTGAATAAGTCTTATGATGTCAAGGTGAGAAATAAAATTGTCTGACGATTGCGATACTCCCTATAGCGAAATTTGAGCGCAGCCCTTTAACTGTTTCTATGCTGCTCAATATGTTGAGACGAAGAATTTCAGACAGACATTCATGCATGGGTGGCGGCGGTAAGTCTCTGCGTCGGCAGAGTTTGGCTTCTGCTCGGGCAGCTTGTTTATGTGAAGCAGCAGACGGAGCACTTCCTTCGTCTCAGGAAGTGATGGTGTCATGGGCGAACGCACGACGGCGCGTGCTGCTCTCTCATAGCGTGTCAACGCCGCAGAACACGCCTCGCGCGGAACCCTCGGCATACGGCCTTCCTCTTCACACTTTCGCCATGATCCCCTTCCCACTGTCCTCTTCAATCTATGTTCGGTGTCCTCCTCCTTAGGTGTCCTCGTAGTCCCTACAACAAGGGACGACGGCGAGGGAATCCCCGAAACCAACGGAGTGGTTGCGTAAGAGCTGCGCTCTAAAATATTTCTTCCACGTTGTAGATATTGGGCTGAACACAGAACACCAAGACGAGCTATACTTGTGCTAGAAACGTTACCTGAGTACTTGTACAACACTGTTATGTGTTAGCGTGCGTTTGCGAAGGTGTGTACCCGAATGTGTCGGATAGCTGACTATGTTTCTGAGAAGGAGTAAGGCAATGTTCCCGCTAGGAGGCAAAGAACGCTGCCTGTTTCGACGAATTGTAACGTATAAATGTGCCAGTTTCAGTTCGGATCCACGCGTCCGCCATATTTGACCATAAAATCATTTCCCTCGATGTTTTTCGTGTACTTGTAGGAGAAGAGCGACTCACCCACATCATTTTTAAAATTTTAAGCTTCCACAGATATCGCCGCAATTAGCTGCGAAGATCGATTAGGGTAGCTGAACAGCCGCCGGGCAATAAATTTTAATGTGTGAGAAGTTCAAGTTTAAGCATTCTTTAAAAGTACTCATCGTGAATACAAATCAACTCGCTAACAGGAACAAAACGCAATCGAACCAACAGCGACAAACCAAACTTCCCAAAATGCACGTGATATGCTACCAGCAGTCATGAGTACCGCATGTAGAATGCATTTAAAAATGGAATATCAGTCATAAAGTCAAACGCAGCAGTATAAAGGGCTGCACGAGCTCCTGCTCCTCACAAGATTGACCCCGAAGACCTTAAACTGTGGCCAGTGTAGGCCACGAAACTAAGCTCAAGGTTTAGCGGCGCCAATAGCGTTCGAGCCTACTGCTAACTGACGCACCTATCACAAAACGCGCCGTGACGACCACCGGAAAAAACTCCCGGGTAAAGTATCCATAGCTCCAACGCCAGCTTTGTAGGCCTCGTGGCCAATATTTTTCGCTTTACGCTACTTACATGCCTGCATTTCCCTTGCGTAACCATAGATGTATTTTAAACGTGATCCCAATTAATATCTGCTTGTAGACCATTTCCTTATCCGCGCCGTATACATCTGGAAGACTTTGCTGCTTCTCTAGAAATTTCTCGCCGCAAGCTATGGTGTTGAAGTACTATAATAGCACGTCTGCTGGGATTTGTTTCAATGTGCAAAAATATGATGCGACTGGCGCCAGAGTAGACTTTGAAGCAAAGGCGAAGATCGGCGTCAAAATGTAGGCTGGTGTATGAACTCGCCAAGGTTACTGCGTATAATAAATTGTCACCGTGTTTCACTTGATTGAGCACAGCTTATAGTTTATTAGCGTAGTGAAACCTGGACGAGTAGTGGTTTCATGCCACGCAGCAAGCACGCTGCACCCTGCCTCAACTCATTTTCTAGCCGAACCTCCAATGCGAGGGTTGCCCTTTCTTTATTTCGCTCCAATCATCAGAGCCAAAGCTCTCCCGTCGAGGTGGATACGTGCGACGTTATTAGTCTAAATGTTTCCCGTGATAGCCTTCTGGCTTAGGGGCATTTTCACGTGCAACCTTGAAGGCTCGGAAAGAAACATAAGGACAGTTTTACATGTGGCGAGATACATTTCGGAAACTTAGAATTTCCTTGGATTCGGAAGGTCCTGGCCAGTCCACCCGTTCATCTTCCTTCCCAGTATCGATATCCGGGGTCGCCGCCACAAAGCTCAACCCTACCGAGGCGCCGTCAACCGTCTTCGTACTGCTTGTTGACGACCATTCAGAGCCGTTGATGTTCTGGAACGCCTGTGGCAGCGGGTCCTTGAGGTTGCGTCCTGTACTTGAGGCTGGGGTGGTGGCACCCCTGTGAAGGTTTCGGGGGCCGTTGACGGTGGTCGAAGTAGCGGTCTCTTCAGCCGGGGTCCCGCTCACCTGGCTGTGCTTGAACAGGATGAAGACGAGGAGAACAGTGACGCCGAAGATCAGCGCCACGAATCCGCAAACGATGTACAGCACCCGGGAACGACTGGTCTGTAGGGTTCCATGTTGCAACTGGCTGTCCGACAGGAAGGCCAGGCCAGGTGCTTGTTTTTGCTCGGCAGCTGCGTTGAGGGCGGGGTCTTTCGAGGTCTTCCGTGCCGGCAAAACGGGGATCATTTCGGCATTCGGTTCGCCTGCACCGCTGGGTGTGGAGGTAGGAATCCCTATGCCGGGTAAATGGCGATGATGATGACGGTGATGATGATGCTAATAATTTTTGGTGAAAATGAATACGTTTGCCTTTTTCTGGCTTTATTTTAGAGCGCAATGACTGCATTTGGCCCGCGTTTGTGGATGTAATATCTGGTGAAGCCTATTGTCAAATATGGGGCGGCTATCCGGATACTGAACGTGTCTGCTACTGGCGATGTGACCGGGTCACCTCGTGTCCCACATTTCTTGTACCTAACCATTCCTCCCTCATATTCCATATTTCCGTACAAGCAGGGCTCTCCCCGCCCTAATCTACATGTCGCCCTGTGGTCCCGGTTGGCTGCCCACCACCTCCAAGCCCGCCACCACCGGAAGACAGTGAACACTTCTCTCCTCCGAGGACGAGCCATAACGTCCCGGCTCGGAATTGTCGCATACAAAAATATTGTATGGTCGGCTATAGAAAATCCTTTTTATGGTCGTCTTTAGCTATTTGGCCCAATAATCTTAAGACTTTTCTATGGATGTCGTTAGCGATTCGTATCGCCATTCCTATGGGTGTCTTTAGCTTCTTCTATAACCGGTTCTACGGCTGTCTTTAGCTATTCTTATCGACATTCCTATGGGTGTCTTTAGCTTCTTCAATAGCCGGTTCTATGGTTGTCTTTAGCTATTCGTATCGAAATCCATATGGGTGTCTTTAGCTTCTTCTATAGCCGGTTCTATGGCTGTCTTTAGATCTTCTTTCGATATCGCTATGGCATAGAAGAATCTAAAGACACCCATAAGAATGTCGATAGGAATGGCTAAAGACAGCCATAAAAACGTCTAAAGATAATTGGGCCAAATAGCTAAAGACAACCATAAGAAGGTTTTTCAATAGCCGACCATACAATATTTTTGCATAGGCTGCAGCCAGAACAGAATCACCACTACTTGAAACACAGCGACAGCAGCAGCCGCTGAGAAATTATTAGCACGCTGCCATGCCGGCATAGAGCCTTGCAGATCTCTAGAACTTCTCCTGTGGCACTTAGGTTGTGTGCCTAGCTCCATTCTGTAATATATGCTCCGTGAACACTTCAGCGATATAGGGGAAGTGCAAGGTTGCGATTACAAACACTTCGCCAGTTTTCATTCACAAAAGGCTTAAACACAGGCATTCAAGGAAAGCAAAACCAAGGGGTTTATTCATTCCATTCATTACATAAAGGGCTACTATCTACGCTACTTCGACGCCACATACGCCGATCGAAACACACAGCACACGCATTCCAACACTCTGGTTCACGCTTACGTTATTCGCTCGACAGCCACACTACGCGGCGCATTTTCCGCGAACGCCCGCCGAGAAACAAATACCTACAGGTGCTGGGTAGTTCACAGAAAAGAGAGCCCTCAGAAGTCGTTCATTACACTCAGTACTCGACGCACACAGCTGCAAGTACGGTGGCGAAAATGTAAATGCACTCTCAATAAAACAATGAAGACGGTCGCACACAATGCAATGATAAAGAAACGTTTTTCCAGGTTCACTCAATTAATTCCTTGTAAATTTTCTCAGTTCGCGAAAAAATAATTATTCTTGTCACATCACCGCGGCCAAATCTTCACTTCTGTGTACGTTGCAATGCCCATTTGGTGCAGGGTAGTTTAGAAAAGTATTCGTGAACACCAAAAAATGTCCTGCATTTCTCGCACTATAGAGACTCTTCAGTTCGTAAGATCACTCACCCTGGAGTTTTGCGTACAATAAAATTCCTGTCACAGTATCATAGGTATCCATTTTCGCATGAAGTTGATGTTGAATTAATCGTAACACTGTCACTGTAAACAGCGAAATTTACGACACCGAAAAGCGACACATTTGCTTGGCGTCACACCATCTGCACGAGCACATTGCTGTCGAGTCGTAAATTCCCAACACTAGGCAACACGTGCCATGCCCGCGCACATGAGCAAGGAGACGAAATGTGGCTGACTGAGTACATCCTGGTATAAGCAGGTCCATCGCGGTAGCAAATAGTGCGGAGATACGTGCCCATCTTTCGATCTTTTTCTAACTTGTTCGCTGGTAATTATTTTTTTTTTGTAAATACAAGATCGCTTAACGTTTTGTTTTCTTCATCCGAAAAAGTTGTATCTGTTCTCAGTACTCAGGAAAAATTGTCTGTCACTAGCATTGCTGCGCGCAGGAATACTAACACAGCGCGGGCTGAACGGCCGTGTCCTTCGGTACCCATCGCCAAAACCAGTATGCCATACAAACAACAGAAAATAAAACAGGAAGCCGAGGTGTCCCCTCTACCTTTTCATCGCTTCTCAGAATTTCCTCACCGCGTCTCCTTCGGTCCGGCGCGGGTCGCTGTCCCCCTTTCTCAATGACTAATCTGAAAGTGGACTCCGCGGGAGAAAGAATGCGGTTGTTCGCAGCTTCCGCCGTATTTCTGAGAGAGCGTACCGTGGGCCGCGAAAGTTATTTCCAATCTGCTTCGACGCTGTGAGGGCCGTTTTCAGAGAAGCCCGCTTTTTCACTTGACCACGGCAGCGAAGGGCCGCAGAGGAAGAATTCTCCGAAATTATACGTCTTTCGGTCCACGTTCATTTGCAAGCTTTGCCGATGCGCAGCATCCAAAGTTGCAACCTGAATTTGAGCGTTAATCAGTAGCTTCCTTTAATAGTACTTTTCCCGTATTGTTGTTATAATAAGTACCTAACCTTATTGAACAAATACGTTCATATAACCGGCCGATCAACCTCATCATCGTTATCCAATCTTTGTTGTAGACGTTGCTAGGTAAATCATGAGTATATGAATTTCGCGTCATAAGTCATATTGAAACCAGCATAATAGGATTTAATTGTTGCTCGAATTATACTTTATAGGCTAACACTTTTCGATTAGCGGTTGTAGACTTGGAGCCTTATGTTAGTATGTAGTTAGCTAAAGAAGCCTTTAATGATGCAGGCTTGTAAGTTCTGCGCCAAACGCTTTCTTAATGCCGGCAAAATGTTTCTTAATTATCACACGTCTAAAGGTTTACAGTTATATATTGCACTGTACCCAGCCGCAGAAGCTTTTATGGCTGCCTCTCTTTAGCTTTAAAGCAAATTCTCTCCAATAGCTGGCAGAAGACAGCCGTATGGTTCCAAGTTTGTAGACTTAGAGCTAAACAACGGCCCATAGCCAGCCAAATGAGCTTTTATGGCTTTCTCTCTGTAGCTTTAGGACGAACTCTTTTCAATAGCTGGCAAAAGACAGCTGAATGGTTTCAAGTCTGTAGACTTAAAGCGAAACAACGGCCTATAGCCAGCCGAATGAACTTTTATGGCTTTTTCTCTATAGCTTTTGGACGAACTCTTTTCAATAGCTGGCAATAGACAGCTGAATGGTTTTGAGTCTGTAGAGTTAGAGCTAAACAACAGCCCATAGCCAGCCAAAAGAGCTTTTGTGGCTGTCTCTCTTCAGCTTGAGGACATATTTTTTTCCAATAGCTGGCAAAAGACAGCTGAATGGTTTCAAGTCTGTAGACTTAAAGCTAAACAATGGTCTATAGCCAGCCAAAAGAGCTTTGCCGCGGCTGGTCTACAGAACTAGAGCCATACATATTTCTTTAGCTGGCTACAGTAACATGAATAGCTGTGACTCTATAGACTAAACACACTAGGATGTTCTATAATCGTCTAAAGAGAATTGTATGGTTTATAGTCTTTAGTGCAGGATCTATAAAAACTTCAATAGCTGGCTATAGCCTAATTTATGCCTTTTTATGGGTGACCATAGAGACCCATAGGCGGCCATAGCTCACCATACATTTTTCAATAGACGCCCATAAGGCATTTTTGTATGGGGTGTCGCTCAAATAAAGTTTATTATCTCGCGAAAGCCGCATATAATTTTCCGCTTACGCTCTATCTGAGCGAAAATTGATGCGCAATAGAGGCAGGAGGAAGGGTATGCGCCATGGCTCGATGCTAGGCCTAGTGTCATGCACCGAGCAGGCCTAAAATTGCCAACCGCTATGCGCAGCTCGACGTACAATGAAGGAGACGTTCCTTGGCATGTCAAGAGGCTCAAACTGAAGGTTGGCTAACGTAAGGCCTAAATATTAGACGTTAGGGCTCACCTTACGATTTGCTTACACTCTAACGTCGTCGACCGGTAACCGCTGGGAAAGTGCTGGTTGTATATATCGCACTTCAAGATGCGGATACCAGCTCACGCCTTAAACCTCAACACAAACTCTTAGGCCTCAGCCCCGGCACATAACTGACAGTTTTTAATCATGACCCATATGGGTGACCGGTAAAAAGCGCAAAGGCTCATGGGTACGTCGTCTGCTACCGCCACTTCCGGTTCGAGTTCTCTCCTGCCCTCCCGTACGCCTGCGTGCGCCGGCGGCTGTCAGGCGCGTGTGTGCGTGTTGTTTATTTGTCACAGGGTGCTTACCTGTCAGATAAACCCCTAGTAGGGTCAATCGTTGGTATTTATGGAATTCCCGATGCATGAGCGCTTTTTTCCCGGTGGAAACAGATAAACAACAAGCACACACGCGCGTGAAAGCCGACGGCGTACGGGAGGCCAGGAGAGCTCCCGAACCGGAAGTGGCGGCTCTGCGCGGGAGAAAACAATGCACCCATGAGCCTTTGCGCATTTTACAGGTTACCTATACCGATCAGCATTTTCGAGTCCCGTCCCTGACACAGCCCCATTGCTCTATGCGCAAACCCAGAAAATGTCTCGTTCCGTCAATGCCTTCCAGCGGCAAACTGACTATCAAGCTCGAGGTCAGGTCAATGCCTCGCGTGGTTGTGAAACGAAATCGTCTAATCTCTCGTTCATCCCGAAGGGGGTGGAAAATGGGATAGGTGGAGAAGCAAGAGCATTTGCCATCAGAAAACGATTCAAAGATGCGCTCTCTGCACACAAGTTCACTCCGCGTTCACAGCTAGAGCGCTGAGTGTGCCGAGCAGCGCCTGTTTTGAATTTTATCGTCGCCTTGAGAAAAACAAACCAATACGGCACCCACCTCCTATCTGCCAGATACAAAATCTCGCCCAACCCTGAAAGAGACAGACAGAGAGTTGCTTTATTGAAGAGAAAAGAAAGTCGACTCAGCTGATAACTGCCTCTTGTGTTGAGGGCACCTCAATCAAGACTGGGGCTAGGAGGA
The DNA here is from genome assembly GCF_048455015.1 of Haemaphysalis longicornis. Taxonomy (NCBI): domain Eukaryota; kingdom Metazoa; phylum Arthropoda; class Arachnida; order Ixodida; family Ixodidae; genus Haemaphysalis; species Haemaphysalis longicornis. The sequence continues at coordinate 167,526,546 of NW_027526295.1, forward strand.
GGATAAACAGAAAAAGAGATAGAAAGGGAGAAGGGGATGATGGTTCAGAAGCCGTGCAGCCTGGACAGAACTGGCAGCACGATAGCTGAACCCTCTTCCGCTTGACCAGGCAGTCCTCCCACACTCCTTCCTCTACCTCTTTACCCTCCCCCAACCACGAGCAGTGAAAAAAAAATGGTGGCAGGCTCGGACCCCGGCGATCAGCTTCGGCTGCTAGAAAGGATCCGCCAGGCAGCGACCGCACAAGGACCTCTGTACTAAGAAAACTTCCCGTCGTCGTGGGCCCAGAAATGAACTGATCTTCGGTCAGAATAAGGTTTACTCCTCCTGCTCCTATTCGGTCGTCGTAACGGTTACGCCACGTATATTCCAACTCAAGCCTCCCTCGACATATCCACACGAGCTTATCTCCACACGAAGCGAACATCTTAACCCTCTCGTGTGATAATTCCCTCGCATGGTTTAATTCCGTAAGTTTTGAGCTCACTCAGTTCAGGGGGCGGCCAACTCCCACCCGCATGCACATGCTTCAGTGCTCGCGATCAAAAAGAAGCAGACTTTGGAGACGGAACGAGGCAAGCTTACGTACCAGCGTGCAGTCCCGAACCCCTCACGGCGCCTCCCCATCGTCGTCAGTCCGTCCTCCGAGCACGTCTGTATCTGACCAGGCCGGCAGGTCGCTGCTGCACGTATTGCCGAATTCACAGGCAACCGCCGCTGCCCCGAATGCGACACAGCCAGCTTCGACACAACCGAATGCGACACAACCGCCAGTGGCCAGACAGAAAATAATACCACAGGTTACTTCTCTGAAATATTCCCTGAAATTGGCGTCCTCGTATTAATTATACGGCGGCCAAAGCGAAGAGGGCGGTTTCACTCTTACAAAGGTTTTGCAACAAGTAGTCGGGTATGCATAGACATTCTCCTCATGCTGTACTGCCTGTACGTTTGACCTGCAAGAGCGGAAGCTTGGGAGAGTTGGTAATACATTGTATTGGCGGGAAGCGCAAATTAACACGAGGACAGAGAAGAGAACAGCAACATAGTCAGGCCAGCCAGGGGCGTCTAGTGCCCTCCATTGCCTTAAAAATCCAGATGTCACAAAAGTTCCACCTGTAATTATTGTAATAGCGTAAATAGAGATAAATAATCAAACGAAACTTTTAAAAACGAAAAAATAATGAATAGCATAAAAAATTACGGAAAATGGTGAAACGTGTAAACGCCCTATAGATTTCACGGAAGTTCCCCCTGTCATCGCTATAGTAGCATAAATGAAGGTGGTTGGTCAAACAGAATATAGAGAAACAAATAAAAAATTCGGAAAATGGTAACCGTATGGTAACACCCTTCAAAATGGTAACACCCTTCATTTTAAAAAATCAAGATTTTGCGCAAGTAACACCCGTAATCGTTATAATGGCGTAAATGGTGAAGATAATTGGTTGGACAGGATTAAGAAAAACCAAAGAATTTGGCTGTAAAAAACTCACACTCAAGACAACAGACATAAGAATTCTACGCAATTGTAGACAATTCTATGAATTTCTCCAGATTTTTATGGCTAGGGTGCTGTGCATTTTTGTTCTTAGTCTGCATAAAACACCTTGCAGCAAAGCCAACTATATCCACTGTTGCGACCGGGCGGGGGCACCCGATCCGAGCTCCGTGGCCTCCGACATACGAGTGGTAGCGGGTATGATGCGAGTGGCCAGCCGCTGTTGCAGCCGTGAAGAAGTCCAGAAGCAGTAGGCTAACGTAACTGTTTACTTCATAGCGAGAGGTGAGCCGAAGCCAAAAAAAAAAAAAAAAACAATGCCCTGACGGGCGAGGTTACCATACAGGACTCGAGCAGAGCGACCGCATGGATTCGCTGCTCAGACAGGAATGAATTACAGCGCTTGGGCAGCTCTATTTATACCCAAAAGCGGTAACGGTCAAAAGGCCAACAAGCGGCAACACGCCACGAACGTCACAGACACACACAACGCTCTTTCCAGAGTTCGTTAGTCGTCGGTAGCCTCCGCGCACGTTGAGTCCGAGAGAGGGGAGAGAGGAGTACTCCGTTGCGATCGACGGGGCCTCTGTGTCCTTGAAGAGCGTTGAGACGAGCCTCGCCGGCAGCCGCCGAAGTTTCGAAATGCGCCGAAAGCGAAGCGTCTGAGCCGGGCTTGTCGAAACTTGTCACCGACATGGTGGCGCCTGTTTTCGAAGGCGCACGCAGTGGCTTCGCCGCACAGCCGAGGAGTGATGCGGGAAAGTACGGCGGTGCTGGCCGATTCGTAACAGCTTCTCCGCCAGGGGTCCGAGATCCCGATGGATAAGGGTCTTCAACCGTTGTCCGGAGGGATGCTGTCGAAGTGAAGTGCCCGGCAGACGCTCGACTCCAGGCCTGGGCTGTACGACACCGTGCTGGAGCTTCACCGGGCCGGTCACGGGACGAGTAGTGGCTCCCCAAGAACATCTCTGGCTTGTTCAGGCAAGCAAGCAACAGAACAACACAGGAAAGACACAACCGCATCGCCGGCAAGTGCGAAGACAAATCCACACTGAAGATCTACCAGGCTTTTAGTTGCGAAAACGTACGCTAATAACTAACTACACTAGTTATATTCTAGCCCAGCAGTACTTTAGACAAGTGAACAAACCTGAAAGTTGACATTTCGCGTGATTGGAAATGTCCCACACACACAAAAAAATGCAATCGTAAAGGGCGAAACCTGCTCCAGGAAAAACAATGAAATTGAGAAAGTCAGGCGTCTACAGGCCACTTCTCACGCAGAGAGCTGCGATTTGAGCTCTCGTCAATGCTCTGAGTTTTTCCCCTTCTGTACCGCACTTAAGGTGCACCCGTTCTCCGAACGCTGCTGCGACCGCGTGAAATGACACCGGTCGTCTTGTTCGACAAAGGTCGAGCGCGCGGAGGAGCGAGCGATATTTTCCAGCGTTCGAACGTAAGGCGCGCACTCCTTCCTGGAGGCGGCGTGCCCTTGGCGCGAAGCGAGCTCACGGCTTTGCCCCTGGGCGTGCCCGCACTGAAACACGCGCCACAAGAACGTGCGGAAGTTTTTCCTCTATCCTTCTTGCTCGCCTTTTTAGCAACGCGTTCGGCAAGCAAACGTCGGAACGCGTTTACGTTCTCTCCTCTAGGCTGATCGGTTCCCGGCTTCGGCTTAGCCACATGCGACACCGGAACCTCAACTAGCTCAGCCGATGTTGGCCTATCGTCGGGAGCATCAGCTGGGAGTGACAAGGGCACGACGTGCTCATCAGACACCTCGTAGCTTCCAACAGACCCTATCTCGGCGTCCATCGCCTTTTTCGCAACACAATCAGCAAGCGAATACAGAAGGGTATTTCGTTCTGTTTTGCGGCTGTCAAGGCTACACTAGATCCAAGCTGCCCTGTCTCAAAAGACGGCTCAGCCGCCCCAGACACCTGAATCTCTACGAGCTCGGCTGGCCGTTGCTCGAGGTCAGCTACCTGAGCTGGTGGCAGGACGGAATCGGCTTGCTCAGTGGCGAGATCGTCATGACTCCCAACTGAACCCTGCAAACCGTTTGCTGCCTCGACTGCAGGCTTTCCCACCACGTCGCTCGTTTCTGCACTACCGTCCGAAGGAACAACCTCCGTTTCAGCGGACTCGTGCGGCCTTTCGGTAACCTCATCGTTTACGCATTCCTGCGAAACGTCGCTATCTCGCGAAATGTTCACGTTCAAGTCGGTAGCCGTTCCCAAGGCCTCCCGCGAATTTGAACCGTCGGAACACTCCGCCGAGATCTAGAAAAAAAAAAGGCCGACACATTATCGCACTCAGTGGACACGCACTGCCCTCTGCCGCCTCTGCCGACAGTCTGAGCTAATGCGCAGTCGTTATCTCTCTCAGCAACCTTGCCGCGCTGCTGGGCCGCAACCGTCGCCTCCGACTCGCGCTCCCGAGCGTCTGCTACTGGCAGCGCTGGCACGGTGCTTTCCTCGACAACGAGGTCTTTTTCGAGCAACAATTCTAACTCGGGCTTCACTTCTTCCTGCTCGAGTTGAATTTCATGCTCTAGGTGCTTGTTCTCCCGTTGGAGTCTCTCTGTTTCGAGCTTCTTTCTTTCCCTTCGGATTCGCTCGATATCGAGGGCGTACCATCGCACCTTTTCCTCGTGCTGTCGTTCTCTTTCCTCGCGTTCCTGCTGTCGTTTCTGCCTCTCAAGCTCCTGTACTCGCTTTCTTTCCTCGCGTTCCTGCTCTCGTTTCTGCCTCTCGAACTCCTCACGCTGGCGCTCAGCCTCAGCCTCTGCCTCGGCGGGCTGACGTTTCGCGGTCTCCCTGCCATTGATCATGCATTCCAACAGCTCCTCATCGTCAGCCCCAACAGCGAGTATAGCCTGTATCAGCTCTGTCTTTCTCAGCGCGTCCGTAACATCCAAGCACAACTCTTTTGCAAGCTCCAACAACTGCGGTTTTTTCAACGCCTTCAAATTCATGGCCGGTCTAGAGTACTGCTTTCCCACTGCTCCAAAAATTTTTTGCGCGAGTAACCCACGCGGCAAAAACACACGCCCTACCAGCTATCCTCAGAAGCCTGGTAAAACTCAGTGAAGAAAAGTCCCGCACTCACCCTTGACCGCCGTGAATTCTGCGAAGTCCGAAGCCGCCTTGACATCCGTGGTGTTGGGTCTCGCACCGCTGGCTCCAGGTGTTACGAAGTTGTCATCCGACTGCTGCCAACCAGTTGTTGCAACCGGGAAAGGCGACTGCAGCCGAGAAGAGGTCCAGAGCTGATAGGCCAACGTAAGTGTTTACTTGATAGCGAGAGGTGAGCCGAAGTCAAAGAACAATGCCCCGACGGGCGAGGTTACAATACAGGGCTCGAGAAGAGCGACAACATGGATTCGCTGCTCAAACAGGAATGAATTACAGCGCTTGGGCAGCTCTATTTATACCCAAAAGCGGTAACGGTCAAAAGGCCAACAAGCGGCAACACGCCACGAACGTCACAGACACACACAACGCTCTTTCCAGAGTTCGTTAGTCCTCGGTAGCCTCCGCGCACGTTGAGTCCGAGAGAGGGGAGAGAGGAGGACTCCGTTGCGATCGACGGGGCCTCTGTGTCCTTGAAGAGCGTTGAGACGAGCCTCGCCGGCAGCCGCCGAAGTTTCGAAATGCGCCGAAAGCGAAGCGTCTGAGCCGGGCTTGTCGAAACTTGTCACCGACATGGTGGCGCCTGTTTTCGAAGGCGCACGCAGTGGCTTCGCCGCACAGCCGAGGAGTGATGCGGGAAAGTACGGCGGCGCTGGCCGATTCGTAACACCACCTGTCTAAACCATGAGGCGTACCAGAAAGCAAGGCGTTTGTTTGTTTGTTTGTTTGTTTGTTTGTTTGTTTGCTTGCTTGCTTGCTTGCTTCCTTGTTTGTTTGTTTGTTTGTTTGTTTGTTTGTTTGTTTGTTTGTTTGTTTGTTTGTTTGTTTGTTTGTTTGTTTGTTTGTTTGTTTGTTTGTTTGTTTGTTTGTTTGTTTGTTTGTTTGTAGGCCTCTGCAGGGGAAAAAGCTTTTTTAACTCTAGCGGCGGAGTACGTTACAGAAAAGCAGAAAGACACTTCTCTATTTTGAATTTCCCATCTTTAGTCTCGTCGTAATGGGAAGCCGCGTATGGTCCAGACTACCGGACGGTGCGACACATAGGAAAATTTCAAAGCGCCCGGGACGTGTAGAGAGTCGGCCCAAAGGCGCCGTGTCTCGATTCTCCACCACAAACGGATACGCCTACCCTTTGCTTCCAGACTATCCACCCAGATGGAATGACTTCGAGAACGAATAGAGGCAGCACGGCCTGCAAACGTAACCCCGGAGTGGCTCCTCCCAAGAGCTCCACATTGAAGCAGTGGAAGCCGGCTTTGACAAGCTCTTAATGAGCCTAGCCTCTGCGCCGGCTCTCAAGGTAGGGGCCGCTGACTTGGAGGCGGCACAGAGCCACCCTCACTTCGGCCGCCGAGAACTTCGCCTGAGCAACAATAAAATTGATGCTCTCTCTCTCTCTCTCTCTCTCTCTCTCTCTCTCTCTCTCTCTCTCTCTCTCTCTCTCTCTCTCTCTCTCTCTCTCTCTCTCTCTCTCTCTCTCTCTCTCTCTCTCTCTCTCTCTCTCTCTCTCTCTCTCTCTCTTCTTTCTCTCACTCTATCTTTCTATCTATCTATCTCTAACTCTCTCTGTTTCTCTCTCTATCTTGATTGATTCATTGATTGATTAATTGCTATTGGTTTTCCCTTTGTAGCTAGGCGATGACCTGCCATCTTACCAAAAAGAACTACTACAGTCGAACACGGATATATCGAACTCCAAGGGGATCGCGAAATAGTTCGATATATGAAAAATTCGATATAAAAAATACGGGCTCTGAGACCTCACCTATGGCGGACGATCAGTTACCGATCGTCGCATTCAAGAATGACAACTAATTCGCACTCACGACGCAACAGGACGCTTTAATACCGTGAAAAAAATCGCTGATCTTGGCCTGCTTCTTCGTCCTGGAAATGAAATTAAAGACGCTGGTCTCCATCTTCTCGAGGCTGCACAACTAGGAAATTCCAGCAGTACGCTGCGCCTTCGCACACCATGCACAACACGCACGGAAAAGAAGAACAGCGCGCACGTACCACAAGAACTTTGAAGGTAACAATTCCAAGGCTCTCTGAACGGACTCCAACAAAGCGCTCGCGATGGTCATCTCCGAGAGAAACAGTGATCTCTGAAAGGTGCGGGACAACTCGCCAAACAGCAGCAACAACAGCAAAATGCAAAAGAAGGAGGAGGCCGTCAGCGCCTTCGTTCCCTCTTCCCTTTCCCCAGACGACATCGGGAGAAGACAGACCCAGAGAGAGAGAAAAAAAACTCTTTTTCGGCAAGCCGGGGAACGTACGCAGCCGAAAAAAAAAAAAGGACGTGTGCAGTCGGGGCCGATGCCTACCTCGCACTGTCATATTTTCCGAGCGTTCGGGCTTGTGTGCCTAGAGAGATTTAGCATACCTGGCTCCGTCCGCTAACGCTACGGCGGCCGGTTGCGGGGCCCGACTGGGCAAACGCAAATTTGTTCCGGTATGGGATTTAGTTCCGCGAGCCAGTCTTCGCCATGCCCGCGCATTCTTCCACATCCTCCTCAACCTTAATCGGGGGGTGCAGCGACCGCCGAAGAGCACCTTCCAGCTCGCGCGGCGTTCGATATACCCAATGTCGGGAAAAATACGGTTCGATATAAACGTACGAATTCCTATACTTTTACACTGAATTTTCAAGGGGATAATTTACGAGTTCGATATAGACAATAATTCGATATACCCGTGTTCGATATATCCGTGTTCGACTGTATACCTCTGTTTTAGACTCTTGGTTTAATACTAGCGCTGCTTAGGGCTGGCACAAAAAATTTATTAGGCACAAAATACCTTTTTTCCTGTTACAGGTGGTAACTGTCCTAAGCTGTCCTAACTGTAACTGTCCTAACTGTCCTGTCCCCTCTGCTTTTTGACCACCAGCATTCTAATCTTCTTTTCGTCGCCTCTACAGCCTTGAATTAACTTCCTCGGTGCTACCCTTAAATCCCAGGGCTTCTGGAAGAAGAATATTTCCCTCATGTAGATTTGGATGGATATCCTCGCATTCTAACACTATGTGCCGCATAGTTTGTTTGTTTTTTCGGCAGACCACGCATAGCCCATCATTTCGTGAATACTTCACCAAAAAGCTTTTAATTCGCAGGCAACCTGCTCTAGCCTCAAAAAGCAAAGCACTGCCCTGGGAATTATCGTAGAAATTTTCCTGTCTGATGTCCAATTTCCCCGCCCTGGGCATCTCTAACGACGTTTTAGCTTTCATTTTTTCTCTCCAGTTATCCGTTTCTATCTGCCTTGCCTCTTTTTTGGTTACCTTGCCTGTTTTCGATTCTCCAGTGTTCTTTCCGTATTTCATCGTTAGCCTTCTAGCCCTCCTTAACCACTGCGTGTCCACACTTTTCAAGTATATATGTACCTAACATCTTAGCTGCCCACCTACGTAAATCCATTGCTCTCAACCTTGACACCTTGAAAGGATGGGCACTCTCGGATCGGTAGTTAGCGGGGCTCGCATATTGAGCCTGTGCATGATTTGTTGGCCGGTAGTGGATGCCAACAGTCGTGGTAGTTGATTGGGCCTGTGGGCCTCTAGTAGTTCCACGACTGTATTGCAGACTCCCGACGGTTCCAATTTGGCTGTGGAAGAACCATGGGGTATTTGTGGGGCTGTCTTGTAGAAGTAAAGGAGAAAACACTTGCACTAATTATTACTCATCAGTGGCTGAGTTTTAAAGCCGTACTGACTTTTGTCCGGAGCGCGAGATAGAGCAAGGGGCACGGTTACGTACTCGTGCGGCACTTTTGGGGGAATCTTAACATACTCAAAATGATGCATGCGTTGCTTAAGCCATATCCAATGCGTTCTTTCTGGTAACATGGTTTGAATAAGTTTCATTATGTTAAGTTGTAAAATATGCTAGTTTCAGTTCGGACTCACGCGAATGCCATATTTGACGATAAAATAATTCCCCTCAATGGTTTTCTTGTCCTTGTGGGAGAAGACGGACACACCTAGATCATTGTTATAACTTGGTGTCTTACTCGCATACCATCGCCTTAAGCTGCGAAGCTCGAAAAAGGAATCTGAACGCACCCGAGTAATAAATTTTAATGTGTGAGAAGTAAGTTTAAGCACGTCTTAAAAATACTCATCGTGGACACAAATCAAATCGCGAACCGGAACAAAACACATCGGTATTGATAGTGAGAACCCAAACTTCCCAAAATACACGTCATATACTCCCAGCAGTCACGAGTACCGCATGTAGAATGCATTTAAAAATAGAATGTCAGACGCAGCACTATAAAGGCCTGCACTAGCCCCTGCTGCTCACAACACTGAGTCCGAGGACCTATAATCGTCGCCAGTGTAGGCCAAGGAACTAAGCTTTAGCTTTTAACAGTGCCAAAAGTGTTCCAGCACACTGCTAAAAGACACAATTCGCATAATACGCCACGAAGGCCACGGGGAGAACATTTCCGGGTAAAGTATCCACAGCTCCGACGCCTAATTTGTAGGACTCTTGGCCAATAATTCTTCGCTTTACGCTAGCGATGTGCCTGTATTTCCCTTGCGTAACCATAGTTATATTTTAGACGAGATCCCGGTTAATATCTTTTCTTAGACCGATTCCTTCTGCACACCCTATTCATCTGAAAGGCTTAGTTGCTCCTCTAAATTTCTCGCCCCAAGCTATGGTGTTGTAGTACTACAATAGCACGTCTGCTGGAATTTGTTGCAATGGGCAACAATATGAGGCGATTGGCGCTAGAGAATGCTTTGAAGCAAAGACGAAGATCAGCATCTAAATGTGGCCTGGTGTAGGATCTCCGCAAGGTGACTGCGTATACTAAATTATCACCGTCTTTCACGTGATTGAGCACAGCTTATAGTTCATTAGCGCAGTGACACCTGGACGAGTAGGGTTTTCATACTACGGAGCAAGCACGCTGCACCCTGAATCAGCTCATTTTCCAGCCGAACCTCGAAAGCGAAGATTGCTCTTTCTTTATTTCGCTCCAAAAATAAAAGCTAAAACTCTCCCGTCGGGGTGGACACGTGCAAAGTTATCAGTCTAAATCGTTGGCGAGATAGTATTCTGGCTTAGGGGCAATTTTACGTGAAACCTTGAAGGCTCGAAAAGAAACATAAAAACAGTTTTGCATGCGGCGAGACACATTTCGGGAACTTTGAATTTCTTTGGATTTGGAAGGTCCTGGCTAATCCACAGATTCATCATATTCCATCCCAGTATCGACATCCGGGGTCGCTGCCACAAAGCTCAACCCTACCGAGGCATCGTCAATGGTCTCGGAGCTGCTTGTTGACGACCATTCGGAGTCGTTGAGGTTTTGGAACGTCTTTGGCAGCGAATCCTCGATGTTGCGTCGCGCACGTGAGGCTGGGGTGGTGCCAATCTTGCGACGGTTTCGGGACGGGTGGACGGTGCTCGAAGTGGCGGGGTCTCCAGTAGTGGTCCCGCCGAACTGGCTGTACTTGTACAGGATGAAGAGGACGAGAACAGTGACGACGAAGATCACCGCCACGAATCCGCAGACGGTCCACAGCACCCACGAACGGTTGGTCTGTGGGTTTTCTTCGTCCATCTGGCTGTCCGACAGGAAGGCTAGGCCAGGTGCTGGCTTTTGCTCTCCAGCTGCGTTGAGGGCAGGGTCTTGCGAGGTCTTCTGCTGCGGAAAAATGGGGATCATTTCGGCATTCATTTCGCCTGCACCGCTAGTCGTGGAGGTAGGTATCGCGATGCCGGCGAAATCGCGATGATGATGACGGTGATGATGATGTTAATGATTTTTTGTGTGAAAATGAATACGTTTGCTTTTTTCTGGTGTTTATTTTAGAGCGCAATGAGTGCATTTGGCCCGCGTTTGCGGATGCAAGATCTGGCTGAGCCTATTGTGAGGTATGCGGCGGCTATCCGTATAATAAACATGCACGCTACTGGCGATCTGTCCGGGTCACCTCGTGTTCCAAATTTCGTGTCCCTAACCCTGCTCTCCTCACATTTCATTTTTGAGGTCCAGCAGGGCTCTCCCCGCAACTAATTTACATACCACCCTGTGGTCCCGGCTGCGTGTTTCCGGACGCTTCGCTGCACAGGGCAGCGTGTGATGTCACTGCGCGCGCTAGTCTTTTGAGCCCCTGTTAAAACGAGCCCACCGTTCGGGCTCTGCGGCCTCGATGTACAGTACTGAGCACACGCGCGGACAGCGTTGGTTCGGGCCTCATCAGGTGTATTTCTTATTTTTTTTAATTACTTAATTTTTTTTCTAAACTCAAATCTACACCTTGCTGTTGTTAATAATGGTGATTTGGTATGTTTTAAGTCGCTTTAGGTTTGGGGCGCAGCCAATAACGATGTTAAATTATCGTTCTCCATCGCGCGAACAGGCATGTCACGTGGGTTCTTTGTGCAGCGAAGCGTTTGGAAATACGCGTCCCGGCTGGCTGCCCACACCCTCCAAGCCCGCCACCATTGGAGGACAGTGAATATCTCTCCACTCCGAAGACGCGCAATAACGTCCCGGCTCGTACCTGTGTCACTAAAATAAAGTTTAATACCTCTCTTTAGCGTCCCATATTTTCAGTTTACGATCCATTTGAGCGAAAATTGATGCGCAACAGAGCAAGGAGGGCAGACGGGTATGCGCCATAGCTTGACGCTTGGCTTAGCGTTATGCTCCGAGGCAGGCCTAACATTGCCAACCGCTACGCGAAGCTCGACGTACAATGAAGTAGACGTTGCGGGACAGAACTCTTTCGACTATGGCGCATTTCTCGCGGTATGAATAGTTGTGCGAATACCCGCCTCCTCATACTGGACGTCAAGTGGAAGACACCCTTATCCACACATTTTTTTCGCACGCTGTGGATGATCCTTCCACTCTCCTGGCTATTCCTGTCATCGGCATCGACCACTCACTCCAAGAACAATTGATTCCCCTTTTACGATTGCGGGATTACAGATCGCCGTTTCGCAGGGAAGACCAAAGTCGGCCCAGGTCCATGATCTTATCAAGTGGCAGGACCTCCGCAATCTCCCCCCTCAAGGCCTAGATGTTCTACTGCAATTGGTTAACAAGCTATATGACTCTGGTGAGGTCCCTGTTTCTCTTCGGGTCACGATCATCCACCCTATTCCCAAACCCGGCAAGGATTCTGGAATTCCGCGGCGCGTCTGCCCTATTTCACTAACTCTCGTCATTTGTAAGCTTATTGAACGACTTATCAATAACAGGCTTGTTTATCATCTCATACGTACAGGCTGCTTTCATCGTGCACTCAAAGGCTTTCGTTATTAACAGGACGTCCCGCAAGGAATTGCCTGATTATGTCCTCGCACTAGATATTCATAAAGACTTTGACAACGTTAGTCAACCAGGCATTCTACAAGAACTCGCGCTTGCCTTTCCGAGTCAGAAGGCTCAAGCCTGGATTAGGAACTTCCTCCAGCACCGCCTGATTCGTCTCAACCCCCAAACACATCTTCCTACCACTTACTATCTTGATAGGGGTGTCCCTCAGGAATCAATCTTTGGGCCTCTACTTTTCAATCTGGCGATGAACCACTTAGCTCGTACTCTGGAGCAAGGCACTGCCGCCAGGTTTGCTTTCTACGCAGACTATGTTGTAGTATGGACCGAGGCCAGCGATTTCCCTTCCAAAGAGCCCATGCAGTCTGAACTGCAAGCTGCGATCTTCAGCCTGGAGAACAGCTTGTCCCGCTTCCAACTCCAGTTATCTCCGGCCAAAACGGAACTGCTCAGCGTCGACGGTAAACATGCGTCGAATAAGGACGAGATCATCTGTCTTTAAGTAGGAGACACTCTAATAGAATCTCATAATGGCACTATTCGTCTGCTGGGTCTTCTCATTGGCAGTTGCAATATCCCGAAACAATGGATAGCCCACCTTAGGAAAACCTGGCATCCTACTTCACACCTGCTCTCCCGGTTCTCCAATAAATGTGGTACGGCACACCAACACGCTTGTACCATGCTCGCTTGTGCAGTGGCACATGGACGACTAAGCTAGGGCTTCCCGGTGTATGATCTACGTCCATCCCATGTTAATGCCCTTCACAAGATAAATCGCCATCTTCTCCGTACGATAAGTGGCCTTCTAACTTCGCCCGAGCCATCCGTACAAAGTTGGGCGTGACGTAAGTCAAATGACGCATACCCACTTAAAAAGATTGTCCTACAGGAATTCGTTTTAGTCGCGAAAACTAATCAGTAAGACTAATCAGGTAAGAAATGGTTTAGTCTGTAAGTTCAAGACAGAGAAAAAATGAAGAAAACTCACACTAACGCGCAAGACTTGAAGGTAGCCAAGCTGTGCGCAACCTTCACAACTATCACGAATTTTTAAGTCCACGACTTCAGCCGATTTGCTATTTCTTCGCTGCCGCAACGACCTGTGCTCCTCACCTTGGACATCACCTTGGAGGGGCGTACGCTATGACCTGTCTTTCTCGTCCCGAGCAAATGTTGCCACGATTACAGCGAACGCTGGATTTCTTTTTTTTCGGGGGGGGGGGGGGCGAATTTTGGCAATTCTCCCCAAGTGCGTATGCTTGGCTTGACAAACGTGCGCCCGGGAGGCCGGGAGATCGCCGCGAGGCACACACACACACACGAGCGCTCGGCATTTTCTCGGGTGTTTTAACTGCCAGGCGGCGCCGCAATCTTGGCCAATATCCCTAAGTGGGTTTGCTTGGCTTGACAAACGTGCGCAGGGGACACTGGGCGGTCGTCGCGAGGCACGAACACACTAGCGCTAGGCATTTTCTTGGTTTTGTTAGCTACCGCACGGTCACCGCTAGGTCCACGTTCACGTGCTCACGCTCGGCAATTTCTTGGTATTTTTGAGTGCGAACATAAAAAATTACGATTTCCTAAACAGTTGCGCTGTTAAAACAGGAGTGGGAAAACAAAATAAAAGTCAACCTGATCCGAATCGTTCTAGCACGGGTGCCGTCTCTGCACCCGAAAGATAAAAGCTCTGGAAGTGGCAATGGCAGTCCTAGGCATCGCAGGCGAGACTCCGGCAGCCTTCTCCGATGATAGTTGTTGTTCCTGGCTTAGCGGTGCATGTCCATGCGGGAGACTGGCAAGAAATCAGGCAATTTGAGGTGTTATGGCGTCCGAGCTCATTTAAACAGATAAACAAAAGCAAAATACACAGAAAGAAGAGCAACGTACCCAAGAAGAAAAGCAAAATATTGGAAAAGAAAAGATAACCATAGAAAAACAAAGCAAGACACAAATAAACAGGGGATAAACACAAGGAACTCGCAACTATAACACAAAGGAAGCGCTGGCGAGTCACTGTTCCGCACTTCCGACAGCTTTTACGTTGAGTGTAACTGCATCCATCTTTTTGGTCGATCCCTGCTTTAAGTGCGAGCAAACTGACTTTCAGGGCTTGGTTTGGTTCAAGGAAGAATAAAATAATTCTGCACCAGGCGTTCGCGTATTTGAAGCGTACGTTTATCAGAAAACAAGCCATCATTGGCCTTCGAACAAAAGTTGAGAAAGCTACGAAACGCGGGATTCTTCAGTCAAAAGAAAAATATATTCAGGCATTAGCGTTCTTTGATTCAGCTTAATTTGAGAGGGCACACTTAAAACGTTGTCCTGTGGCGGCCTGCACACTGCACAACACTGTGCGTATATAGCCAACCACTTGCTTGGGCCAGGCGGTGGGCTTCCTCACCGACTCAGCGTTTCAGGTACGAGCCTATTTGTCATATATGAGCATATTAAACTCCAACCAAGCAAGGTGTGGGTTTCACGCGCATACACCTAGGCTTCTGTTTCATGCGCTTACAGACTTGCACCAGGGAATGGTAAATCCACACATGCTTGCGTGTCGATCATTTATGGCAAAGAGGAGGGAGAGTGAGTGCCCGCGACGTAGGTGAAGAAGAAGGCAACATGTCCGGAGACACCACCACCCGAACACCGTCTTCTTCCCAGCTAACGTCAGTCTACACGACATCTTCGGTGATTACGCCCCGGAGCAGGTCTTTACAATTTCGACTTTGCATCATCGGCTGCGCCTTAATATCGGTTTCAACAGCTATCATTTTATCACTCGTCATCCACTGGTTCTTAATCCACGGCACTCGCTGGTTTGCCTTGGGTCCCGGCAAGCGTTCCGGAACCAGAAGTGGCGCTGCCGCCTCGAAGCCTGAGCCTGGTCGTCCAGGTGCCCCAGACGGCTGCGTAGGCCGCGGCTGTCAAGAGCTGGCCAGGTACGCCTCTTGCTGCCACTATGAGTCCCCTCAAATACCTTTTTCAGCGAAGCAGCTATTGATGCGTAGCATTCTTTGCCTAGTACACCCCCTCCCCCCCAACCAGGACCGTGTAACGCCCTGCATTGCCTCTGAAATGCAGACATCGCGGAAGCTGCACCTGCAATCGTTATATAATAGCGTAAATAATTGGTCCAACACAATTTTGAAAAACAATAAAATAAGAAAGTGATTTAAAAAAACACGGAATAGGGCGAACAAGATTTCCACAATAGTGCAGATTTCGCAGAAGTTGCACCTATCGCTGTAATAGCGTAAATAGATATGATTGGTTGATGAAAATGAGGGATTAGAAAGACGGAAAATGGTGTAGCGCCCTCCATTTCCACAATAATGCAGATTTCGCTGAAGTTCAACCTGTAACCGTGATAATAGCGTAAATGGAGGTAATTTGTCGAACAGAATTTAGAGAAACTTTTAAAATAAATGTGGTTGATCCTTCTCTCATGGGAATCGGTAAAACACGAAAGTGAAATGTGCCTTCACAGGAGCACTTGAATGTTTCTTGTGCATCGATAGCAACTTGCACATCGCTATTTATATTTCGTCGGTATGGCAACGTTAGACGCATCAGCATTAGAGACTGGATTACACGCTTCGGAGCATTGCGTAAATCCGATTGAAACCCCAGGCGCTCGCAATCCGTGCGAACGAAACCGAACGGGTTGTCAGCGAATCGTTTGGTGGTCACAGTACGCTACACCGAAAAGAGCATGATTTGCGGGTCGGCGGCAGTCTTGTGGGTGTGCTTGGCGAGCGACATCCTGCTGGCGGTTCGATTAGGCAAAGGTGCGACCACATTGGTCCTGCTCCGTGGCGTGTACGCCATACGCTTGCGTTGCGACGAGCTCAGCTTGTGGAACGCGGCGGAGGCGTTCCACAAGCTGAGCGGCGTTCCACATAGGCGGCGGACGGGTAAACACAGCAGCTCCCGCTGCTACACGCTGCCCTATCAAGGCGCCAACTGTCGACGTAGCACCATGATGCACTAATTCGCTTCACCTCTCCTAGACGGCAGCACCATCTGAACGGACAAGTTAGAGGGAAGGACATCAGGAGCGCTCGTACAGCTACCCGGGAATGACTTCATGGCTCAGTCGGTAGGGCGTTTCACACGTCCCGTTCCGGCCAGAGTGATTGTGGGCTCGGAACCTAGCACCGCCGCACCAATGGAACTTTTTCGGGGGATGTCATTTCCGTGACGGATATCACGTTGGTGAGGTTTGTGTACCCCGAAATAAAACACTTTCGTTTTAAAAGAAAAATATTAACAATACAGAACATGGCGAACCGTGTAACGCCCATAATTTACAAAAAATGCAGATTCGGCGCAAGTAACACCTGTAATTGTTATAATAGCGTAAGTGGAGATAATTAGTCGGACAGGATTAAAAAGAACAAAAGATTCGCTGTAAAAAACACTCAAGACAAGCGGCGTAAGAATACTACGCATTGGTAAACAATTATTCGAACTTCCGCAGATTTGTAGGGCTAGGGTGCTGTGCATTTTCGTTCCGAGTCTGCATAAAACACCTTGCGGCAAAGCCAACTTTATCCACGTTCCTCTGAACCGTTAGGCGTTCCGTTCCGTAGAGCGAGGTCTTTGTTCGTTTGTTCGTTCGTTTGTTTGTTCATTCGTTTGTTTGTTTGTTTGTTTGTTTGTTTGTTTGTTTGTTTGTTTGTTTGCTTGCTTGCTTGTTTGTTTGTTTGTTTGTTTGTTTGTTTGTTTGTTTGTTTGTTTGTTTGTTTGTTTGTTTGTTTGTTTGTTTGTTTGTTTGTTTGTTTGTTTGTTTGTTTGTTTGTAGGCGGCGGCCTGAACAGCTTTTTTAACACTACCGGAAGAGCACGTGACAGAAAAGCAGAAAGACGCCGTTCTCCATTCCGAATTCCCTTCTTTTGTTTCGTCCTAATGGGGAGGCCGCTGTAGTCCAGACTCCCGGACGGTGGGTACATAGGAAAATTTCAAAGCGCGCGGGACGTGTAGAGAGTCTGCCTTAAAGGAGCCATGAAGAGAAAACACAAGTTTGGTTCATTCAAAAGATTGTCTCGTTAGAATCATACTGACACCACTTTTAACGTAAACTTCGCTCAAATAAGCTACATAATTAGGAAAAACGGGAATGGTCATGCGACCCACCAGCTCATTTCCCGCAACAGAACCTGTGATGTCACATGGGCTAAGCTCTGCGATTGGCGGAGGCTAGCAGAAGCAGACGCAAATTAGGTAGAGCTTACAAACTAGACGAACGAGCGATTTGCGCTAAAATTTAGGGCACATTCTTTACAAAGCAATAGGAATGATGGGACAAACAGTGGAAGTTACGAAAGCACATGTAAACATAGAAGTACTGATGCGTTCTGCTGTTCGTACTGCGCACAGCATGCTTTGGTTTAGCTGCACAGCACTATGGGGCTTGGGGTTGTCTTAGACGACACTGGCCGATTGACGCAAGCAACGGTGTCTTACGTGACCCCATTTGTCGAGCGAGCACTGTTTCAGGGAACGAATATTTTCTCCCAGAACAAAAACAAGCCAGGTTTAAATGCGGGCAAAAACAAACCAAACGCTTGCCACGGTATGGTGGCGCCATCTAGGTTACGGAACGTAAAGAAACGCGGGAACAAACCAACACCGCTACAGGGTGGAGACAACCTTTGAACGGTCCCGTGCCGCCGCAATTGGGCCAACGGGCTCAACGCGTTATTCTTTTCGTTTCCCACGAGACCTAGCAACGCGAAACAGACAATATGATTCAAACTTCTTCAGTAAACCGCGTTGCGGCGATAATTTTAGCGCGGTTTTGACACAATGACTTGCTTCGGCGGCGAGCGAGCAACCGAACATGGCGGCGCCAGCGTTACGTGTCTACCCTGTACGGCGGATGCGTGAATGAAGGTATTCTAGGCTGCAGAGCGGTCGGTTCCCGTGATGTCACTTGGGACCACGAAAACGCACGATTGAGCGGGAAAATCAAAATTTTAACCTAAATTGTTTAATTTCTCAGTGAATAAAGCACCGTTTGTATCCGGACAAGCGCTGGGGGCACTATAAAACACGAAATCTTTCGAATAAAACCAACTTGCATTTTCTCTTCATGGCTCCTTTAAGGTTGCCGTGCTCCGATTCTCCCCCACTAACGAACACGTCCACCCTCTGTTTCCCCACCATCCACCCAGATTGAATGTCTTCGAGAACGGCTAGTGGCAGCACGGTTTCAGTTAAGGCGTCGTGCCCTTGTTTAAGATTATGTGCGCCCTCAGCTTCAGAATGCCTCCTAATTATTGAATAAACTCTGTTTGGAACAAAGTGTGTGTCCACGTCTACACGCCATCACCTTCCAAATAATCCACTTGCACCGCAATGTAGGGATCCCGGCGGTCCTGCCACTGCTTGAATGTGTCTTCGGAGAATTCCTGGCGACGCGCGCCAAGAACCTGCGTTTGGCGCTTTTTCTCCGCCGTCGTGTAACAGGGTGAAGTACACAGGAGCAAAATCTGAAGTAGGGTGTCTGCGTAAGTGAAATTATGCTGTTTCGGGAGGCGAACTCATCTGGGAGGAAAGCTCGGTGACAAAGAGCACTTTCACCGTGAACAACAATCTTTTTTGAGAACCACAGATCCACTCACTTTTGCCTCATGCCCTTCTTAGGACAGCTTAAAACCAGGCGATTGAACTCGCTATTGGCGGTCTGGCCCCGTGAGACGAATTCCTGATGGACAATGCCAAGATTGTGGAAAATGGCAATAAGCCTGCACTTCGTCTAGCACTGGACGTGCCTCGCCCATTTCACTCGCTGAGATCGTGGGGTGTTCCACTGTCAAGACTTGCTTTGCCTATGGATAGTACCCCCAAACCCAAGTTTTATCACCAGTACTGATTCTTGGCATGAAGGACGGTTCACCACCAGCACGCTGACGAAGCGCTTGGCACACTTAGGCGTGGTGTTCCATCAACGTCCTTCTGCTCCTGGGCCTGCAGCCGAGGGCCGAACCTCGCGGCAACGCGGCCCATGTTCAAGTCACACATTGAGGGTAGCCTGGATTGTTCCGCATGTCACGTCTACCGTTGCAGCAATGTTGCGTACTGTTCGCCGACGAACCTCACACAAAATTGGTGAACGGCTTCCGCCTTTTTGGGGGGTTGAGCTTGTTGAAGGTCTTCCTGGGGCGGTATTCCCGTGTTTTGTCCCTTTTGTGTCCCTTTCAAAAGTGTCCCTTTTGAGCGAGCCCTGATTGGCTAAAAGCAAACACCCGGATGTGACGCCATGCAAGCACGACGGAGCTATGAGCCGTGGCTACTCGGAGCAGACGATTTGGAGCAGACGATTTTTCGTCGCAGTTCGCTCGCGGAACAATAAACACATAAAAGATACTCTGATACGGTTTCACTTCTTTAAAATGAGTTTGCAAGAACAGTTACGCTATTTGAACAAAAGGCCCACTGCTTAACCGGAAGTACGTCACGATGAAAGGGACGCAAAAGGGACGTTTTCGAAAGGGACAGTTACGAGAATACCGCCCCTGATCTCATCTTCCGGTTATGCTATGCCGATCTAAAGCCGTTCGGGCCACTCGAAACCCTTGCACGACTTATCATCATAAACTCGCTGAGTCATGCCATGAGTCTATGTGGCAGATTTGCCCAGTTTAACGCCCAGTTTCAGGCTCTCTCTTTGTTCTGTCTAGCTGTTCACTCGCCGCGGTGGCCCAGTGGCTAAGGCGTTGCGCTGGTGAGCACGAGGTCGCAGGTTCGATTCCCGGCCGCGGCCGCCGCTTTCTGACGGAGGCGAAAAGCAAGAACGCCCGTGTGTACGAGATTTCGGCGCATGTTAAAGATACCCAGGTGGTCAAAATTAATCCGGAGCCCGCCACTACGGCGCGCCTCATCGCCTCCGTTGCGTCGGCGCGTTAAACCCCACAATCAAAAATTACTCCCACCTCCCCTCGCGGGAAACCCTGTGTAGATGCGACGCATAGGGGGTTCCGTTGTTGTTTCCGTTAGGTTGATTCTCCCATCGCGTGAAACGTACCGTGAACCCCCCGCCGCGGCTATGACGCAACACAATCCACTTTAATCCAAGCCAAGCCAAGCCAAGCCAAGCCAATCGAATCCAATCCAATGCCCCTCGCGAGAGAGTGTTCGCTATCGGAGAGGAGAGGGTGTGAGCGGCGGAGAGCGCAACTCGCACGGCGAGGAGAATGGGGGAGGGGTGTGGACGGACAACAACGCCGTATGGAGGGACAAGGCGAGTGAATGAGATGCCGTCGCATCTAAAAAATCATATCTGTATTGCTGTTCATGATGAAATCGCAGACGTGGCAACACACGTGGTCAGAATAGCAACAGTGGCGCATCTCTTGATATACGCACGACGATGTCTATTGAAACGCTCATTTGTAAAGGTCGGCGCTCCCCGCGCTGCGTGTGCAGCTTTAATTTTATTTCATTTCATTTATTTACCCTCAAGTGGCCCGGGGGAATTACATAAGGGGGCTTCGACAAGGTGTGAATAGCGTACAATAACACACTGAACTCCTGTTGGCTTGTATCAAGATTTGTCTAGAAACTTAATGATACAACCTCGTATACTAGTTATTCCATTCTAACGACAAGGGGTCGCTTCTCCACTCTGGAGAGTAACTATTGGAGTCCTTCTCGCCCTCTGCTGTACTTTACTTTCCCGAATCGCACAGAAGATTGGGGCCGTCTTTAGCAGGCAAAGGGTAGGTTGCATAGAAAGTTATCAGACAGCAAAATGAGCGGAAGCACACTGTAAAACTTATCGCCGTATTCACGATACCATTTTAGATCAATGTCCATGGTGAGACAGAGACACGACGTCAGCACACATACGCTCAACATCGAGAATCCGGCACGGAGGTCCCTTCGTGCACATGCCAAGTTACAGGATCATATTTTACCGTCAATTTTTCTTACGCATGACTCGCGATACTTTTGTTTCTGACACTTATGAGGGCTGCTTGCAGGCTTCGCTGCGAAAATGCCGCTGAAATTTTTCGCTTGAAAGCTAGGTATGCGCCGCATGCTGCGGTAAAAACAAGGTGCTCCTTCTCAAGATACGTGTTTACTTGTGCGATGAACTAGATGCATAAGGAAGATGTGTAAACCTGAAGCTGGTCATCAGTTTTCTCGGAATTTTTTCCAGGCGGTACACCGTAACGGAATGTGGATCCGTTCGAAGAGAATAGGTTGGCAGACTTCAGGAGCGTTTCGTAGGAGCCAAGCACTCTCCCAATGTGTGGTTACAGAGGGACAGGTTTTTTTATCAGTTTGCTGCTGGGGATGACTATGCACGCATCGGTTTCCCTATCACCGTATTGATTAGAAGTTTGTGATCCTGTTACATAAAACGACACCATGAGCATGGGCCGTGCATATGTTTCGTTATTTATCTGCACAAAGCAGGCCACCAGAGGTGGCGGCGGGGCGGCGCTGAAGAGTGCATTTATTGTTTACACTTGTAGCTTAAAGGAACTCTGCAACACTTTCGATAAACACTTTCACACTTACCTTCGTGTCTGGAAGAATTGTGGGAGCTACACTTTTCCCCAGCACGGCGTGATTTTCTCGTCGCAGCAGATACGCCTTCAGTTCCTGCTTTGCCTCTGTGGCGATTTTTTTTTTAAGTGGCTACAGAACGTGCCTATTCCTACAACTGAAAGGAAGCCGACCAATAGCCGCTACGCTGCTCTAATGAAATCATTCGAGCACTAGAAGAACGCCAAGGCCATGAAAAAAAGAAAAATCTTTTGAGCAAGTTTTTAAGTTATCTCATGGGCATAGAGCAGCGATTTTTGGCTGAGGTAGTTTGCGACCCCCTATTCTAAGCAATGGATTTTTTTGTTGAGTACGTCCCGAAAGAATTTACGATTTCGAAAAAAGTTGAAAAAAAAAGAGTCGCGGGGTCTTTTTAAAGCGTGTAGTTAGGTTTTGTTTTACTGGCTAATATTTGTTTGGCCTCAAAAGCTATACAAAAGAGTGCTTCTGCTTTAGCAGGTTGGTCAAATAATTTCATTTTATGTTAAAAATATGTTCAACAGAGGTTATAAATTATTCTTGTTTAATAACCCCATGTCAGAGCTATACAGACCCTGATTCCTTGCCTTTCAGGTACGTTTCGGAATCTCTCCAAGACACGGACCCTTGCGACAATTTCTACGAGTACGTCTGTGGCAACTGGAGCTCCAAGTACCGTCTCCAGGGTGAAGCCGTGTATTCCGAGGCGGTCATGAGCACTCGCGAGCTAGAAACAGAGCTAACGTCCTTGTTCGCTATCGGGACGGAAGACATAAGCAGCCAGGCCATGTTCGACCTATACAACGCCTGCCTAAAAATGTCTTTCTTCGGAGGAGAACCACCGGGTCTTCGAGAGCTCCTCAAATCCGTCGGTCTTGCCGGATTTCCTTATACTTCGAGCGACGGCAGGGCGTCTGCGGCTGCTGGTAGGCTTCTCCGCGTCACAGGCGTCGCCCCTCTCTTGCAGGTGGGCCTCACGGACAAGGGAATCCAGTTCATCGTTCCGCGCACGCTGTTCCCAGACTTCACGCACTTGTCCAACGCACACCGAGGATGGTACAGTGATGCGGTGCGGCGAGTGGCCAGGATGCCGATACCGGAGTTGTTCGAATTCGAACAGGAATTAGTTGCGCTGCTGAGCTCGCCGCCCGAGCCATACGTCACGGTGGCACTTGCAGACCTCGCTTCGACTGCCGAGTGGAACTGGGGCGAGTTTCTGACGAACGCGGCATCCGGGGTTCACGAAGTCACGCCGGCAACCAGAGTGCGGTTGCAGCCCAACATATCTGGAGAGGCCCTGGTGAGCCTGTTGTCTTCCACGAAGCCCTCGGTGCTGCTCAATTACTTGGCCTTCCGATTGGTCTTGGCCTACGCGCCGCTGCTTCCCAGCAAGCGCTTCAAAAAGCTCAGCGACGTCATGGTCTCCTACAAGGCCGGCTGGGAAGACGGATGGAGCGAGCGCCGCGCACACACTTGCACCAAGATGGCCGCACGCGCCGAACCCGAACTCGCTGCTTTTCTGCTGGTGTCGCATTTGAAGCACGAAGACTTGGAAGCTGTTCTAAGGGGTATGGCCGCGCATGCCAAGCGAAGTATTCTCGACTTCCTCGGCGAGATGTCCTGGGTGACGTCGTCCTTCTTGAGCAAGGTGGAAGACCGCTTCAAGATGCTGGAACCGGTTCTGTTTATGCCGGCCGAATGGAAAAGGGTAGCTTTTCGCATGCAGCAGTGCCGCTCCTTCGGCTGCGCATCCGGAAAGTTGTCGGCAGCGGGCCTCTTTCACGAAATGGCAGCGCAACGCCAGCGGCGGCGAATGGAGTCGAGCATAGGGACGTTTCCGGTGGTTCCTGAGGACGCGTTTGAGACCGAGATCCGCGTAGTCGACGAAAACACTCTGTTCGTACCGCTGGGCGTCGTGCGCAACGTGTACAGCCGAGAAGCATTCTGGGAGTATCACCTGTCACGCATCCTCCTCCAGCTAAGCGCTGTCCTCGTTGACGTCTTCCGGGACGTGGCTTCCGACCTCCGTCAGAAGTACACAGATCTGTACGGTCGCTTCGCCGCCGCGGAGAAGTGCCTGCGCGAGGCTCGGGCAACCATGAACGAGGCAACGCTGCTGCCTTTCTCCTCGAACGGCACATCGCGCGAGGACTTGCGCGATCACCTCGCGGTGGCAGCGGCACACCGCATGTACCGGCAGCTGTCCGGCAAAGAAGATCCTCTGTCAGTGTCGGGGCTTCCTGGGCTTCCGTTTAGCCGCGAACAGCTCTTCTTCGTGCACCTGGCGCTGAGCCGCTGCGAGAAATACGACGCCGCCTACGAAGACCAGGTGCTGCGCCACGGGCGCCGGGCACATGCTGCCTACCGCATCAACGGGCCACTGCGCCAGACAGTAGGCTTCGCCAGGGCCTTCCAGTGTCAAAGAGGCTCCTACATGAACCCGCCCTTAAGGTGCGTCTTCTGAACTGCCAGTGACTCTGGGCGCCCACAGATCACGTAACTGGCACCTCTCGTGTTACTCCCCTTTCTCCCTCTGCTACTGGAAGCGGAAGGCAAAAGCAATATTTTGATGACAATGGAAGAGGGCTCCAACAAGTGCAAGCATTGTAAAACACTGTTGTGTTGCAATGACTATTGCATTCCAATTTGTAATTTTCATGCCTGTTTTTAAAGCAAGGCCTCACTCGTGTTGCCCTCGGGTTGGCATTCCGCTTTTTGAATCTATTAACCTTTTTAACCTTTTTGATCTATTAACCTTTTAACCTTTTTAATCTATTTGGTTGCATTCCCGCAACACAGTTGGTCATCAGTTATACCTTTAATCTTCAGAAAGAAATCTATGCAGCAATTAATGGTTCCGTTAATGTTTTACGTCGTAAGTTCACGTGCACTTCCTAGAATCAATAAACGCAAGCCTGACACTCGCGTCCTTGAACGAAAATAACTGACAATCGTAACTAGGCTTCCACTTGAAAACTGCTTCATACCGCCCGTTCTTGAAGGCACGAGCCGCCGTTCAATCTACAACAGTAACACGTACACCTGAAGTGCACTAAGCATTGAGCAGCGCCTAAAAAAGGGTAATACGAAGCTGAGTTCATCGTTCCTGTGAAGCCTGGAGATGAGAAACCCCGAACTCGTCAAAATTGACCATAACTCACCCAGGTTGCGATCTTCCGCGGGTAGGTTCCAAACTTCCTATAAAAGTTGTTCCAAAACAGAAGTATATCCCTCTTCTATGTTCTTCTTCCACTTCTAACTTCTATCGCTCCTCCTCCGCCTCCTCTCTCTCTCTCTCTCTCTCTCTCTCTCTCTCTCTCTCTCTCTCTCTCTCTCTCTCTCTCTCTCTCTCTCTCTCTCTCTCTCTCTCTCTCTCTGTCTGTCTCTCTCTCTCTCTCTCTCTCTCTCTCTATCTATCTATCTATCTATCTATCTATCTATCTATCTATCTATCTATCGCTCTATCTACCTATCTATCTATCTATCTATCGATCTATCTATCTTTCTCTTGCAGTATTTCTTCTAGTTTTATTATCCATCCCCCATACCATAAGCCGGTCGTATACCTATAACACTCCCAACCCTGCATCTTATCAAGGAACACTTTGTGAAGACGCCACTGAAAGTTGCCAAGCGCTGCTCTCCATTTGCACCCCTTGTCACACTGTCTGATTTCCCGTTGCCGCTGCCACAATGTAGCTCACAGCTCTGATTTCCGCGATTGCATTTGTTAGAAATTATTTCCGCTACAGGGGCGTTTGCAAAGGACGAACGCTCCCAAATGTGTAATTATCTCCATTGCGACGTCCGTCAAGTCGATTCCGGATCCATTTTGCTTCCTCCGATTGCTTTAGCCAATTCTAGTTCTTGAGTCAAAAATTCGTCCGTCAAGTTGATTACAGATCCATTTTGTTTAAGCCAATTGACGGGCATGTTTAAAGCTGGAGAAAAAGGTCTGATGAGAGAGAATGGAGGTGCAACTATGACAGTCGGCAGACAGCTCGCCATGGGTCAGCCGGCGCGAGCCAATGACACATTCTTAACGCGATAGCATGGCTAGGCTCTTTGAGCAATTTTAACACGAAAGTGTTTTATTCCGGGATACGCCAAGATTTCACTGACGTCATATCCGTCACGGAAATGACGCCAGTACAACGAAGCAAGCGGCCTGTAAATGGTGCACCCCTGCACACAGAGTCTTCTTGCGGAGAAGCAACCTGTAGTTTATAAAGGGTACGTTATACTTAGGGTTGTTCATTTTCGGGTTTCATATTTAAAATATGTTAAAAGATTCACTGACGTCATATCCTTCACGGAAATGACGCCAGTACACCTTTGCCGAAGCGACCCGCCAGCAGGACGACGCTCGCCAAGCACACCCACAAGACATCCGCTGGCCCGCAAATCATGCTCAGCTGCAGCTTTCGCTGCACATTTCGTTTTCGTAGTTTACCCATTCCTATGACAGAGGAATCACCCACAGTTTTTTCGTAAACTCTGGCCGCACGGCGTCCGCGGAAACGCCGGCGGCAACAAGAAGCGAGTGACCGAATGCAGTTGGAATCCATCGCAGCGACTACGGGAGCATGGAGAGGAGGAAGCTTGCTCGTGGCTCGCTGAGGATGATAGTACGACGGGAAATAAAAAAATCACGCCATATCCACGGAATGAATGATGATAAGTGGGGCGAAGCTCGAGAGGGGGATATCATCGGTAACCGTAACTCTCCCGTGAAAGTTCGCCCATTACATCATTAAGAAAGACGTAAGACTGTGTGCGTACATTGTACAAATCAACTTTTATTTTGTTCTTGTTCGTTTGTTGTTTCGTTTCTTCGTTTGTTCTTTTCATTTCGTCGTTGTCATGACTGGATTGCGAGGTCCCTTCATAACGACGGCTTTATGATCTGTGAAATGAAGCGAGAGAGGTTCTTGTACTGGCTGCAATGGGAAGTTTGCAAACACTAAGTCTATACACGTTCCTCGGATCGTGGTAGGGTTCATATGGATACATCTGAGTGCGTATTTGAAGAAAGAACTTTTATTTAGGGCGAACGTGTGCCCGAACAAGACGAGAGGAAAAGAGCAAAGGTCCTTGCGTCTCGTTCGATCTCCGAGAACGACTGCCTGCGTTCGTGGCGTGATCTCTTGCGTGATCTCCCCCTCGCAGTGCACGTGCGCTCGCGCCTCCGTTGGCGAACACAGACAAGCTCGCGCTCCCGGTGCCGAGTTTGCGCTGGCGGTTGCAGCCGGTTCTTGCGCGTGCAACGCGGCCCACTTTGCGACATCTCCGAAAGCATGCGGCGGTCACGTACCACGAGACACAAGGGATGGACAGACCCATGGCTTTAGGAGCTTCGCCCCTAAAAATTAGCAGTGGCTTAGCTCGGCTATGCCATGGTATACGTAGCGTGAGCTAAGGTGCAGCTGGTTATTCTTAGTTTTACTGGTTGTCTAGGATTAGCTGATTATGCTTACTGCTGCTAAAACTATTTCCAATCCAATTCAATTCAATCCAATCCAATCCAGTCCAGTCCGGTCCAATCCAGTCCAGTCGAGTCACTGCTCCTCGCGCATGCGCAGCACGGCTCTCAAGGAGCCACGCGAAAGGGCTATAAAGCGATTCCTTCGCAGCGTCAGACTTAGCTACTGCGCAACGGAGGCGCACAGCTAGGCACACGCCGGCGCCAGTGCGTCTGCCGCGGCTAGACGTCACTCCTCTGGAATGCGCATACCGGCGAATGTGCAGACCCAATTCTCTACACACCCGTACTCCAATTGGATTGGATTTCAATCCATCACAATTCAATTCAATCCAAGTCAAGCCAATCCAATCCAAGCCAATCCAATCCAAGCCAATCCGATGTGATCCAATCCGATCCGATCCAAACCAATCCAATGCTCCTCGCGCTTGCGCAGAACGGCCCTTCACGGTCCACGCGAAACTGCTCAACCTCGGCCAGTGTAGCTTAGGCTACAAAAAGAGAATACATGATTTCAGCATGCGCCCGTGCAGTGGGGTTCGTTCTCCCCAGTCGACGCTCGCGCCGACGAGTCGTTGTTTCCTTTGCTGCAGTGTGCAATACCGTTGCTGCTAGTCTCGCTGTCTGCTGTACTTTGGAGCTCAGAGAGCGTAAATGCTGAATGCAAAGCTCCATTCCGAAACGCTCCATCGATGACATAAGATGCAACCCTAGCATTTTACCACACGGCAGTCGGACGGGAAAGCAATTCGTGACAGGTAAGTAGTGACCAACACCAAAGAGGAGCTAAAATCATATACGGCCAAAAAGAACAAGATCATGGCCCGTCCTATCACTCTAGGGGAGTTTCGAGATACTATTAAATACCTCCAGACCTTATCTGCTCCGGGTCCAAACAGCAAATGAGATGCTGCGCAACCTGGAAGATAACTCTTTTGAGACCCTGACCAGGTACACAAACGTTTGCTTGGAACGAGGCCAAATCCAGAGGCAGTTGAAAACAGCGGAGGTGGACATGATCCAAAAACACCGCAAGAAATTGTAAATATAGAACCCAAAGACTTACATCACTTGCATAATGCGTATAACGTAAACGAACGCGTGATACTCGACAGGCTCAAAAGACACGCAGAAGAAAAAGGACCTTCCTCAAACAATGATAGGTTTTCGCCATTATGTGGACGTCATGTTGTAGACTTCAGCACAATATCATCGACAGGAAGAACTTTTCTCCGTTAGACACCAGAGCGATGATGGGTCTGTACTAAGGAAATCGACAACGTAAAGAACGTGGCGACCATAGAGCACATAGGCAACCTAGGAATTGGCCGCAAGACGTACGAATACCTCAAAAACGTCCTCGCGGATCGAACAGCGCTACTCTCGCCGTAAG
This sequence comes from Haemaphysalis longicornis, assembly GCF_048455015.1. Classification (NCBI taxonomy): domain Eukaryota; kingdom Metazoa; phylum Arthropoda; class Arachnida; order Ixodida; family Ixodidae; genus Haemaphysalis; species Haemaphysalis longicornis. Next base: position 167,554,898 of record NW_027526295.1, read on the forward strand.
GGAGGGCTGGGGAGCAGAGCGACTCGTCAGGGCTCGGTCCTCTCGCCCTTCTTCAGCATGGCCATGGTCATTCAAGAAATCGTAAACAACATAAAGGGGACGACATACACGCAGCTGAGTGGGTATGTTGTAGGCCTTTATTCAGCCTTAACGTAGTCAAAGATTTGACGAGAGTTTGTCTCGTCAAGTATTACTAGAAGAAACAGTAAAGCAGTCACTGACAAAGTGAAAATGTAAAAGATGTTTCGGAAAACAGGGGGGGAGGGGTTGCTGTCAGAACACCCTCCGAAATGAAATTTATGCATGCATTAAAATGGCATATATTGTTTTTTTATTATTATTTTCCCAGTAACGTATAACACACCCTCCCCTCCCCCCTCCCCCTTAAAATGTATTTATGGCTAAGCCACTGCTGCTCGGGTAACCAGTACACGTTAATGTAACACGTTGAGTCATACGACGTGTCTGGCAACTCCAAACTCATTGCAAGTCGAGTTGCGTGTACCGCGGGGCTAGAAAATCGTCAAAGTCCCAGGCCACAACGCATTCACTACGTCCGCCTTTAGTGAACGGGAGCCATGAAAGCGATGTTCCGTGTGAGCTCGTCTTTCTGATTGACCGTCGTAGTCTCTGGAAGGCTATGATAAACAGTTATGCTGAGGCTACGCGCTCGGGCACCAGTGGAGGGAGATAGAGAGAACAAAAACTTTTTTTTTATTGAACAATTGGAGAACAGTTGGTGCAAGTGCTCAGTGTATATGATCATTCAAGAGATACAACTAAACGGAGTGCTTCGATCGCAGCCTGTGAACGCCTGACTTTGTAGGCGACATGTTGACTTTTGTTGTAGCTTCGGTTTTGTTGGCTGCGTTTGTTTTGTGGTCGCTTTCGTTCAATATTCGGTTATGTTTGCTTCCCCCTTGCTGGGGTAATTTGAGTGGAATTTTCCTCCGTGTACTAAAAAATCGGGGATAGGAGCTCGACTCACATTATGGAACTCCTGAGTTCGATTCTCGTCCGGTCGCTAATTATCCCAATTTTCTTTTAAACTACTTACCTTACGTTTATTCTCTTAACGCTATCGGAGAACGGCTTCACTGCTGCAGGTGCCATACGGTGCGTTTTCTGCTGAATGAGCCATTTTTAAAGCGTAGGTTTCTCCGCCTCACTCACTGCCGCTCGATGGAAACAAGGTCCGGCCTGCCGAATCGCGCGTCGGCAAATGGGGGAGTGCGTGACTGCGGAGTTTCCTGTTGCGACCGCTACTGTCGGCTGGGGCGCCCCACATCGGGGACCTCTAAGGCCCCTAAAATAGGGACGACTAGGGGCCTTAGTGACGGCGCACCCGGCTCCCGCTTCGTAGCGCCTTCGGAGTTTCCGGGATCATCGCGCATGAAAGCGGCTTCAACTAACGTCCTGTCTCGCGTATATGGAAAGTAATACTACTATTATCAGTGACCGGAAAGATGACTCGCAATCTCTAAAAACGTGATCTCATGAAATGCCGCCAGTAAATGGTAATCGTGGTTTAAGACGGCTTCGATGACGCCGCCGCTTCAGCAGACGTTCAGCGACCACACGGTGTTTGGGAAAACGGCTGTGCAGCCTGTTGCAATGCGAATTTGGTTGAAAAATTATTTTACGTGTATAATCTGAAATGAAACTACGACTGCTGGAATTTATTACGCTAAATTATTCGAAGCTATCTTTAAGCGCAATTTAAAAACAGGCGCATTTTTTTAAGCTTGACCAGCGTAGTGTGGCACTTGAGTTGTCTAGGGGCTCAAGCTGTCTCGCCGGGCAGGTTAATATGGCGATATTGTGGCTCAACAATTTTATTTACAAAAAAAAAAACGCTGCCTTGTGGCCCGACCTTCCCGACGGAATGGAAAACCAGAGCGGGGTGGAAAACCAGACATTGTCTTGTTTAAAGTGACGACCAGAAGCTTGCGTGGTTAGACGTTGCAATTGAAAATATATATGAAACACAAAAACCAGGGCTCGGACGGAGTGTCCAACCAAAAAGACCCATGAAACAATCGTCATGACAATAAAGACGTCGGTCACATACATTCTCGGTAAAGTCAGTCGAGTGTAAAACTACCACATACTATTTCATTTGCTCACATATACAATTACCTGCCCCCCCCCCTCCCCCAACGCATACACACACAAATGAAATACCGAATTTAAAGAATTTAGCCCGCCGCGGTGGGTCAGTGGCTATGGCGTTGTGCTGCTGAGCCCAAAGACTTCGGGTTCGATTGCCGGCCGCAGCGGCCGCTTTTATGATAGAAGCTAAAAGCGAAAACGTCTGTGTTCGAGATTTCAGCGCACTTTAAAGATGCCCAGGGGGTCGCAATAAAACCGGAGCCGTCCCCTACGGCGCGCCTCATCGCCTTTGTAGCTTCAACGCATTAAACGTCACAATCAATCGAAATACAGGAGGTGGTGTTCCCCCTGGACATTTATTTATGATTTTTTAAATTAATGAGACTTCTCAACCGAGATACGACGGAGTTAGCCTTCAGCGGATTTCGGCATTTAATGGCCGAAACGAGCCTGTTGACCACAGAGTAGCAGTATTCAAAGCGCCAAATTTATCCGTGGCCGTAAAAACACTGAATTGAAGTTAATTAAGCGTGCAGCGCCTTCTTGAAACCTGGTGGTATGACTGACCACGTGTTCTCCAGGGGTACTGAGCTGTCGCTGAACGTCTCTAAATACGACTCTGGTCTGTCGACACCCTCGCGACTGCTTCGCTTTTCGTTGACTCCTATTAGCCAGGTCAATATCTGAACCAATTACTGTGACCGGCGATGATGAATAGCAGGAAGAATATTCGGTTAGAAAACGTACTTTTCTATCGACAATTGGCGGTGATGTGCACGAAATTCAAGATGCGGTTGAAAGCAAATATACATATACCATGACGGGGAGTGTCAGTTTCTGTGTCCTTCACAAAGGCAGGCTTTAGCTAGCCACATGCGCTAGCTGTCGGGCTGTGCAAACGAGTACGCACATCTGTGAAGAAATCTCTAGAATCCACAGCAGTGAGAGAAAATTTGCAGGATTTTTTTTTTTGTGACGCCGTGTTTTAACGTTTTGCAGACTACCAACTTAAGTAGAGTGCCAGAAGCAGGAACCCACACGACGCAGCCTTAAAATATGTAAGGTGTTCCTAAGAAAACTCCTGAGGTCACTGCTTGAAACTCGCCTGTTGGTGCCTTTAAAACGCCTTTCCGACCATCTCTCCGGTTAAGTGAAGTTTTTCCTCCACTTTTTCCTCCTCTGCTGCCTCCTCCTATGCTACCCCACGAAGTTCTACTGGTTGTACGATCCACTCATGAACCCTCTGGCAAATGGCTTTATAACTGCGCTACACGGAAACTTTCATTTGACGGTTGACTACTTTTTACAAGTGCGCTCAGTATAAACACAATGAATGCGCCACACGATAAACAATCCGTCCGAATGCCTCCGGAAATGGCTTTAAAGAGGTATTACTGTATAGAAAAATATACCAAGCATGAGGTCCTTTTAAATGTTGCCAAATTTTTACGCGTTAATAATTTGCAGCAATTTAACGCTAATAAAATGTCTTGCTTCTTAATTTTTGGTAATCAACCGGAGAAATCACAAAAAAAAAATCCCAGGGCCTATTAGCGATTGTTTTAAAAACGCGAATAAAGGAAGAAGGGGGGAAATGGGGCCATAGTTTTAAAACGCGCTGTAAAAAGTGGGCGGTATGTCACAGAATCCAACATTTCCTCTTTTTTTTTTTTTACATCTCGCAAGTAACAAAGAGGCTGTATTCCTCCCTGTTCGCTTTTTGATGGTCACGCAGTGTGTGAAATATCAACAGTCAAATGGTTCAACCCTATTGTAATCTAAAAAACACCATGACACGCCAAACATCACATGCGAAATCCTTGAAAAATGCTGAAGAAATGAGCCGCCTAGAGCGGGACGTTTTCAATACGCCGCATGCTGCTAAGTCGCGCAGCGAGGAAAAGAAATGAAGCACGCTGACCGCCAGCACTTAAAAGCTGACCCCGTGACTACTTTGGAAATGTCAATCATTTTGCAACGCTCACGAGCCACCGCATAATTTTAAAAAAAAATACGATGTAATCAATTACGGCCGTTTGTCTACGCGGGTACACTTTAAGAAAAAAGGGTGTGGTAGTCTCTCCCTTAAGGGTGAAACATGAATGTATCATATATTGCTCCCTAGGAGGTAGAAATATTCTCCCTTTAAGAGGGAGGGCCGCGTTTCTACCCCTAGAAGTGGAGGAAGATTTCCCCCTTTCGTGAGCTAATGGAGGAGCGCTCCTCCACTGGCAGCGTCACCCGAGCAAGGCGAGAAAGGCCTAGCGAGCTGATCGGTTTGAGGATCGAGGAAGTACAAATAAGTAGGTTACTGTGGTTGTGTGCGCTTAAAATGCGCTAAAATAACCAAGAAATTACCTGCCGAGCACCAGAACTGCGGTTAGCAAGCCATGACGCCAATCGTATATGCGCGAATTCTTGCATTCGTCTCGCTGCGCACCCCGTAAGCAGTAAAATATCTCAAAGAAGAAAAAACGTTTCACGAAACAGTACGGCAGGTATGTTTAGGTGATAACACACATTGCCTCGCCTTCGCTCTTTTAGCGTAGAGCGCACCGCTGGTCTGGCAAACATTCAGCCATGATGTTACGGAATGGGGGCCGTTTGTTGTTGGTAACTGATGCGTCAATATGCTGCGGTCCGTGCTCGTTGACGAAAAAAGGGGCAGTTTGCTGTCATCGCTGACCTCTTTTACCCTTGGGCGTCAGTATAAAACGTCCACAAATGCAGTGGTAACGTTGAAAAGGGCGCAGGTGAGTCACCCACAGCAAGCATGCAGTGGTGCCCACAGAATGGGCTTCAAACACACGGCTGGCGAGCCGTGCGTTAGCGTGGCGGGCACATGGTAATAATAAAAAGAAAGACAGCGAGAAAACAAGCAAGCAGCACACCGCATGGGAGGTGTTGCTAATAGTCGTCGTTTGCGCCCGATCGGCGAAAGCCACAGTGCAACGATGAACGGTTTTGTTTTCGGCGTCGGCGCCGACAGCAGTTTGCAGACAACCGGGGAGAACATCTCCTCCCCCGTTTCGGTGTTTCGTGGAGGCCGTACAGAGGGCGCTACGTGTAACGAGCTAAAGGGAGAATCTCGCTGGTCAGGGGGAGAAAACCCTCGATTTCCTCCCTTTTTCTACCCTTTTTTCTTAGAGTGTAGCAGCGCTTCGACGCAGCTTTCGCGGCCGGCCACCGCCCTCCCTTTGTATCAGGCGTCGGTTGTTACCAACCGACTTGCCTTATTTTACTTCTTTGCCCTGCCCTTCACTAAACCAGAGTCCTTCAATGTTTTACTGGGTTAGCCTCCCTCCCCCCCCGGTTTCAAACTCCAATCGCTCCCCCCCCCCCTCCCTGTCCTTGCGCACCTGTTTACCCCACTTCCCCCTCCTGTTATAAATTCTAATTCGCTATATTACTCTTCCTACGTCCCACTCTCTCCCTCACTTTTCTTACGCTACCACTCCAGCCGCCTCTTCGTCACCTCTATGGACCTGAAGTTGAGGCTCCCCCTCACACCAAATCCCAAAGCCTCCGTCGTCGTCGTTTCCCCATCGTCCCGCCGCGGTCTTATCTCTGCGCAGTTTATGACAATATGCTCTACGGTCTCCCGATCCCTGCCGCAGGATACACAAGTTTCGCCGTGTTGCCTGTAGTTAGCCGTGTATTCCCGTGTTCTCAGGCACCCCGCCCGTGCTTCAACACTGCCTCGCATGTTGCCATACAAACCTTCCTTCTTGATTTCTAGTTTCTCTGTTCTATAAGCCTCCAGGGTTTTTTCCCCCTTCCATTCTCTGTACCTAATTCGTAGTCTCTACTGCTTTTACCTGCTTTTTAACTGTTGTGTATACCCCACCTTCCCCTACCGAATTTTCATACCGCTTGGTCAGCTGTCTGGTCCTCCGTCTCCACCGCGGGTACATGCTCCTCATATACAGGCACCTAAACACTCTCGCAGCCCATTTTTCTTCCTTCATGTCCCGTTGTCTCTGCTCAAATTTTATCTTGCTCTGCGCCTCCCTTGACTCGAAGGACCACCAGCCCATATCCCCCTGTACCGTTTCATTCGTAGTTTTGCTATAGGCCCCTACGGCCAGCCAGCCTACCGCCCTCTGATTCACCTTTAAGCCCGCTTGGGTCTCTGACTTCAAGCATATAACCGCATCTCCGAAAGTCAATCCTGGTACCATGACCCCCTTCCAGACTCCCCTTACCACCTCATATTTGTTGTAGCCCCACAGTGCTCTATGTTTCACTATAGCCGCGTTCCGTCTTCATTTTGCTTTAAAGGGACCCAGAAGATCCTCCTGTAAAAGTTACAAAAGGCTTGTACCCTTACAAAAATGGATTTTGAGTTTCAATTCTTTTCCTGTTGAGTTTTAATTGAATCAACAGAAACTTAATTCAAACTCAATTGGATATTGAGATGTGTCAGTAGAAACTCAAAAGGATTTGTATTGAGAAAACGCAATACAAAAGCAATTGACACCAGTCTATTGAAACTCTTTGGAGAACCAATTGACAAAACTCATCAGGCTGAAACATACACTTTGAAGGGCTATTTTTTTCAGCGCTGCCCACTGTGTCTGCTGAATTAAGACTACTAGGTTACTTTTATGTTTTTTTATTATACATTGACATTTCTATTGAGTGCAGTCAATAAAAAGTCAACAAGGTTTCAATGGACAAAACTCAACGGAATATCAAATGACTTCGTTTAATTGAAACTCAATAGAGTTTCTACTGACAAAAGTCAAGTAAAATTGAGAGTCGAGCTAGTTGGTGCTACGTTGTTTAAATATATACCAGTGTCCTTCTTTTTTGTCCATGTTTTATGGTTCGAGCTTAATTTTCAAAGCTGATAAAACTCCTTAGGCCAGTAGCCTTTACCAGCAGCATCTTCGATTGATTGATTGATTGTAGGGTTTAACGCGCCGACGCAACGCAGACGATGAGGCGCGCCGTAGTGGAGGGCTCCGGAATAATTTTGACCACCTGGGGATCTTTAACGTGCGCCGAAATCTCGCACACACGGGCGTTTTTGCTTTTCGCCTCCACCAGAAAAGCGGCCGCCGCGGCCGGGAATAGAACCCGCGACCTCGTGCTCAGCAGCGCAACGCCTGGCAGCATCTTCGCCCAAATAATAATTATACCTGCTAAGTGGGGAAATCAATTATATTGGACAATTTTTGACTGCATTTCCTCAAATACTGCCGCAACATGCTTTGCACAAAACAATGGAAATAAACATTGACAAAACTCTAGTGACTCATCTCTTCTGGCACGTGACTCCCGCGGAATCGTTTCCTTGCTATAGCAGCGCATTTTCTTCTTTATACCTTAGCACGCATTGACATAATGAGTGAGCAATCTCCACTACTGCTGCTAAGCTTCCGCTTTAGCGGCAGTGGACATATTCGAAGTCAGTCTTCCGGGAAAGTTGGAGCGGAATCATGAAGCATGCATATCTCGCCGGGAAAAAACGGAAAGGCGGGGGGAGGGGGTGGGGGGAGGCTACACATCTCGGGTCCCAGTTCTGGGGACAAAAAAAAGTCGTCACTCCCCCTACCTCTTTTCACACATACAATGCTGTGATACCTTGTGTTCCGGGAAGGTAGGTGGGGAGGAGGTACATTTAAAACGCGATTCAATCTGCTACATCTACAAAAGGCATATGTGACATTGCATCCTAGTGCGATGATTCAGTGTTTTTCTGTGGAGGCACGATACTAACAGCGCTGTTTTGCAGAAATGAATACTTATCTCACAAACCCAAACGCACAAGAATATTCCAGTGACGAAATTGTGCCTATAAATACTCAGAAAAAAAAAACAGCAAAACTTTGGTGTAAATCTCTAAACTTCGAAAAAAGAACAATTAAATTTTTGTACACAGTGAACTTTTAAAACAAGCGAACGCAGGCTTGGCCTCATCGTCGTTCACTCGTGAACTTCATTACTCCAGTTATCACTCGCGCACCCCGCCGTGGTCTGAGCCCAAGGACGCGAGTTCTATTCCCCGTCATACATAACTTTCCTTGAGGATACCGTGAACTGTCTATGATAACAACAGTAAAACAGCAATGTGGAATGCAGAGAATTCCACAAGGAGCAAACGCGCATCTACGCTCTATTAAAACAGGTGAAAACAGCTCTTTCACTGCAAAAGAACTCCGTACGCCAGTCCAAGGCGCCGCCGCTCACACGAACTGAACGAACGAACAAACGAAGAAAACAATGAAGAAAGACAAACTGAAGCGCTGATTAACAACTCATCTTTACTGCACAGGGTCACAAAAAGAAAGAACGAGCCTGACACTGCTTCACGCCACTACAAAAAAAAAAAAAAGAGAGAAACCGAACAAATTAGTGGGCTGGCGTGCCGCTTGTTACACTCCGAACCGCTCTCTCGCTAACGATGTCAACACGTCCGCGGACTACGTTTCTCAAACACAAGCGCCTCGCAAATATCCTGCGCCCGCAAGCAGATCAAGAACTTTGAAGCTGTTTTCAAGGACTGGACTTTCCATAATTCTTCCGTCCTCTCTCCTGCTGCAGTTCGCCGAAGCGGGCGCCCGGACACAAAAGACGTGCCATCCACCTCCACACCCGGCGATAACCAGTTCTTTTGGTTCCTCTGGCACCCTCCCACGCTAAGCTGAAGTGACCGCGCTGTCACGAATGTCTAGTACGCGGTGTTGCCACTGCCGCCAGTGGCGCTGACAGCCAACATTGCGACCTCGGCGGAGTTCGGTTATCTGCAATATAATATTATTACTGCTGCTAGAGGGGTTGGTAATAATTCTATAAAAGATTATTGTAAATATTAACATAGGACTCACAAGCCGCCGTAGGTTTTTTTGATATCTCGTGTCAATGTTTTCACGCTCAGTTTTCACAAGAATGCGTAGCTGTGGCATAGCCATCGCAAACCGACTTCAAACCAAGCCAATGTCGCTTGGTCGCAATCCCGGATGTGGGGGTCCGGCGTGGTGCGGTCGTGCGGTCGTTCTCGCTGTTCTGTGCAAATTTATAGCTTTCCTCGTGTTGTTGGCGATTTATGTGCCGTGTGCGAATCTTTTCAACCAGCATCGAAGGTCAGACATTGCAGTGCAGCTGGCGATACATCGAATTTATTGAAGGAAAAGCCATCGTATGCGCTCTTCTACCGCCGGTGAACATCCTTTGTGTGTCGTGTTGTGTTTGTGCGCTGTGATCGTACGGTGAAGAAGCTTGCGAAGTGAGGTGTTACCATCCCTGTTAGCCACGCTTTGGAATCCGTCAATTTCACCACGCTGGGAGCCCCGCTGGGAGCGACGTTGTTATAAGGTAAGTTCATTCTTTCCGAGCGCTCCCGTGCAGTGCGCGTCAGGCTTGTCAAGGGCAAGCGAGCACGCGGCTTCGGAGCATGCTGGCGACATCTGCTGATAGCTGCTGGGTTAGAGATAGCTTGCCATTGCGCGTGCGTGGATCTCGGACAGGCCCTGGCCGGTCGTCGTTCAGCTTTGGCCTCTAAAATTTGGAGACACCACCACCCGCAACGGGTGCTTCTTTTCTTCGTGCCAGCCGTGAGCGGTGACGCCGGAGATCAGTGCGTAATTTGACGCGGTGCATTATCACCCCAGGGACTTACGTAATCGCACAACAGGTTCGACCGAAATCCCTGCAGTGAATTCTTGTTGCGTGCTTTCCGTTTGGTGCGCTTGAGATGCAGAAGATTGGCGCTCGTTGCTTTATGCGATTACGTAACTGCCTGCGATAAACGCGTCAAACGGCGCGTCTATCTGGCCTGTCACCGCTCATGGCTGGCACTGGGGAAGACCAGTGCCCCTCGTGGGTGGTGGCGTCTGCAAATAACAGTGGCCCATGCGAAATGACGACCGGCCCGACCCTGTCCGAGATCCGCGCACGCGCAATGGCAAGCTATCTCTAACCCAGCAGTTATCAGCAGATGTCGCCAGCACGCTCCGGAGCCGTGCGCTCGCTTGCCCTAGACAAGCCTGACGCACACTGTACATTCCATCATGACAAATGTTGTGCAGACCTTCCTGAATGGCGATACTCACGACTTGGTTATTTGTCGGTATATGAACAGTCAGTGTTTTTATTCCCGCTGTCTCCAGATCGACCTAAAGGGTATGATTTCACTTCAGCCTTGCAAAAATACTGTACGTAAGTGTAACAAATTGAAGGGGGAGGCTATTGTACCGGCACACAACATTTTGACATCAATCAGTGTTTTATTGTCTTCCGTGCTGCTGTATTGCTTTCGCGTGTTCTATATTTGTATGTATCTTAAGCTAAAGATCTAACAAAACCTTTGAAGGCAATTGACGAATGAATAAAATCCCAGATGCAGTGCCGCTACAGAACGGAGCAGCAGCCATGAATTACCTAGTACGAAGTGTCATAAAAAAAGAAAGAACACCATGATGAAGATAAATAAAATGTTTGACGAACGAAGTTAACGAAAATGAAAAAAAAAATGAAAGAGGTTGAATCGAACAAGTGCCTGGCGGATCAATAACAAACGCACGAATACTGTGCCATGCAAGCACACCTGACAGCGCTAGGCTGAGAGGCAGATCTACCAGTCACAAACAGGATAGTGTGTTCAACCAGTTAGGAGACATGGCGGTAAAATATACTTGCAAGCTAAAGTGCTGGCAGCCAGCAATATATTTGCGTATTAATTTGAACAATTGCTTGGAGAAAGAGCGTTCCCTGAGTGCAGAGCAGTGACAAATGTGGCCTAAACCGTACTTCATCCCAGCTAAAAAAATAATGCCCAAGAATATAACAAATTAATTGATTGCTTTTGGAAAATAGAGACTATGTATCCGCAGAAGGTAGGGTTTAAACCCAAAACATCTTTACACAAGTCTGATGTGTTACCTCGGCACCCTAAAGGCAAGCAGACACTTTGGCTTTAAAACCAATGCAGAAAAAAACCCGCTGCGTTAGTAGTAGTTGGAAACAGACTGCACACTGTTGTCATATATTAGTCTTTTACCACTAAGTGCCAATTCTCTCCATGTATCTTTCCGTGAATTTCTCATTTGCCAATTTTTGTCACAGGTGCTAGGCAGCTTGCGCTAGAACATGCACAGGCGTCAAACTTTCAAACTGATGAATACCAGTTTTGACTTAAGCACTTGCTCGACTTGCTAGCGTAAATTGAAATTTGCCATTGCTTCTAATCACAACCTGCTGACTGCCTTTCTCGGAGCAGTTTTGAATAAGTTGGGCTGAATGTGGTGTGAGTAATAGCAAAATCACTGAATAACATTTTGGCTGAATGTGGCATCAGACGTGCCACTGACTGATGCTACACCGGCATCGCGCGAGGGCTTAGTCAATCTGTTTTGACAGATGTTTTGCCTCTAGGAATTACCCAAATGATTGGTCGGCATGGTATCACTATACTGTTTTAGTGCTGCTAGTGTATAGAAAATCTCGCCAAGCAAAGGGATACAAGCTTTTAAATTATTTCTCATTTACAGAAACTGATGTTTTTCCCCTCACCAAACAAAACTGTTTTGTGTTCTCCTTGTGTGTAAACTGGCATTAGACGGCCTTGTTATACTGGTATACCCCTCTGGCATTGTTATGATGAAGGCAAAAATGTGGATATACCCATGTCTCATATGATCCCTTTAAGCTGCTGCTTAGTGCTACTTGTTTGGTAAACGTACTGCAAGGCACACACCATACTTCAGCGTTACAAGAGTGTAAAAGACTGCGAAATTCAAGTTATGTATTTTTCCTGTCACGTTCTTTTTGCCACGTTTTTTTTCCATCACGGTTCATGTATTTTTTTCCACTAGTCGGTAAGCACAAAGTATTACGTGCTCATCCATTCATAAAGCCATTTGCGATGATTGCCTGATGTAGTAACTTTAGATTACAGTACCATCTGATCCTAGTTTTTTTTAATCAAGGCTTGTTTTGTAAACAAGTTCATGCAAGTTGACAATTTTCTAATTTTGTTTTACAAGATTTCAAGCATTAAAATTTCAAAAAACAAAATCCACAGGTTCACAGGTATGCTTTTGCACAGGTTTGGGGTTTCTCCTGTCAGGTAGTGGCTCTACCAGTCTTTATAGGCCTATTTGGATTTCTTTTGGGCCTGAAAGATGTGGAAGACACGATTACGGACCCATGCGGGTGATTTTTTGGCTCCCTGCTGCCTTGAAACATAGTTGTTCCTGTAGATTTCAGGCGCCTTAATGCGGAAGGCATTCAACTAAAGGCATTCCACTCCCTACCAATTGTAGAATTAATTGATGCGGCTAGCTTGGCTTACGGCATTAAAATCTGAGGAAAGCTTATACATTTGTTGAACTGCTATCTCCCTGCTTTCCAAACATACAAGCCAGGTAACTTTTAAAATAGCCAGGTACTTAAACCAGCATGCTTAATGAGAAGGGATGCAATCATCATTTCGTACTTGACTGGTGCAAACAAACAAGTCTGTTTCTTGTATTTTGCAGGCTACACAGTCAAGTAGGCAAGTGGACCCTGCGAGGCTCCAGCCCTCCCGTGATGCTTTCGTGAGCAATAAAGCAAGCTTTGCCATGCAACACCTCACTATTTCGCCTGCTCATTGGACACCTTGATGACAGTTTTTAGAATGTTTTTGCAATGTTGAAGCAGACTTAGTATATATTTAGTACAGTTAACTGAACTTTACTATGCAATTGTTGAAATAACTTGACAAAAAACTAACAGGAAATCAAACGGGCTGTCTTGAATATGCTCAGTAGGTTTTCATTTGACATTTCTCAACAGGAACTCAACAGGAGAATGAATAGAGAGTCAACACAGACTCAACTGGAACTCAACAGACTTTTCTCAATAGACTTTCAATTGACACGTCACAACAGGAACTCAACAGGAAAAGTGTATTGAGACTCAACAGAAAGTCAATTGAAAATCAACAGAAATGTTGACTATAGTCAATAGACTTTCAATTGAAACTCAGCGTTGAGTTTCAATTGAAACGCGGCGGCCAATTTTCAACGAGAACTCAATACAAAATTTCTATTCAAAGTCAATTGACTGTCAACACAATGTACTGAGTAAAGTCAATTGACTTTCAATTCAATCTCAATAACCATTTTTGTAAGGGTATTGTCGCGTAGCACCAATATAGCGACGCAATGCCGTTGGAATTATTGATCTACATCCAGTATTAGCTGCGCCAGAAGCAGTTAAATGCACCTCTCTCCACTTGCCGATCGACTCATCCTCCCTCTCTGCTTCCTTCAAAGCAGCTGGAAACACTGGGAATAGCCATGTGACATCGCGACGCCCGACTTCCGTTCTGCGCTAGCTACATTCCTGCGCCTAGGCACGCGTCAATCGCTGCGGACCCGCCTTTGGCTTTGCCTCGGGATCGCGCAGGAAGGAGGAAGAGCAGCCGAAAGCCAATCGCAGTGACGTCGCCGGTGGCCGACCTCGCCGGCCATTGGGCGAATCAGGGGGCGTCTTCGCCGTTGCGTCAGCCGCGATCGCCGTCGCGTCAGCCGCGGTCGCCGTTGCGTCAGCCGCGGTCGGCTCGCTGCGGCGTCGCGCTCATCGAGAAAGGCGATCTTCAAAAATTGTTTACAAATTATCCGTACAACGTATGGGGCTCCCACTTGCCTCAAAAATCCCCCGTTATGTGTTCTACCACCTGAATGCATTTGATTGCCACCTTCACAAAGCTTTTCGGGGTCCCTTTAAGGTGGGCCTCTTTCACCGATGATCAGCCACAGGGCCGGTGCTGTGGCGGAAAAGGAAACTAGCGCCGTCACCGACGGAGAGCCGCATTCGGCTGGCCTGACCTTGTTTACATCGAGCGGCCGTGCCTGACTGATGGAGACCGTGCGCGAAAACGCACTGCAGAAAAGCCAACTTTCTCTGCCGATGATGATGAACGTGGGTAAAGTGAAAGATAGTTCAAGCGCGAAGCTTTCCATTTTCTTCAAAGGCCAAAGATAAAGTCCGAAATCCAGATTGTTACACCCAAAACACACAGCAAGAAAGCCAATTTACACAACGGGGTTTCACAAAGGCCCATCAAGAGCCGTGGAAAAGTCAACATTTATCACTGGCCAATCCCCCCGAGTGGGTATGTGCCAAACACGTCAATGGCATAATCATAACCAAAGTTATAACTTAGACGGCAACGAACGAATCCCTCACGAGATTGGAGTTTGTTTCGTTTCGGCTGGCGGTGGAAGAAAGCTTCGTGTTTCAACCATCTTTGTCGCTGGACGAAGAGGCTTTTAATTTTCGCTTTCGCATTGACAGAAAGCATTGCCATTTCTGGCTCAACGGATGGTTGCGCTCGAGTAGTAAGCCATTTCGTCGGCAACAATGGTCAATCCTCAACATGAGGGAACGGTTAACACAGCTTGCGACTGAGGAAGCACGCTGCCCATTTTCATTTTAAAAACTCATCGTGAGCAATCCTCCTAAGTGGGCATGCGACAATTTTCTGGGCCACCACCATACCATTACGACACCCCTATCCCTGCCTCCACGCCTAGCGATGCGGGCACATACGTCTGCCGAAACGAATCGTTCTTTGCCAAAACAGAAGGCCGCGACAGGCCCTGACCAGCATGGAGCCGGTACGAGAAAAGGTTCATGTGGCCTGGCCTTCCTGTCGGACTCCCAGTTAGCGCGCCACCAGTCACCTGCAAAAACCCGCTCAGGGGTTATGTGCACTGCTTGCTGCTTCATCGGACTGTTCTTCACCGTCGGCGCCTCCCTCGTCTTGGTCCTCTTCTTGATCACCCAGTCACAAGTGAACACGTCTGAAGGCACAGCCATTGTGCCAGAACGCCATCTGCCCCCAAGCAGCTACATGGCCCGTACGAGCGAAGCCTCAGATCGGGGACATAACCACGAGGAGACTCTGCCAACAACGTTCCAGAACTACGATGCCTTTGAATGGTCAACAAACTACACGGGGACCCGTGACGGTAACTCAGAAGGGCAAAGCTTTACGAAGGCGACTAAGGATGTCGACACCGAGCAGAGGGAAACCGTGCTCCTGGAGCGGCGGGAACTTGCGGAATCCTCAAAAGTTCTGGATTCACAAAATGCCTCTCGTCGCACGTAACAGTGCGTTATTTAATTTTATGAAGCTCCAGTATGGCACGTGTAAATGTCCCTAGGCCAAGACTATCGTGCATACGATCTTGAATAAACGCCTCGTATATACGTGCCCGCGGGAAATTGCGTAGATTCTCCTTCTTCGACCATAATTAGCGAGACGACATCTCCATTTGGCTAACTTGTGGCGGCCGCAGGGGTTGCACAAAGAGTAGCAATGTACAGTTCCTAAAACAAGCTACAACATGTTCGCTCGGTAGTGAAACAATGTGATTCGTCGAAGCCTCATTATGTTATTTAAAAGTACGCTGAACCGCAACTTCAAACCAATAGCAATTTTGTATCCCTCGCCCGTTATGTTGCTAATAATATTGCTCCGCGGCGGTCATCTTGCCGACGGTATTTATCACTCTAACGCTCTCGTCGACCGGCTTTGCCTTGTGTGTGTGTGTGCATACATACATACATACATACATACATACATACATACATACATACATACATACATACATACATACATACATACATACATACATACATACAGGTTGTATACAGCTACAAAAGAGCACACGCAAGTCTTGCAGTGTGTCTGAAAATGGGTCACCATTTGAATAAAATCGTGCTCTTTGGTTCTGGGCTACGTCAGGGTTGTGTCAATTTTCAGCCACCAGGAGCTTCCGCGCAGACCGAGGCGGAGCGCCAGAGCATTTTGCTTCGCTTCAAGTGTCCTGTGTCGCCGCTCTGGCCATTCAGTTACTAACTGCAACATACTCCCGCAAACGTGCTTTATGTAATGCACGTATGCGAGAATTTAATGAAGAGGCAAATAATAATAATAATAATATAATAATAATAATAATATTTATTAGTCAAACAAAAGTCATGTACATAATCAGGCCTACCTAAGCCGCAACGGGCTTGTCTGGCAGAGCCTGGCAGCCGACAAGCGTTAAAAAAAGTATATATATATAACAGCACAGAGTACCAACCAAGAACAGATAACCATGCGGAATTCACATCTCTGGAAAGCTCTAACGCATGCGCCGTAAAACCTTTTTCAGTTTATATTTCGAAGCATGCGCAAAAAAAGTCAGATGGCAAAGTGTTAAATATAGCTGGCACATAATAACGACGTGTTATTTTCCCGTACCTTCTGGAACAACGAGGAATTGCGTAACGTTGCTTCGGTCTCAGGGACCGAGCAGGAGTGTAACAAGTTTTGAATGTGTTAGTCCAAAAATATTTTAAAATCACAGTTTCGTTTAGGAGCGAGGTAAAATCCGGCAACATCCAGGTTTTGAATACATTGTCATCTTTCTCAATACACAAGTCATATGCAATGGTACGCAGCAAAAAGCGAAAAATGGAATTGACTCGCTCTATCCAACGTAAAGCACAGTGACCATATACTATAATACCGTACCTAAGCCCACTGTAACAAAGGGAATGTACAATAACTTGTCGCAGCGGAAATGGAATAAATGTTCTTAATTTGTACAACAAAGATGATACAGCACGAATTTTTTTACACACATAAGCTAAGTGGGAATTCTAAGAAAGGTCGCTATCGAAATACAGACCTAAATACTTCACAGTGTTTCAATACTTCACAGGCAAAGCTTTCCAGATGGAAGAGGGGGCGAGAGGGGGGAAGTTTAAATGAAGGTATCACTTGAGATCTCGTTGAAAACCAGTGATCAGCTACTCAAGTTGGGCAGGTGTATATTGGGGTTTAATATTAACCTCTTTTTTTGGTACGAGGCCTATAAAGCGGGCGCAAAGGAACTGGATGCTATGACAATAAAGTTTTTCCTGTCACCAGTTGGCTGGAACGCTTTTGCGCCCTTAAAGCTGCGTGCATCCTCACCCATCAGCGGCCATTAAATCAAGGCTAGGTCAGCTGTATGCCCCCCAGGTAACCGATAATTGCGTCACAAGCGCCAATTTGTCCCCTGGTGCTTGGTAGGCCAAACTGTCAAAACAAAAAAACAACAGCAAAATCACTGATGCTGATATGGCAACGCTTTCGTTGATGCGCGAGGAGGAAACGCTGTGCGCTTATCGTCTGCGATGGGCTGAACGAGCGCGACTGTCTTTGCGTGCCGCAAGCGTGAATAAACACCGCTTGCATTTTTTTCTTTTTAGATCGTGTTGCTGCTGCACATCTTGTTTTCCAAAGCTTTCAGTTGCTAATTTGCTTGGACTCTCAGCCCGTGCACACAACATTCGTTTGGAAATCTTCCTTAGTTCAATACGCTTTCACCGCCGCTTTCACTGCGGGTATACACTGGGATCAGACGGACGGGGTGGCAGAAGAAGAGATAAGAGCGAAAGCACCGCCCCTCGGCGCAACGGATGAAGCAACTACACATAATAGCATCATTTCACTTTATTGCTGCGTATGCTTGAAAGATAAAGCCACGTGTGTAAACGTTGCTGAATTTTCGCTTGGCTACCAGAGTCATGGCGGCACTTTATTTTCAATTCCGAAACTAGCCGAAGTGTCCGACCCCTGATTAAATGCTTTCGAGCTCAGCGTTGCGAGGTCACTGATCACTACCTGAATTTATCGACCTGATGGCTGATGTTATGCTCCTGCAGTCGCTATGCCCAAGCGTTGACAGACTTCACCAACGTGCATGTTATATTTGGACAACTCTCTCTTTTGCTGTCATTGTAATGTGTTCTGAGACTCGCGAGTCTCGTTCCTTTCGAGCACCCCGAAGGACCTGCTGGACGTCCCAGTGTTGATGCTCGTAGGTGTAGCTCCTTGCGGCTTCTGCAAGCCGCGACGGGATGGTTCTTGACGACGCTTGTACGGGGTTCATGACGCAGTCCCACAAGATGTGCTTCTGGTCTGCAGTCTCCCTGCTGCAGAGCTGGCACTTGTCGGTCGGGTACGCCTCCGGATACATTTGGTGCATCAGAGCCGGGGTGGATATAGGACCCGGTATGAAGCGTTCTTAGTAGCACTGCCTCCGCCCTGCTCAACCGCGGGTCCGGAGGTGGGAAGGTCCTACGAGCCAGACGAGAGACTTTGGTGATTTCGCCATAATCCGTCATTCGGTCAGTAGCACCCAACCACGTTGGACGGTCAGTTGCGGGGGCATGGTTGGTTAGTGCTCGCGCCTCCGCGTGTGCCGTCTCGTTGTGGTTTGCGTTCTTACTCGACGCTTCCTTGCCCGCATTCGCCCGGATCCACTTGACTCGAAAAGTTCTTGGGCATTCTAGACGTGCATTGCGCAGCACCTACTAAGCTTCTTTCCGAATGCGTCCCTTGGTGTAGTTCCGAAGCGCCGTTCTTGAGTCGCTGATCAACGACTGGCAGCCTGCAGCCTGCGTCGGTAATGACGAGGGCGAAGGCCACCTCCTCTGCGCGTTCTGCCTCGATGCACTTGACGCTTGCCGCCATAACAGTGTCTCCGGTGGCTGTCTCTATGACAACGGCAGTGAAGGCTTCATATTGATATTCCGCCGCATCCACATAGCGAGGGTGCTTATCCTGGGCGTGTAAGCCGACGAGGGCTTTAGCCCTTGCCGCCCTCCTACCCTTGTTGTAGTCGGGGCTCATGTTTTTCGGTAGAAGATCTACCCTGATCCGGCGACGTATCTCTTCCTGGATGGGGAGTTTTTTTGTCACCTCTGCTGTGGCGTACATATCCTACGCCCTCTAAGATCTTTCTTCCAGTCTTCGTTGTAGATAGACGTTCGAGCTGGGCCGTACGTTGTGCTTTCACTATCTCCTCGAGCGTATTATGGACTCCTAACTTGAGGAAGAGCGGTGTGCTTGTGGATTCAAACAGGCCTAGCGCGAACTTTAGGCCCTCCTAATGATGGCGTTGATCTTATTACACTTGTGCTGTAACCACTTGTGGTATGCCGCGACATACGTGATGTGGCTGATCACAAAGGAGTGAACTAGTCTGATCAGACTGTCCTTGTTGCATTAATGCCATTAGCATTCCGGCCGTGTTTGAAAAAAACCTTCGCTACAAATTTGCAATTAACAACGCAACTTAGCCCAAATCAGTGTAATGTTGCAACATCTAAGCGTATAACCAAAGAAATGGATATATAAAGAACTTCGCAAATTCCTTTAATTCTTTGAGGGAATTGCAATTGCATATATTGTACTGTGGACAATCTTTGATAAAAGAATGAGGCAATAAGGGTAGCCCGTCGGCAAAACGGACGCATAAAGGACAAGCAAGACATGCTTTTTGAAGACGTGGTGTAATAATTGCAGTGCACATTCTGACACGTATTTCTGGGTGTCTTTGAGAGCCCCATTGTTTCAATCTGCGTGCTGTTGTTTTATTTTTTTAGCACGCAATTTGTTTATTTTAACGCGAAACCTCTGTCCAATCAAGCCTGAATAGTTAAAGATTTTAAAAACAGCGAACCAGTTGCCGCTACCTGTGTGAAAAAAAAAAAAAAAGAAACGGCGCCAGCGAACTCGTTGCATTACCGAGATGTGTTAAAAAAATAAATGTAGAAAGAAAGAAAACGCACGCCTTCCCTCTAGCCTGGCCCTTCGGAAGAAGTTCGGGGAAGCATCGTCACCACTGAAGGCGTGTCGCGGCGCGACAGCACTCGCGGGACGGGGAGACCACAATACGAAGAATCGAGAGGGGTGCGGAGGGGTCGCGAAACAACTTCTCGTGATCGGCCGGTTCCCTCCTTACCCTTCCCGTCAGTGCGCCTCTCATCCAGCGGCCGTGCCCTTCCTTTGTTCCCTCCTCTTTGTTCATTCCTGCTTTTCGTCTTTCGGTCAAAATTTGGCGGTGGCAGCGTGGCCGAGTGGCTCGTTCACATTTAACATCCGCGCTTTGCCTAGCTGAAGTTACGGGTAACTTTTTCTAAAAACGTGCATATGATGCCTCCGCGAAGTATCAGCAGCAACATTTGAAGCTTCGGAAGCTGTGGTAAAAGCAAGATCAGTGGTCCGGATTTCAAGCATCTCGAAGTGAGGACTCCTCTAGCCACGACTAACCGTGGTGCTTGGGATTATTGGCACACTGATGCGAGTGAATACGACGAATTTCGCAGGCAGTGTGATCTCGAATACGTGCGATGTGCTTCGACAATCGACTAAACTTGCAATGACCCCTGCGTGACTTCGGCAGGTATCGGGCGTGCATACTCATCGAGATAGTGCAGCCCCACAGAAACGTGCGCTTTTCGCCACAGGATATCCCTCCACGTTTTGCTGTGCGAATGCATTGTCAACGGATCAAGGTTCACCAAGGCAAGCATTCCAGCTAAATATTGACTTTCCATTTTAATTCTCTCACGTTCTCTCGCGTTTTGCTGTTTAAATAAATCTAGTTGAAGAAATATTTGTTTGCTTGTGTTTTAATAGTCCTAACTAGTAAAGGAACGAATTTTCGAACGGTTATTGTCCATGCTCGTGTAATAGTTTTTTTTTTCTATCCGGGTGAATAAACTTGCTTTCATGAACAGATTGAGCGTCATTGATGTAACGCGATGATGGGACGCGATTTGGCCCTGCTTCAGAAGCACGGCCAAATCAGCTGAAAAGTGCCCAAATGACTCTAGCTAAATTTTGTAGCGCTACTTAGGTGTCCCTGAAGGAAATACTTCTGTATTTCTTCTTAAAAGCTACGCGGGTTTGTAATTACACGGCTAATAAAGAAAAAAGGCCTAGCGCGAGCATCTGGAGACCACGTTGTCTCCGGCGTGTTCCAGCGTTACGTTCTGCGGCTGCCGGATCCACGAGTTTCCGCGTGTGCACTGTGCGTGTGCACGAGTTTCCGCGACTGCACATGCATCAGGCATGTGCAATCTGCGTAAGATCAAACTTTTGTATTGCATGCATGAATGTAACACTTGTTGCATTGCTTACATTGCCTTTTGGTACAGCTTTCTGAAATCAATTATTCAGTGAAAACAATTTTAAGCTTGTTCCAGAAAGGCAAAAATTCCCCCAAATGATTATGTTTGTTGGTCATATTTTTATTGAAATTGTTATGCATATCCTGCATACTTCCGGTACCTAATAGAAAAAACATCACGGGCAGTAAATTTCTTATGCAAAACAAGTTGAAATTCGAGACATGACAGGATTTACTACGAAAACAGACATGACAGGATTTACTACAGACTACAGAACAGGATTTACTACAGACTACAGGACAGGATTTACTACAGACTACATGACAGGATTTACGACAAACTACAGGACAGGATTTACTACAGACTACAGGACAGGATTTACTACAGACTACAGGACAGGATTTACTACAGACTACAGGACAGGATTTACTACAGACTACAGGACAGGATTTACTACAGACTACAGGACAGTGTTTACTACAGACTACAGGACAGGATTTACTACAGACTACAGAATGTCCCATTACCTCACAGGATCATTCTGTCGTATTTCTCTGTTGTGTTTTTCGACTGGGCTAGCTAGGCCTAGGCCTTCATGCCAGTTTCCGTGATGCGACTCGTCGGGTGAGCCTCATTGCGTCCGCGGTCTTGGCTGTGATGCGTGCGATAGTCTTGCCATTTCTTCGGTGCCGTGCGGTGATCATGCCGAGTACTCTGATCTTGCTGACTTCGGGGAACAACTTGACCAGACCGCGTAGTGATCCTGATCGTGCCTTGTTGTCTGTCCGTGAAGCGACATGGTGGTATAACTAGGATCGTTCCTATTTTCTTGGAAAGCAAACAAGTCCTGACCCATCCAGATGTTCTTCAATGGCGACGACTGCTTCTTGTAGTTTGGTCTCAATGTGGCCGTCGCCACCCCTGTTTATCCACAGCGTAATATCATCGGCATAGATTGTGTGCCGGATACCTACTCTGATGAGTCTGTTGGTTACTCCAATCATTACCAGATTGAATAGTAATGGCGATATCACAGACTCTTGCGGAGGGCTAGTGCTGTCAAGCTTCTTATCCTCGACTTATAAATTACCTGCTCTTAGCTCAGCGGGTCTACCCGTTAGGAAGTCCTGGATGTAGTTATAGCTCCGTTCACCCATGTTGAGCTTAGAAACTTGCGACAATATCGCAGAGTGCTTGACGTTATCGAAAGCACTCTGGAGACCAAGCTCTAGGATCGCCTTATTGTCTTTTGAGGCACCCGGAGAGAGAGAGAGAAGTAAACTTTATTGAGACCCGGAGTCATCAATGATTTCGTGCTCCAACTGAAGCATCGCATCTCGGGTACTTAATCTCTTTCGGAATTCGATAACTGCGGTTAGGTGTAGTTCCTCGCTTTCCAGGTAATCCTGCCATCGATTCATGAGGACATGCTCTAGCACCTTGCCTACACTAGACGTGAGTGATATAAGTCTAAGATTGCCGGTGTCCGGCGGTTTACCTGGCTTAGGGATGGGAATGGTCTTGGCTGTTTTCCACTGTCGCGGCAGTGATCCTGTTTTCCAACAGTTGTAGAATTTCGTTAGGATTTCAACTGAATAGTCATCTAGGTTCCTGAGAGTCTTATTTGTTACTAAGTGTGGGCCTTCGGCAGATTTGCTGTTTAGGTCGCGTAGTACTCCTCGAACCTCTACAACATCGATTTCCCGATCGAGCCTTTCGTTTGGTAGTCCTTGGTATTGACCATGTTGCACTATTGAAGTAGGCAGCAAGTATTTGTCGTTTATTTTCTTGTTTCTGTATGACGCGATGAATAAGCTTGGTTTCTATCACGTTGATGCGACTTGGATTTAGTTTCATCCAAGAGATGGCGTAAGAGGTTCCAGTACCTGCCGCAATGTAACTGCCCATCCGCTGCATTGCAGATCTCATTCCACTGCTGCAAGCAGAGCGCTCGGTAGTGTCCTTCGATCGCCCTGTTGAGCTCAGCCACCTTCTTTCTCGAGACCCCTAGTTGCCGTTGCTTCTTCCAGCGTTCCAGCAAGGACAGTTTAGATTGGATGAGCTGTGCTAGTCTGCTGTCGATTTTCTCAATTCCTGCATCTGTCTCAATGGTTTCTGTCGCTTCTCGTACATCTTCGTAAAGCTCCCTGGTCCAGACGACCAGGGTTCCGGACTTCTATATCCTCGATTTCGCAGTGTTCATTGGCCCTACGGTCTCTGAAGGCGTTCCGGTCGGCCAGTTTGTGCGTCCTGATGCTTGTGTTGTTGTATTCTGGGATGTTGATTTCAATTAGAGTATTGTTGCTGCCAAGGTCGGCTCCTGTGTTGGCCCAGGTGATTACTCCTTTGTCATATCGTTCTTCGCAAACGTGAGGTCAGGTGTGGTATCACTGGAAACCGAGTTTCCGATCCTGGTTGGCTGTCGGGTCCGTAATGAGCGTGTAGCCAATGTCCCTGGTGTTTTGGTGTAGGTCTTTTCCCTTAGCTGCGTGTTTTTTGTACCCTCAAGCAGGGTGCATCGCACTGAAGTCTCCGCATACTACGAGTGTGTTTCGACCCGCTGCCGTGCTAGCCCTCAGTAGCAGCGTCTTGAACTTCTGCTTCCTTTCTGATGGGTTGCTGTATACGTTGAGAAGGTATAGGGTTCCCTTCTTCCTCTTGCCGGGTATTATCTGGGAAAGTGTGTGCTCAATTTTTGCTTGTCCTTGTTGTAATTCATGTTCTACGAGTCCCTTTCTGACCAGTGTGAAGATGCCCTTGCCATCAGTGGGGCCCTTGTGCACTCTATAACCGGGAAGGGATGAGGCGTCGGTGGGTGTTTCTTGAAGTAACAATACATCTGGCTTCCTTGTGGGGTGTGCGATATGTTGCTGGAGGACCGCCTTCTTGTTCTTGAAGCCACGACCGTTCTACTGCCAGATCGTTAAGCCTGTGGTTGTATTGAACATGCCGCGTTTTTAATTATGCTACGCTAGCCACCGCAGCGATAGCGGTTTTACACTTGTTGTTGATGCCTTTTTGTTGATGTCTAAATCCGGCAATAAAGAAACAAAAAACGGTCGTGGCAGAGTGGGTAACATGACTCTACCAGACACAGATGCGACTACTTCCGGTGCCGGTGATTGCTTTTCTTTGCACTGTTATACTGATTTTTGTGAAACGCCGGAATCAACGAATTGCTAAACAGCTTCGCTGTCAAAACGAACCTGAAAACGAACAAAACACATGGCAATGACGCGAAAGAGAGAGTTGCCCAAATATAAAATGCACATTCGTGAAGTCTGTCAACGCTCGGCCATAGCGACTCAAGGAGCATAACATATCAGCGAGCACCTCGAACACCGTTCAAGAAATTCAGGTAGTGATCAGTTTCCTCGCAACGCTGAGCTCGAAAGCTTTTAATCAGGGGACGGACACTTCGGCTACTTTCGGTATAGGAAATAAAGTGCCGCCATAACGCTGGTAGCCAAGCGAAAATTCAGCAATGTTTGCATACGTGGCTTTATCTTTCCAAGACACGCAGCAATAAAGTGAAGTGATGCTATTATGGGTATAAATAAAATGTGTTCTTGGCGATTTCTTTTTTTTGATACCCCGCTTATTTGTTTAGTCGCTTCATTCGCTGCGCAGACGGGCGGCGCTTTCGCTTTATGTCTTCTGCTGCCATCCTGGCCGTCTGCTCCCGCCTCTTTCATTGTGTGCACGTGTAGAAGTTTTGTAGTATGCCTTGAAGGAGAAGGAGGACTACCTTTATTATCAGAGGGGGCATGAATGCTCTTGAAGGAGAAAATTTTGGTGTCTATGAGTCCCATGGAGGAAAGAAATGCTTTCTTTCCTCCATAGTAGTTCGAACGGGCTCAAAATGCCAGAGAAACTGAGAAAAAGACACAACGCGTGCTTAAGAATTCGCTGGGAATGCTGAGTGCTCAGCCCGGCGTGATCAGAAGGCTATTTTTAAGCTCAAGTCTGCTAACAACACTGACTACAAGTCAGCAAAATCGGCTTTTATGCAAGGGCGTGGCACAGGGCGCAAGGACCAAGCAAACTGCGGGTCCAATTTTCAAGAACGCCGAGGAGGACTTTCCGGCCTTACCGGTTCTTCAACACGGGTCAAAGCACTGCCCCCTGCTGCACCAGCACTGGCAGAGCGCTCTCCAGCAGCTCAGCATGATCCTACTCCCAGGCACGCGGAACCACCTGCATCTACAGGGGTGCCTGTGATAGCTCCGGCTACGACTCCAACTACGCGGTCTTCAACCTCTGCTCGCCGAGCTTCACTGCAACATCAGCGTGAACCAAAAGACGAGCGAAACACTGGGGGCCTGTGTTCGGTGCTGTCCTCCCTCATTGAGGCTGTGCGCATCCTCCTCGCTCCCCTTTCATCTCCGATAGCCGCGGCTGTTTTTACGCTCCTGGACTTTGTATCGCCCCTCCTCGCACAATGGCGGTAGCAGTCCCTAGAGAGCAGCAATACGGTAAGCTACGGATATGGGCACTGCTCATAATGCATTGCACCCACTACCTGGCTTTTTGGGGTATCATTTCCCTCCCATACCACATGGGCGCAAGAATGCCACGGATGCCCATCCCGGCATGGCTGCCGTGTATGTATCTGCTCAATACCCACATACGCAGATAGACCTTAATGCTTGGTGTAACACCAATCAGGAAGTAGTTGCTGTCCACGTACATCTTCCGCGCGGTACGGTTATACTCGTCTCGATCTATAGTATACGCCCTGCACCATAGGCCCGTATACGTCTTGGCTGCTCATTTACGAAGAGCGTACCCGGGCGTCCAAATCCTGGTCGGTGGTGACTTTAATGCACCACACATGGAATGGGGATACGCAATGACCTCCCGCCGTGGCACAAAAATTTACGAGACATTTTTTGACGCGGCGTGTCAGCTTCTCAACGCTCCTTTCACGCCTACCTGCACGACTACTGCAAATTGTCCCGATCTAACGTGGTGGATGGGAAATCGGACGCCCTGCTGGCAGGTACAGCCAGACGCCTGGGGCAGTGATCACCTCCCCATACTTATTGATCTACGCCCGCACACTACCTCCAAAGTCAAGCGGAAGGCCTGTATTACCAACTGGGACAAATTCCGTTCACTTACTGCGGACGTGCCGCTCTCGGGATCTACATTACGCAGTACGCTGACTGAAAAGCTAAAGGAGGCTACGATCAAAACGTGGGTAGAGGAGGCCAAACCGAACCCTCACATGCAACTTCTTAATTTGTGGGCGGCACGGAAAAGAGCAGATATCGCTGCTCGGAGAAATCCGGACTCCCTCCCGGACAGGATCAGGGTTAACCGCCTTACAGCCAAATCCCGACAATACCAAAAGGTTCTTTCCCGTGAAAGGTGGCTACGGTGGTGCGACGGTATGAATGGCCGTACATCAAATCGCACACTTTGGAGCACATTCCGAGCAATGGAAAACGGTCGTCGAACACCCGATCCCGTGGCAAGCTCCCGCCTTGTAGCTCAGGAGACTCCAGAAGAATGTGCCGAACGGGC
The DNA here is from genome assembly GCF_048455015.1 of Haemaphysalis longicornis. Classification (NCBI taxonomy): domain Eukaryota; kingdom Metazoa; phylum Arthropoda; class Arachnida; order Ixodida; family Ixodidae; genus Haemaphysalis; species Haemaphysalis longicornis. Next base: position 167,581,493 of record NW_027526295.1, read on the forward strand.
AGCTCGACAATTCTTCCCTCTACACGACTATATCCTACAGGACTATATCCGGGAGGCCAATCTAGTTTCCTGGATATAGATCGGACCCGCTTAGTGTGCACTAAGCCTCGGGGCTATTAAATAAACGAACAAACAACAAGAATTCGCTGCTGTGCGGTGCGACAACTCGGGGAGGAGCACAGCGAAATTTTTCCGCTTCCCAGCGGACGGCAGCTCAGCACCCTATGTATTCAGTAAAAGTTATGAAGAAGCAAGCGCTATCCTTATCAAAAAAGCTGCAGGGTGAACCGAAGAATCTTCTGCTGTTGCTTTAGAGTAAATTTATTTTTCTTTGGCAAAGGCATTTGTCAGTAATGTTGTAAGCATGTGAAGCTACTTGCCGAGAGTTTCTCATGAGCCGATTCATGGAAGCGGACACGCGGATGGATATTTCGCTTCGGTATCGATTTGGTGAGCGGTTGCTCTTCATTTTCTCTCCACCAGAGAAGAGCTCGGAAATTATGTTCGCCGAATGTGCTTAAATGCTTCTTTAACGAACTGGTTTGGCTTTAGAGCGTTCCGAGGGTCAGTTTCTTATAGTTGCATTACCATCTTTGAATGTTTAATAACAGAAGACCGCAAAATTATTTACGTGGCAGCTGACCGCTTGCATTGAGTGTTAGGAGAAGTTCGAGTTAACTGCGCGGCGGCCGAGCAGCGCTTCGCTTTTCAACCTGTGCTAGGACACATTTTTTGTACCTTGTTTGCACTCTGAATATTTATTTCGCTTTTACGTGTTGTTTATTGATATCCATGGTGGTATTTCTTCAATTTTTTTAGGTTTGACGTATGGCTAAATTACGCAGGAAATTCGCTAGCTATGAAATTATTTGGGGTTAGCAAGTTTACAAAAATAAGATTTAGAGCGGTTTTTAATGGTGGGGAACTGTGCTGGTCATCTCACTTCATAATCATTTTATTAATCACGAACGGGTGTTTTTATGAAACATCGTTTGTGGAAATACATTGTATTCACCAAATGAACGTGGTAACCTCTGCAGAAATTTTCTGTATACGATGAATTGTACGAAGATGTCTCATGTTTTGTAACCGACACAGAATGCGGACATTTGTACTTACTATACGAGATACGTAGCTCTGTGCTATTGTGGCATGTATTGAACTTCGCTTGCGATACGTTGCTAATAAAATCAGTGAATAAAGTACATTTCACGCCTACTCCTTTTTCTTGCCCAAACAAACCACGCTTCAGGGCGTGCTGGCTCGCGTGTATTGAACTCAGAAATATTTCCAAACGAATGTTTTGTGCACGTGCTGAGAGTCCAGGCAAATTAGCAACTGAAAGCTGAGGAAAACAAGTTGTGCAGCAGCAATACAATCTAAAAAGAAAAATGCAAGCGATGTTTATTCGCACTTGCGGCACGCAAAGACAGTTGCGCTCGTTCAGCCCATCGCAGATGATAAGCGGCCCAGGGTTTCCTCCTCGCGCATCAACGAAAGCGCTGCCACAGCTGGATCAGTGATTTTTTGTTGTTTTTTGTTTTGACAGTTTGGTCTACCAAGCACCAGGGGACAAATTGAAAATAGGTCCGCCGGTGGCGTAGTGGTCATCACACAAGACGCGCATTCTGGAGATCGTGGGTTCAGATCCCACCCGGCGGGCACTTTTTCTCCACTTTCCCTCTCTCTTCCCAAATTGTTTATCTGTTTCAATGACCTACCACATTATCCCTTTTTCTTTCCGATATATATATATATATATATATATATATATATATATATATATATATATATATATATATATATATATATATATATATATATATAAAGAGGCAAAGGCGGTCCAGAGCGTTACGACTGCTAAAAATGACCGCCGCGGAGCAATATTATTAGCAACATAACGGGCGAGGGATACAAAATTGCTACCAGTTTGAAGTTGCGGTTCAGCGTACTTTTAAATAACATAATGAGGCTTCGACGAATCACATTGTTTCACTACCGAGCGAACATGTTGTAGCTTGTTTTAGAAACTGTACATTGCTACTCTTTGTGCAACCCCTGCGGCCGCCACAAGTTAGCCAAATGAAGATGTCGTCTCGCTAATTATGGTCGAAGAAGGAAAATCTACGCAATTTCCCGCGGACACGTATATACGAGGCGTTTATTCAAGATCGTATGCAAGATAGTCTTGGCCTAGGGACATTTACACATGCCATACTGGAGCTTCATAAAATTAAATAACGCAGTGTTACGTGCGACGAGAGGCATTTTGTGAATCCAGAACTTTTGAGGATTCCGCAAGTTCCCGCCGCTCCAGGAGCACGGTTTCCCTCTGCTCGGTGTCGACATCCTTAGTCGCCGTCGTAAAGCTCTGCCCTTCTGAGTTACCGCCGCTGGTCCCCGTGTAGTTTCTTGACCATTCAAAAGCATCGTAGTTCTGGAACGTTGTTGGCAGAGTCTCCTCGTGGTTATGTCCCCGATCTGAGGCTTCGCTCTTACGGGCCATGTAGCTGCTTGGGGGCGGATGGCGTCCGGCCACAATGGCTGTCTCTCTAGTCGTGGTCACTTGTGACTGGGTGATCAAGAAGAGGACGAAGACGAGGGAGGCGCAGACGGTGAAGAACATTCCGATGAGGCAGCAAGCAGCGTACATAATCCCCGAGCGTTTTCTTGCAGGTGACTGGTGGAGCGCTAACTGGGAGTCCGACAGGAAGGCTAGGCCACATGAACCTCTTCTCGTACCGGCTCCATGCTGGTCAGGGCCTGTCGCGGTCTTCTGTTCTGGCCAAGAAGGATTCGTTTCGGCATACGTATGTACCCGCATCGTTAGGCGTGGAGGCAGAGATCGGGGTGCCGTAATGAAATGGTGGTGGCCCAGAAAATTGTCGCATGCCCACTTATATGGATTGGCCAAGATGAGGTTTTTTTTTCATGAAAATGAATCAGATGAAAGCGGGCAGCGTGCTTCCTCAGTCGCAAGCTGTGTTAACCGTTCCCTCGTGTTGAGGATTGCCCATTGTTGCTGACGAAACGCCTTACTACTCGAGCGCAACCATCCGTTGTGCCAGAAGTGGCAATGCTTTCTGTCAATGCGAAATCGAGAATTCAAAGCCTCTTCGTCCAGCGACAAATATGGTTGAAACACGAAGCTTTCTTCCACCTCCAACCGAATCGAAAGAAGATACAATCTCGTGCGGGATTCTTTCGTTGCCGTCTGAGTTTGGACTTTGATTATGATGATGCCCTTGAAGTATTGGCACGTGCACAGTCGGGGGATTAGCAGTGATAAAGCGTTGACTTTCCCCTGCTCTTGATGGGCCTTTGTGAAAACCCATTGTGTAAATTGGCTTTCTTGCAGTGTGTTTTAGGCGTAACAATCTGGATTTCGGACTTTGTCTTCGGACTTTGGCTCCACTATAGAAGGCTTCGCGCTTTAACTATATTTCGCTTTACCAACGGTCATCATCATCGGCAGAGAAAGTTGGCTTTTCTGCAGTGCGGTTTCGCGCACGGTCGCCATCAGTGAGGCGAAGAAAGCTACGCTTTAAAAATGGCTCATTCAGCAGAAAAGGCACCGTATGGCGTCTGTAGCAGCCAAGCCGTTCACTGATAGCGTTAAGGGAATAAATGTAAGGTAAGTGAGTTTAAAATGAAATTGGTATTATTAGCGACCGGATGAGAACCGAACTCAGGACTTCCATAACGCGAGTCGAGCTCGCATCCCCGACGCTACTCAGGCTTTTTTTAGTACGCGGAGAAAAACTCCACTCAAATTACCCCAGCAAGGGGAAGCAAACCTAACCTAATATTGAACGAAAGCGACCACAAAGCAAACGCAGCCAACAAAACCGAAGCTACAACAAAAGTCAACATGTCGCCTCCAAAGTCAGGTGTTGACAGGCTGCGATCGAAGCACTCCGTTTAGTTGTATCTCTTGAATGATCGCATACACTGAGCACTTGCACACACTGTTCTCCAATTTCTCAATAAAAAAAAAAAAAGTTGTCTCTCTTTTTTCCTCCACTACATGTGCCTGAGTACGTAGGCTCAGCATAACGGTCTATCATCCTAGCCTTCCAGAGACTACGACGGCCAATCAGAGAGAGAGAGAGACAAAACTTTATTAAAATCACAAAGACGAGCACACAAGGAGCACCGCTTTCATGGCTCCCGTTGACTAAATGCGGACGTAGTGAATGCGTTGTGGCCTGGGACTTTGACGATTTTCTACCCCCGCGGTACACGCAACTCGACTTGCAATGAGTTTGGAGTTGCCAGACACGTCGTATGACTCAACGTGTTACATCAACATGTACACGTTACGCGTGCGGCGGTGGCTTAGCCAGAAATAGATTTCGGGGGTTGTTATACGTCACCGGGAAAATAAAACAGATTAAAAGAAAGAGAGAGCGCCGGGATGCTTCACCAATATATGCCATTTTAGTGCATGCATACATTCCGGAGGGTTTTCTGACAGTGACCCCCCCACCCCCCTGGCTACGCCCATGCCGTACGGTTTCCAAAACATCTTTTACATTTTTGACTTGGTCAGGGACTGCTTTACTGCTTCTTCTACTAATACCTGACGAGACAAACTCTTGTCAAACCTTTGACTACGTTAAGGCTGAATAAAGGCCTACAACATACCCACTCAGCTGCTGCTATGTCGTCCCCTTTATGTTGTTTACGATTTCTGGCACGACCATGGCCATGCTGAAGAAGGGCGAGAGGACCGATCCCTGACGAGTCGCTCTGCTCCCCAGCCCTCCCGTACGGCGAGTGTTGCGCCGTTCGATCCGGAAGGAAGTTTTTGAGGTATTCGTATGTCCTTCAGCCAATTCCTAGTTTGCCTATGTTCTCTAGAATCCCCACGTTCTTTACGTTGCCGATTTCTTTAGTGAAGTCCAGTCCCATCATCGCTCTGGTGTATAACGGGGAAAAGTTCTGAAGTCTACAACATCACGTCCACAACATGGCGAAAACTTTGCATTGTTTGAGGAAGGTCCTTTCTCTTCTGCGTGTCTTTTGAACCTGTTGAGTATCACACGTTCGTTTACGTTGTGCGCATTATGTAAGTGATGTAAGTGGTTAGGTTCTATATTTACAACTGCTTGCAGTGTTTCGGGGTCATGGATACGTCCTCTGGATTTGGCCTCGTTACCAGCACACGTTTGTGTACCTAATCAGGATCTCAACAGAGTTATCATCCAGGTTGCGCAGCATCTTGCTTATTTGCTGTTTGGACCCGGGGCCGAAAAGGCCTGGAGGCATTTAATAGCATATCGCAACTCCCCTACGGTGATGGGACGGGCAATGATTTTGTTTTGTTTTTTTGCCCGTATATGATTTTAGCTCCTCATTGGGGTTGGTCACTATATATACCTGTCCCGCATTGCTTCTCCGTACGACTGCCGTGTGGTAAAATGTTCGGGTTACGTCTTATGTCGTCGATGGAGCGTTTCATAATGGAGCTTTGCATTCAGCATTTATGCTCTCCGAGCTTCGAAATTCAGCAGGCGGCGACACTAGCAGCAACGGTATTGCACAATGCAGCAAACGAAACAAAGACTCATTGAAGTCGAGACAGTGATGGAATCCCGTCTGGACGGGAGAATACATTTCAAACACACGAGACGCCGACCAGTCAAAAAAATCGTTCTTGACGTTTCGGCTTCCAACACGGAAGCCTTGTTCACAATGAATGCATCACCAGAAGTGGGTCGTTTAAGTGGGTTTGAGTAATCGCTGCAAAGAGCATGCGTAGATCGGGTTTAGATTTCCGTAGTTACGATTGACTGTGTTAGATGTGGTCTGAATGATTAGTTATTCCAGATGTAGCCGTGATGCTGTCACTTTTCCTGTTGCGACGATTCTTGCATCGTCCCAATCAATTGTGTGGTCATTCACGACGGCGTGTTCGGCTAAAGCATTGTTGCGGACGCTCTTATTCTTTACGTCACGTGCATGCTGCTGCAGACGATTCTTATAATTCCCTGATTCCCCGATATACACGCCGCTGCAGTCTGCACAAGGTATCTCGTATACCACACCGGGGAAGCGCTCCATGGGCAAGCGGTCTTTGACTCTTACGAGCTCATGGCGCATCTTTTTGGCTGGAACGTGGGCCACTTGAACGTCATAATCCCGTAGGACACGTGCCAAACATTCACTTGTTCCTGGAAGGTAGGGCACAGAAGTTCGCTTCATCGGGGCAGGAGACGCGTTCAGTTGTCCCCGTCGGGTCAGTTGGCGTTCCGTTGCGCTTATAAAGTGCCTCGGGTAACCGCAGCTAGCCAGTCCATCCCGTACCTTTGCCGTGTCCACCGCCGCATTCTCGGGCTTCGGGCACAAAGCGTGCTAACAACAGCCCTCTTGTGGGAAGCGGGGTGCACGGAGCTGAAGTTCAGGTAGCGGCCTGTGTGCGTTTCCTTGCGGTACACGCTGAAACTTTAGCCTCTGGCCCTGCCGAGACACGAGGACGTCCAGGAAGGGAAGTTTGCCATCGGCCTCCTCTTCTAACGTGAACTGAATGGCACGTTCCATACTGTTGAGGTGGGCCAGTAAGCTGTTCGCCACGTCTTTCTGAACTACGCAAAAAAAGCGCGTCATCCCTATTTCATATTTGCCGCGCTTTCGAGGCGCTTTTTCAAAGAAAGTGCTACGAGTTGTGCCGCGCCTCCGCCAGATGGCGCCACGGGTCCCGCGACCGAGAGAAGACGCAGTGAAACATCCCCCTCGCGAGGGGCACGATCAAATGCAGAGCATTTCCGGGGGCGCACGACGTTAAGTAGTTTGCGTTACGTTAATGTTGTTGCACTTGTGGCAACTGCTGACGAGAGAGCGCTCGTCAGCAGTAATTTGAATGAGTCAACGATATAAGGCGCGTTCGTAGCGTCCAGATCTGTGTCGGCTTTGTGGCGCAGTGGCTAGAGCACCATGTACATTGCGTTCCGCCCGCAGGGTCGAGGGATCGAAACTGGGCGCCGGATAGTATTTTTTTTTTATATATAGTAGTGAGGGGTGCGGTGCGGACTACGGACGTCAACGGGGGTGACATCGTGAGTTACTGAAATGCTCTGCATTTAAAACAATCGTCGACGTAACGCAAGAACACTTTTGGGTGAGGGGCAAAGGAGGCTAGCGCGCGTGCTTCCAGCGCTTCCATGGTCAGGTTGGCCGCCGTGACCGAAATAGAAGCGCTGGAAGCACGCGCGCTAGCCTCCTTTGCCCCTCACCCAAAAGTGTTCTTGCGTTACGTCAACGATTGTTTTTGCGTAGTTCAGAAAGACGCGGCGAACAGCTTGCTGGCCCACCTCAACAGTATGGAACGTGCCATTCAGTTCACGTTAGAAGAGGAGGCCGATGGCAAACTTCTTTTCCTGGACGTCCTCGTGTCTCGGCAGGGCCAGAGGCTAAGTGTCAGCGTGTACCGCAAGGAAACGCACACAGGCCGCTACCTGAACTTCAGCTCCGTGCACCCCGCTTCCCACAAGATGGCTGTTGTTAGCACGCTACTGCAGCGTGCGAAAAGATTGTGCTCGAAGCCCGAGGATGCGGCGCTGGACACGGCAAAGGTACGGGACGGCCTGGCTAGCTGCGGTTACCCGAGGCACTTTATAAGCGCAACGGAACGCCAACTGACCCGACGGGGACAACTGGACGCGCCTCCTGCCCCGATGAAGCGAGCTTCTGTGCCCTACCTTCCAGGAACAAGTGAATGTTTGGCACGTGCCCTACAGGAATATGACGTGCAAGTGGCCCACGTTCCAGCCAAAAAGATGCGCCATGAGCTCGTGAGAGTCAAGGACCGCTTGCCCAAGGAGCGCTTCCCCGGTGTGGTATACGAGATACCTTGTGCAGACTGCAGCGGCGTGTATATCGGGAAATCAGGAAATTATGTCTGCAGCAGCATGCACGTGACGTAAAGAATAAGAGCGTCCGCAACAATGCTTTAGCCGAACACGCCGTCGTGAATGACCACACGATTGATTGGGACAATGCAAGAATCGTCGCAACAGAAAAAGTGACAGCATCACGGCTACATCTGGAATCACTAATCATTCAGACCACATCTAACACAGTCAATCGTAACGACGGAAATCTAAACCCGATCTACGCATGCTCTTTGCAGCGATTACTCAAGCCCACTTAAAACGACCCACTTCTGGTGATGCATTCATTGTGAACAAGGCTTCCGTGCTGGAAGCCGAAACGTCAAGAACGATTTTTTTGACTGGTCGGCGTCTCGTGTGTTTGAAAAGACTCATTGGCGCGAACTTTCGACTGGGGAGAACGAACCCCACTGCACGGGCGCATGCTGAAATCATGTATTTTCTTTTAAGTGCGAATGCACTTCTTAAGCGAGCCTGAAGCGTCCGCCGCCGTCCGCATAGCAACAGCTGCGGGTGCGCGCGCTCCTCGTCTTCCTTGGCAACGGGGGGAGATGGGCGCGCGCTGCCTGGCCGCTGACATGGCACATACCCACGTGGGGGTGGCCAGGAATCTCCTCGTCTTCCTTGGCAACGGGGGGAGATGGGCGCGCGCTGCCTGGCCGCTGACATGGCACATACCCACGTGGGGGATTGGCCAAGAATCGGGCGTGAGAAGGGCTAATGCACCCGCTTAAAGGAGTACTGACACGAAATTTCAAAGCTGAGATCCGCTCTAGCAATCAAGTACAACGACAACACAAATAGGTGTCTGTGAATAAATGCATCTTTCTTTCTTTGTAGTTGTGTGTGTGTGTGTGTGATCTCTCTTTCGCGAACATTACCGAACCGCGCAAATTCAACTCGTGCATTCGCACTTTCACATTCTTCCCCTCGGGGAAATGCGGGGAATTTTTTTTTTCCCCGCCGTACTATCATCGCCAGAGACCCACAGCAAGCTTCCTCCTCTACATGCTTCCGTAGTCGCTGCGGTGGATTCCAACTGCATTCGGTCACTCGCTTCTCGTTACCCACAGCACGGGCGCATGCTGAAATCATGTATTTTCTTTTTTCCCCGCCGTACTATCATCGCCAGAGAGCCACAGCAAGCTTCCTCCTCTACATGCTTCCGTAGTCGCTGCGGTGGATTCCAACTGCATTCGGTCACTCGCTTCTCGTTGCAGCCGGCGTTTCCGCGGACGCCAAGCGGCCAAAGTTTACGAAAAAACTGTGGTCGATTCCTCTGTCATAGGAATCGGTAAAACACGAAAGTGAAATGTGCAGTGAAATCTGCAGGTGAGCAAGATTTGCGGGTCGGCGGCTGTCTTGTGGGTGTGCTTGGCGAGCGACATCCTGCTGGCGGGCCGTTTCGGCAAAGGTGACTGGCGTCATTTCCGTGATGGATATGACGTCAGTCACTCTTGGTGCATGCCGGCATAAAACAATTTTGTTCAACACGTAAAACCCAAAAACGAAATACCGTAAGTATAACGTACTCTTTATAATGAAAGGTTGCTCCTCCGCAAGAATACCCTGTGTGGAGGGGTGCACCCTTTACAGGCCGCTTGCTCGTTGTACTGGCGTCATTTCCGTGACGGATATGACGTCAGTGAAATCTTGATGTATTTCGGAATAAAACACTTTCGTGCTAAAATTGCTCAAAGAACCTAGTCATGCTATCGCGTCAAGAATGTGTCGTTGGCACGCTCCGGCTGACGCATGGCGAGCTGTCTGCCGACTGTCAGGAGTTGCACCTCCATTCTCTCTCATGAGACCTTCCTCCAGCTTTAAACATGCCCGTCATTTGGCTGAAAAAAAATGAAACTGCAGCTGAAAAAAAATGAAACTGCAATCAACTTGGCGGACGCGTTTTTGACTCAACTACAATTGGTTGGAGCAACTGGATGAAACAAAATGGACTTGACGGTGCCGGTCAGTAGGCACCATCGCCCCCTTTCAGAACGGTCTCATCCTCGCAATAAAAACCACTTGGACGACACCGTTTAGGACTATTTTATGCGCGCAAAAGAAAATAGCCGACAATCACCATACTCCCTAATGCTAAATTTGAGCGCAGCGCCAACTGCAGTCCTCGGTTAAGGCACATAGCTGGTGATTCTCATCTGATCGCATCATTACAGAACGCGCGGCGGCGCGCGCTACTCTGCCGTTCTCTTGCGCGCGTCGCCGTCGCCGAGCATGGTGTTGTAAATCGTGTTTGAACCTCCGCGCTAATGTCACGTGGTTCGGATGAGTCACGCAACGAGGAAGGAAACGACGCCAAAGGACCGATATACGTGCAGCACGCCGCGCGTGCTGGGCTTCTGTGGCGCAGCCTCGGCATTATTCCCTTCCCGTCACACTTACTCCAGACTTTCATTTTCGCTTTCCTGCGGGCTCATATTCGGTGGCCTCTTTGTTTTCTGTTATCTCGTAGCGCCTCGCCGCTGGGAAGCGTCTCGCGCCGCCTCGGCATACCGCCCTGCCTTTCACACTTTTCTCCTGTTTTCTGTCTTCGGTGTCTCCTTAGTTCGCTCGGTAACGAGGCCGGCGACGCCATCAAACCACAGTAGCCGACGCTTAAGTGCTGCACACTAAAAAGTGTGCAACAAGAGTGGCTTCAGAACAGTCCAGAAAGTATGCTGCTGTGTATGAAAAGGTCTTCGTCATAGTCGCCGCCGTCGAAGTCGAAACACTTGACACAACCCGTGTGTTGGGACTCGCACGAGGCACTACACCAACAGCGCTCGACACGCCACGCCTCCTGACACCACCGAAACCCTTTACTGCGCCGATGACGACGCTGGAAAAAATGCGTCGCTACGCTAACACGAGCGGCGATGCCCGAGCACACACGCTCACCCGAGAACTCTCCCTAGGTCCGCCGATGCTCTGGCCAACCTAGCACTCAAGTTTTAGATAGTCAGGCCGGCTAGCACCTCCACACACTAGGTACGTGCCAGTACACGGCATTTTCTAGTCTATCTTCCCGTGTGAAGCCGTTCTTCTCACCCCACTCTGCATAGCCATTTCACATATGAAAACACCACGCTTCCCACTTGTCCCACACGTAACTGCCCTAACCACTCACCAGCACGGCACAACTACAGGCAGTCCGGCACACCATACCTACTGCACAACCTCAGCTCACCCATCCCTTTCTGGAAGAGCGGGCTGAATCTGGTCTTGAGCTGGCGCAATAAATCCTGGAAGCGCAGTCTACGGGTTCGTGACAGCCTGGGCGAGCTACCAACGGGTCGTATTCTAACGAAGAGGCTGTGGCTGAACAGCGTAATTTTTTTTTTTTTTTCATCTTGCATTATTTTCTTCGAGCTTGCCTTGGTTCCAGGGCACACCTTACTTGTGTTTTCTAGATGCAGTGAAATGCCAATGCTCAGATGATGTCTGGTATAGATTCAGTGTTCTGAATAGTTGTAGTCATCTCTTCTCGCCACAAGTTGCCACGCTGATCTTCAGCACGAGCAGTCGACACTATAGCGTTTGATCTTGAGCAGGGCCAACATCTTGTCGCCACTGGCGACAATCCTCTTCATCTACTGCTGCCTTCTTACATCCGACAGACATAGCACTCTTCAGTCAGCTTACCAGTGCTTGTTTAAAAGCAGCACATGAAGCAGTTTACTGACCTGCCCGACATACAGCTTTTACAGCGCTGGTCACTCCAAAATAACCAGAAAATGCAGTCGCCACCGTTTTCCCTCCTGGCGGAATTTTGAGTGTATGAAGCACACAAATTTCACTAGTGGCACTTTACCCTATTTATTTTCCTGCGCGCGTCAAGGTGGCGATAGCTGCACTGGACAGTGCTAAAGGTCTGAGATGGCATTGATCTTAAGGTGACCCATCACCACCAAACTAAATGTGCTGCAACAAAAGCGGTTGTTTGTTACGAAGTGGCAGACTTGTCCACTTGCACTGTTATTCTTTAAACCTTAACCCAGCTACTCTTTAATGCGGACTCATTGGCGTCCTAATATACCTTTTCTCTCAATATCCTGTTCTTTATGAATAATATCCTGTTCTCTCAATATCCTGCTCTTTATGAACAGGATATCAGATCCTGTTCTTTAATAACATTGATTCAATGGCCTGATCGTCCTGTCTATATGGCCACTAGAGAAAGCTCAACACATGGAGGAAAGAATACTCTGGAGAAGTCCCTAGCATCTTAATGCAATGCTAAAAGTGTGGAGGAAGTGACGTCATTATTGTTGAGCCCATAGACAGCGTTTAGTTTTTTTACGGCTGCGGTGGCTAAATCTGGCCAAATGACACGGACAATTTTTTATGGCGCTTTCACTCTGGCTGCCACGCCACGCTTGCAACACAGCGTAGTCGCTACGGCAAACGTTTTTAGGTTAAGTCAGTTTGAAAACTCCGCCGTTGGAGGCGGCCCCAACGGCGCTGGCGTCACCTCGAGATCATAGAGTTCTCGAGATCGGCGGAGCAACAGGCTCTGGCTGCTGCTGACAAAAGCCTCCCCGCTCAGCTTAGGCGAGAGCCACAGTCGGTGCTTTGCTTGCTGTGCGTTTCTTTGTTGCAAAGCGAAGCGAAATTCTTCGCAGCCGAGACGTAGCGCACAAAGACCGCCGTGCTGTACGGACCCAAACACTGCTCCCGTCTGCGTTCGCTTTCGCGAGCCGCCCATACCGTGGAGCTGTCATCATACCGGAAACAGCAGAGGAGAATGGGGAAGAGTGCTGGGCTCGTCGACATGGCGGGCGCGGCTTCACAAATGTGACATCAGGGCCTCTCCTAACCTTTTCTTTCCTTCATGGCTCAACATCACAAGTCGCCCCCCCATAGTCCCCAGCTTATGAGAAGTAGGCAGACAATACAGTCTGCCAATACTGCACTTTGCAACACATGAGCCAAATGTGTGCTAAGCAGCAACTTCGAAATTCACCAAGCTCCTGTGCAAAGAATAACACAGACGCCTAAAAAATATGTATAAAAAGACCTGTATTGCATCCAGACTCTCATACAAATCACTTCGAGAGAGGGAAAATAAACACTGTTGCACAGATACATAAGCCAATTCTCTAATGCCGACAGACACAAAACCTTTCTACCGTCACATTTTAGGCACACACTGAAAGGACAAACCAAACAAAGGGCTAGATGTAAAGGTAAAAAAAAAGTCAGCAATTTTCTTCGAAAGCCAAGCGGCCAGCCACAATCGCGCAGCTGTAAGCCTGAATTCTGGCACTGGCAGCGCTGAAACTTCCCAGAACGGTGCATTGTGTTCTCAAGGGAACAGGTTTGCGGTGGTTCCTTCACAGTACATGGGTGTTCACGTCAACGGCTCCAGTTGACACATCGATACTGCATCGCTGCCTGCGGTACACCAAACACGACTGACAGGTGCCAAGAGAAAAACCAGCGACCAGGGATCAGTGCGCCAATACCCATGCGGGGGGGAAAAAGCGCCCAGAAAGGTTCAAGCATACGTGCTCGCGCATTGTTCAGCGGTTTGACATGCATCCAATGGCTACAGCAGTGACCCGTAGGTTCAAACATCGAAGAAAACTGCGCTGGCGTGGCTACACGTTTGCGCGCAACAGATGAAGGCGGCAAAGTGAAGAGCTATTACATTACGCAAGATAGTCACAATGCACGGCACACCTAATACGAACAACATGCAATTTTAGTGCACAAGAAAGTAAACACGGTTATTGCAAAAATTTCAAACAGGATGCAGACTTTCCGTACGGCTTGCACTGTCGGTTGAATGAAAGCGCATTCAAGCATACAGTTTGCGCTAAGTCAAGCGTTGTAATCCTAACTTTGTGTTGAGTGGAGCAAACCACACAGAGCAGGAGAAGGGCCTGGCAAGTGCACGATTCAAGGCAACCCTGCCGTAGAAACAATACCAGGTTGAAACCCCAGATACAGTACTGCATTTGCCCTGCCTTTAGGGAAAAAAAGAAAAAAAAGTGGTGGCAAGTTTTAATTGGCTCCTCAAGACAACCCCCTGTCTCAGTTCAACTAACTGACCTGAAGGTATATAAGTGGGCAAACAGATGCTTGAAATTTCAGAAGCCAGTCAAAACTTGAAACGTGTTTCAGAGAATACATTGCAAACAGAATGAAGTAAGTTATTGAAATACATGCATAGAAAAGAACGGGTGGGACATAATTGCAGGTCTTCAATTCATTTTCAGCACCAAAAAGCAGGTTGCTGGGCAAAAAGGCATCTCCAAGATGACCTCCAGATAACCAAGGGCAAATCAAAGGCTAAATAAACACAAGACACACGGCCTTGGGCCACGTGCTAACAGGCAGCAACCAGAAGTAGCTGAATGCTCTGCAATGAGGACACGTCAACAAGAAGCAACTGCTGTAAGTCATTAATCGAACTACTGCAACCAACAAAGTGCCTTGCAAGGTGCCGAAGCAAAACCGAAATGTATAAAACAAACAAGAAAGAACATGCCAGGCAGGAACAGTCTGCACACAATCCAAACTTAGGGGCCTGGCAATTAAGCAACAAAGATTAGGCCAACAAGAGTTTAGGAACAAGCTGTGTACCCCAAGAACCAAGAGCCCAAGAAAAGGACAGGCATTACCTATACAGCAGAAGACGACATGCAGAGAGAAGAAATGTAAGCCACAGCATCCCGACGCAGGCACGCTGCGATGGTGGGCGCGGCAAAAGCAACGACGGAGGGGGAATTCTGTTGCCTGGCCAGAAAACCCATCAGAGATACAGCAAGGCGTCCCTTGGCCAACGCAAAGGGAACTGTCAATCTGCCACAAGTTTTCGTGTTCAGAGTGGCTGCTTTTTTGGCTGCGCCCCATTTGAGGGGGGGCACAACAGTCGTTACCTACAAAAACAGGCAAAGTGAGAGGACAGGCAAACTGCGCAGGCACGCACTCCGTAACACCCCCGCCCCGAAAGGCACAAGGGTGCGGGAGAGCGGCCAAAGTCAGTCGGGCAAAATGTCTTCTCAAGAGTAAATCAGTCACTAGAAAGTAGTCCTTTTTTTCGTCTCGTTGCAGACATCAGGCTTTGCACATCCTCATTCTTTCTGCCAACAAGTTTCACACCGCTTGCCATCAGGCGAGCGGAATCTGTCAAAAAATGGTGGTCGCTCCGGTACTTCCAAAGATTGCCAGAAAGCTTTTTGACACGGTCGCCAGGCTTCAAACGTCTGTCGCATCAGTTCTCACCGCGAGAAAATCTCCCATCGCAATGATGAGAAAATGCAACTTCAGAGAGTTACGAGAAACTCTGTCCACCAGGAACTGTGTTCCTAGCCAGCTATTCTGTCAACGCATATTCCAAGCAAGGCAGTTTTCAGGACACAGGGTATAGAAGTAAAAAACAAAAAAAATGTTACGGCAGGTTTTGCGCCATAAGGTGGCCTGTCCCCTTCAGCGTGTAGTTGCCATTGCGTCACTGTCAGTCTGCTTTGCAGTCGTGGTAGTAGTTTGTGGTATACTTGGTCACATCTGTTAAGAGCACAGGGCTCTGCCAAGTTTGAGGGAATCCAGGTGTATCGCACACGTGAGGTAGCAGTAAAAATGCGCGTTGTCACCAAATCCAGACAGGTGAGTGAACAAACTGCGCCTTCTACCAGTGGATCAAAGAAACGCAAGTGCTATGGGGCGGCTCGGAGCGAACTCGCCAAAAGAGAGAGAGCGCGGCACAATAAAGTCTCGTCTTCAATATCCTGAGGGAGGGGCGTCGGAATACGGCTGCTGCTGGGTGCAAGTCTTAAAAAATGGCAACGCCTAACTGTTTTAAGGCCCCCAACCCTACCAAAATCAGCGGAGTACGACCGGTTTCAAGAAACCTGAAGCTGCTGCTTCACCAGAGTAGCACTGGTCTGCCAACTTCCACGGCCAGTTGCAGTTGCACGGAAACATTTTTGAAGTTTAAAGTTGCTGAATATATTGGAAAGTTAAATGCCGTATTAAAACAAGTCTTGCAAAAAAAAATTAACACATATTTTCAAATCAAACTGGTAATCACTTTCAGACAGGGCATTTGAGCTAAAGCATAGCCCAACTCACCTTCGGTAAATATTTCAAAAAGAGAAATCCGTCTGCATTCAAATTTTCAATGCAGCAAAATAAAATTACACTCTGTCCACACCCAAAACCAGGATTAGTGATTTGTTTGTTTTTTTCTTTTCACTATTACAAGAAACGGCAAAAGCAAAAGGGAACGAGAGCTTTTCTTTCCCCGTTCCAAGCACTTTTTTTTTTTTTTTGCTCCCTTCATTTAGTGTCCCTGCGTGTACAGCGTGCGGTCATACTAGCTATTAAACAACAGCCATTCGCAACTGAAGAAAGGGCCTTAGGAAAAGGGAATAAAACTGAACTTATTGGAGAAACTCGGCACAAAGTTATGGTTTCTTTGGGCACGCTGCAAGAACCGCGCGATATAGGCCTGTCAGCCTTGTTCCCCGCTAACCATGTAACTGCACATGCTTCGGGCAACAGAAGCGCGGGAAAGGCTGCTGGCATTCAAGTGCGAGCGGGTATCGATCAGGTCGGGATTTAGAGATCAACCCAATGATTACCTTCAAAAAATTTCCTTTGTTTTCACCCCTCTGACAAACCTTTTCCCATCCTTTTTTTTTTTTCCATTCCACGCATAAAATCCAGCCTTGCATCAATCAGGTCATCAAGCATCAAATAGAAAAAAAAAAAAAGTGCGCGCAACATGGCAGAAGACGGCACCTCGTCACAAGACGCGCGTAAGAACAAGTTTCTCCAACAAGTATCAAAAATAAAAGCTCTCGTTCATCATGTAACATTTATACAATACAAAAAAAGAAAATAAACACGAGGAGAGCGGGGAAACGCAAAGAAGAAATGTTTCCCGCTGTCAAAATGCCTCTGTCCATGCAACAAGGCGCGGCTTACAAGTGTTGCACACATTTCAGCCGAGTTTGTTAAAGTCCCACGCGCGCACTCTCTCTCAGTCCATGCGCGCGACACGCAGTCCCAAGCCACTGCGGGTGCATAAAAACGCGGTGTCCGTGCTGACCAGGCAGCCGGGCACCCGAGCCACGCCTTTCTTCCACGCCGTCGTGAACAGGAGCGGAAACACATCACAAACGGGAGGACAACCGACAGTCTCCATACACCGGAGGCACCCAAGTGCGGCACACCCCTTGCACTGCAAAATTCCGCAAACACAACGGGCCTCCAGCAACTGCTTTTCACGGCCCAACTGTAAAGTCCGCCGTAGTTCTCTTCAGCTCGAGAGAACACGATTCAGTACAGCAGGGCTGCAATCCGAGCCAATCCTTCGTTAGAGCCCTTCGCCGGGATGGCCGTAAACGAACAAAAACACTGATATGGGTGTGCAAAAGGGCACAGGCTTGAAGACTATCGCCCCTTTCAACTAAAAAAGTTTGACTCTTCAGTGCAGTAGACACAGCCCGCTTGCTGCTTTTCAGCCAGCCACGAGAGGTGTTAAAAATGCCTCCCCTATGTGTATAGTACAATGCATATACTCCTCACACTCCCTCCCTCGTCGTCGTCATCATCATCATCCCTCCCTGAAGGAGCACTCTCTCTCTCTTTCACACTCAACTTTGTTTCGCTCAAGCGTCCACTTGTCCCACAATTGTTTTCCTAAAAAAAAAAAATACCTTAGAAAATGGCATGTTGATGAAGAACAAGATCGACAACAACATCATCAACAAGCACCCTCTTTTCCTCTAGGCCAACACACTACTAAAAACAAAAGGGAAAAAGAAAACAGGAAGAAAGCTACTCAATGTAGGCAACTCCCGAGCAAATTTGGAGTAGTCGAAAAAAAAAAAGAAAATTCTGGAAGAGCGGCTCGGGCAAGTGCACACGGTATGTACAATGCTGAAATTAGACCTCTTTGGTGATGCCCGAGTCGCTCTTCCAGAAAGCTAACCAAGGCTCGTGCAAAGAAAGTATGACTGAGCACGCCAACTCTGTGCCCCACTTTACAGTAGTTTAGAAGAGATTTTTGATGCTGAAACCTTCGCCAAATGCTCCCCCAGGTGCACAAACACGACCGGTAGAGCATGGAAGCATTCGTGAAGGTTTGGCGAGCCAATCAATGCAGGCGACTCATCCCTTTCAGATTCCGTCAGGACGCTAGGCATCCTCCAACAGTGCGTAAAAACAAATAAGAGCGACCGTTTCGCTTGGCCAATCCGGAGGCGCTGTGTACCATAATAACAATAAAAAAAAAAAAAAAGGCTAAATACGCTCGTGGGTGACACTGAACGGCGAGCCTGCTTGCAGGTAGCACGCACACACACAAGCCGCCTTGCATTGACAAGAATCCATTCAAGTGTCGCCATCATAACGCAGCCCTGACGGCCAGTAGAAACCACCCAAGCCCCTTTGTCGCTCCCGCTGCAGCACTACGAACTACTGCCAAGAACCGCAGGGGTACGTAGTCATCCTCGCAACAAAAACAACAAAACAAGAAACAGAAAAAAGAGACGGTGCTGCTTCAGGGGAGAGGGGGAAGAGTGTGGCCTGGAGGAAGGAAGGGGTTCTGCTGCCCGGGAAGGGAAGCAGCAGCTCAGTTGCTGGGCGGGGATCCCGACTGTGGTGGCTGGGAGTCCGGGGGCGACTGGGACGGGGGCGGGGGCTGCTGCTGCCTCTGGCCTCCGCCCTGCTGGGGTCCTCCTCCTCCTCCTCCCCTCCGGGGCCCTCCTCCCATTCGGGGGTGCATCGGGTACGGACCCGGGCCGCCACCCACCATCTGGTTCCGGTTCACAAGGGCCCGGATTTGGCGCTGCGCCGCCTGCAACGCAGCCCCCGGGGGCATGATTAGGAAAGAGATTGGGGAACGAAAACGTCGGCTTCAATCACAGAGTCCCGCTTTCTGCAGTCTAGGAGGGTCGCAGCCCGAGAGGAAGCTGCTGCATTTCCAAGCTGACAGGCAGTTTCCAACAATGTGATGCATGTTGCGATATAACAGCAGCCTTTACCTGCCGCTGCTTCAGCCTGCTGCATTGCACCTTTCTGACTGCTCTTCAAGGCAGATCCCCCTATTGTAATGCAATGTCGACTTTCTTCTGACACACTGCGCACTTCACTCCACACGGACCACTAGTTTCCAGCCTCACACAGTGGCCACACTCTCTTAATGTTTCAGACACACAGGCTCAAATTTGCACTTCCCGCTTTACATCTTGTCCAAGTGAAAACAGAGCATTTACTCTGTTCTAATGCGCACCTTTTTCTTCGCGACCCGAAAAAAAGAAAAAGGGCGACAAAAGTTCCCTTCCCAGGAGAGACGCCTCACTCACGTGGGTGCTGAAGAAGTCGCCGAGGATGTGCACGGGTGTCTCCTCGGTGTTGGCATTCTGGCTCTCCTCGGGCAGCTTGATCAGCGCACGGGTCAGCCGCTGCAGCTCCCGCACCTGCCACACGGGGGAAGAAAGGGGGGGGGGGGGGGGGGGGGGGACTCAGCAGGGTCCACCACCATCGGGCAGCCCAGGGGCCTCTCGCAATGACTTCCCCATCTTTGTCTCTTTCTTACCTCATCCCCTCCACATCCACTGTCTGCACAACAGTTAACAAAAAAACACTTGCTTTGCTTTATTGAAGCCCAAATCCCAACTTTGGCTGCCCACCCCTCAGTTACGACAGCCATCACCTTCTTCTCCATGGCTGAACAGGTGGATCCAAGCTTTCTACGCTTATTCTTTGCACAACCGTTCTCTGTTATCAGCCAATCTATCTTCTGTGGGCCAAATGGCCACTCCAGGACTGGCCAGTGCATGACCCTTTGTATGGCTATGTAAATACTGGCGGAAGAATAAGCACTGCCTGCACATTTGTTTACAGTGACGAAGCTGAGCCACTGTTCATAACATAATAGCGGTTTTCAGGTTTACTCCCCCCCCACGCTTCACACAGGTTCTAGTGCTGTGGTCTGCCGCTGACACTGCCACCAGCTAAACTGCACTCAGATATCACGGTAAGTACGCTAGCTAGCTAGCAGTCAGCTGCAGTTGCTAGATCCGCAAGGAGGCTCACCGTCTGACCACCCTTGCCGATGATGCGGCCCACTTGGTTGGAAGGCACGAAGATCTCCACCCTCAGGGTGCCGTCCTGGTTGCCCACGACGTTCTCGTAGCACACCTTGCTGAAGATCATGCTCTGCGCCTGCAACAAGACGGCAAGTGGAGCGTGAAAAACGGAGCTTGCAACTGAAGGCCACCTGCTCAAAGAGTCAATCAATGCCCTAGCACGCACTAGCGGGCACTGCACAAGTTTGCGAGTTTTTGCGCACAATGTCTTTGCTTAGAGTTATTATTTAACTGTCGCAATACAGGCTCAAGTTACACACTCTTGCAAGCTCATAATTTATGGAACTTTTGCGCACATTGTTTTGTAAGCACTCTAATTTTCCAGTAGAATCAACTAACTCACTCAACAGCATGTTTTATACCCAGGCTGAGAAAATATTTTTTAATGCATCAATACTAACTACTTGAGCAGCTTAATTTGCAAATCAAATACTCACTATTCTGCTTAGTGAATATTAGGTACGACCAGCAGATATGCTTTGTGAATACAGTAAAACCTCATTACAAGAGACACTCAAGGAACCCAAGAAACATGCCTCTTGTACACAATGCTGCTAGCATGGCAAACATAGGAAAGCCAACCAAACCGTCTTCCTTCAAATGTCTCTTATAACCAAGTGTCTCTTGCAAAAGTGTCTCTTGTAGAGGTTTTACTATAGCTAAATTTGCAAATCAAGTACTAACTATTCTGTTTTATGAATATTAGGTACGAACGGCAGATATGTTTTGTAGAGAATGAGATTTCCAAGTGCTGTAAACAAGATTTCCAAGATTTACATATTATTGCTGTTTTCTTTTCTTTTTTTTTACATAGAGTAATGAAATTTGGCAGGCACATGGGAAGACACTCCACATGGTGAAATTTAAAATTTGAAACCAGCCAGCCACGCTTCTGTAAAGCAGCTAGCCACGTGGCAACCCTGAACACATGCGGCCGCCGCATCTCTCGTGCAGTGAAGGGGGGACACTGGTCTTAAAACAACTTTTAATTTTCAAGTGAACTCTGTGAAATTTGTCAGTCTTGCTGCTTTTTTCCCACTGATTTCCAATATGCCAGGATTTTTTCAGTTGGTCAATTAGTTCCCAAGATAATTAGAGATAATTAGCCATTTTTGCCCCCACAATTAACAAAACAGTGTTGGTCACAAAACTGTAATCTTTATATTTTCCGTTACTATGAACCCTGCTGAATGCAATAATGGAAATAGTTTTTTGATGCATCGCTTGGAACTAATTTTACAGCTCATTAAACTTCGGTGTTTGAAATGGGTACTGAAAATGGTTCCTTGCCACTGGTGCTACCGAAGGTGAAAAAACCAGCGAAAAAGACAGAAGACGTAGAAGAGACGAGACAACACACACGCTGGACTAGCAACTGAAAATTTAATTAAATTTTCAGTTGCTAGTCCAGCGTGTGTGTTGTCTCGTCTCTTCTACGTCTTCCGTCTTTTTCGCTGGTTTTTTCACCTTCAAAATGTACCAACTGGCCCAGCAAGCTGCACTTCTTCAGTGCTACCGAAGTTTGATTGTAGGGTTTAACGCGCCGACGCAACGCAGGCGATGAGGCGCGCCGTAGTGGAGGGCTCCGGATTAATTTTGACCACCTGGGGATCTTTATCGTGCGTCGAAATCTCGTACCCACGGGCGTTTTTGCTTTTCGCCTCCATCAGAAAAGCGGCCGCCGCGGCCGGGAATCGAACCCGCGACCTCGTGCTCAGCAGCGCAACGCCTTAGCCACTGAGCCACCGCGGCGGGTCGCTACCGAAGTTTAATGAGCCGTAAAATTAGTGCCAAGCGGTGCATCAAAAAACTGCTTCCATTATTGCATTCAGCAGGGTTCATAGTATTGGAAAATATAAAGATTACAGTTTTGTGACCAACACTGTTTTGTTAATTGTTGGGGCAAAATGGCTAATTATCTCTAATTATCTTGGGAACTAATTGACCAACTGAAAAAATACTGGCATTTTTGAAATCAGTGGGAAAAAAGCAGCAAGACTGACAAGTTTCACAGAGTTTACTTGAAAATAAAAGAAGTTGTTTTAAGACCAGTGTCCTCCCTGAAGTAGACTTGCAGCCTGCCAACTGTGGACACTCCATATTAAAAATATTCTCTCACTTATAACAAGAAGTCTCCGATCAAACTTTCAGAAATAAATTCCCTTTCTACGCCCTTTCACATGAGCCCTAGTCTGTATTTTCCCATGGACGACCGCACACTGTTCAACACCTGAACATGAGCAATACTGCAGAATTTTCAAAGTTAATGTGTTAAGCTCTCTGAAGCTACTCACTTCCCGACTTCGACATTTTTTTCCCTGCACTCATTGGCGACAATACAAACAAACTATGCAGCTGCATTGTCACCGAAAAAGTTGCAACAGCTGCGAAAAGTGACTAAATATGGCCCGGAAACACTTCATTGCTTCCCTGCAAAGCACCCCTTGAGACACACTAGCAGCTGTGAATGCTTTTTCTACCAACTGGAATTTTTTTTCCGTGCTCTGTATAACATTTTATTCTCGTGACTGTTTTTGCAAACTAGGTTTTGGTCACAGCCACGATATTCAAATTGCTAGGAAGGAGAAATTTTTCGCCTCCAAAAATTTATTACGAAAACAAATACTGTACAGTGCACGCCCGTTACAACGGACCCTCTGAATCCGGAAAAAAATGCCCGCTGTATCCGAAGTATGCAGTATCTGACGGGGGGGGGGGGGGGGGGGGGGGGGGGGGTATGAGACTTCAAGTGGGTACTTTGACGATATTGCATGCATAGTACATACACTTTGTTCTTTCTACACGCCTGCAGCAGCTCTGCACAGTGTTTGAGCAAGGGCAAAGAATCGCGTAAACACCGTTTCCAAAGCTTAGCACCGGCACTTGGAATAGGCCTAGCGCATGCGGTCAAGCGCGTAAAGACGCATGATAAGCTTGAGAAAATAAAGCAAGAATATAACTAGGCGCAATTATTACCCAGCTATAAAACATCAGTCGTGGCCATCAGAATTAGCTAGGCTCTTTTAAATCCCTTCACGACGAGGCAGGTTTTCTTGAAACCGTTCGTCAAACAAATCGGATCGCTGCCTGACGTTCCCCCAAGGCAGCTTCCACATTTTTAGCGATTTTATTCTGGTCATTGAAACAGCTGTAATGAAATAATCTGATGACAGTCAGCTGTGAAATCGAAAGTTACCAGTTGGACTGCGCACGGTTACTGGCAGATTGCACACAATGGATGGCATGACAACTTGAGGCATTTCTTACCTCTCTCACCGAACGGAACGGGAACGATGCATGCGTGGGAATAATAAAGAACGAACTTCACTGAACCCGAGTTTTTATTACATAAAAAAAACTGACGAGGGTGGGCTCGCTCTGGGTGCGCGACTTTGAGTATTCCATAGCTGTTTTCAATCTCACCAGAGTCGCGTTTATCGGCAGCGGCCTTGTTCTTGACGGTAGAGCGAACCGTCTGCTCAGACAAGCCTGTACTTCTGGCGATATCGACCTGTTTTTCCCCATGTTCGACAGCACTAATTACGCTTAATTTATCCAGCAGTGAAATCAGCTACCCTGCCACTCATGCCGCTGGTCGCAAAAAAAAAAAGAAAAAGAAAAAAAGCCACTGGCACTGGCTTGGCTTGGCTGTGCCAACGACCCAGCTGCCCACAATATTGCCAGGCATAACACTTTTCTTGCCAAAATAAACCCAGAAAAAAATATCGGGTGCCTGCCCCGCGGAAGTCTGCTATAAACATTCAGTCAAGGCAATTTTTGCCTAAAATTTAGTCTGTTGTAGCCGATAGTCTGCTCTAGTTATGAGCGGAGTGGACTCCATTTAAAATGCATGGGGACCAGACAAACCAACAGAAATGGTCTGTTGTAACCGAAAGTCCGTTGTTGCCGGATCCGCTGCAACGAGCGTAGACTGTAGTACAGTAAAACCTCGTTACAAGAGACCTTCAAGGGGCCCAAGAAACGTGTTTTTTGTAACCAAGGTCTCTTGTATGCAATGTTGCCAACATGGCGAACATATAAAACCAACCAAACCATGCGCCTTTTGTAACAGTGTCTCTTGTAATGAGGTTTTACTGTAAATTGATTGATCACAATTTTTTATAGTGTAATTGGAGATGGTCGAGTGCACTGCCTGGGACGTTTGGCGTGGAATGACCCCTACCTAGCATGGCTACTACAATTGGCCGTTAAACTGAGCGGACCAAAATCAAGACAGAAAATTTACTAGTACCCAAGTGGTGGGAGCGAAGGGGGTAACACATAAATATGCCACAAGGGCACTCTGCTTGCTCGCATGCTGTTAGCTGATAGTGCAATGTTATTTGGTGCATGGCATCTACCAGACTGCCATAAGATGTGGGATTCTTGAAATTGTGGGACTTGTTATCCTGACTTACAGTACGTTGCTTCTACCAAGTACACCATGCCTGCAACAACTCTTCGCAAACTCTTGTAAGACGTGATAGAGATAGTAAGCCACCTAGAGGTTCTTCCTCAAACGAGTCAACACTAGTCGCAGCAGTGCAGCAAACATCGTATCTAGGACTGAAGGTAATAATTTGGGCATGTTGCAAGCGTCTTCCTTTGCCCTGCGTTAGCAGTTTAATCATGAAAGGCTTTCGAGACTTTTTGTTCAGCACGCTTATTTGCTTCAGTCTATAAAAAACGGTCAGACAAAATCAACGAGGCGGAAAATCAGCTTGAAGCCCTCCTACAGCGGTGCGCAACAAAAGCAGTTGCGCTCACCCTCCATTGAGACTCTGGAGTGCCCACAATGGTGACCTTCCTCTCGTGGGCATCAGCAGGGTCATCCTTGTTTGGCTGGGCAACCTTTATGGGGGAAAGAAGAAAAGTTGCTGCAGTTCATAAGCAGTACCAGCTATGGCAAATCTCGAGCAATGCTGCTAGTTGTCGTTTGTTTAGGCACATGAAGTAATGGAAGCAACATAACTGAAACCGCAATGGGGAGCAAATTAATAATATTCATGTAAGTTAGGAGCAATTGCAGTTCTTGCAGCAGAAAAAAGTTACGCCCATTTTATGCACCCCAAACTTGTTATCAGACAATATCTAATTCCCCTCCCCATCCCCTCAAAAGGCCACAGCTTCAAATTCTCTGAAAGCACATTTTGCAGTGAACACTGAAGATGTCACCAAAGTGAATGATTTGGCACAAAAAAAAAAAGCCATCAGTGACAGCGAAGGCTACTTGCAGGCACGTGGGAGAGAATCACCACAGCGCATAACTGACAACACCACAGAAAATTTGTGGACCCGTTCCCACAGAAGTGCTTTCGGGGTCTTTTTGTCGCTTGGCAGAACCTGCCCTTGGTAGTGCGAATAAGCATCGTGCTCTGCCAACCGACATGGATTCTCTCTTTCACATTTCTTTCAACCAGAGTATATGCTCCACTTATTGTGGGGTTAACGTGCTGAAGCTACAGCGGGCTATGAGGCGCGACATAGTGGAGGGCTCCGGACTAATTTTGACCCCCTGGGGATCTTTGGTGCGCGCCAAAACCTCGACACACGTGCACAACTACACCTTAGCCCCTGAGCCACTGTGGCAGGTTCAACCAGCACCTATGCAACTCCTTCCAATTCCCCTGCACCCCCTTCTGTACACGCACCTTGATGGAGGCCCCCGAGAGCATGATCATGTCGCGGATGCTGCTGCCGCCCGTGCCGATGATGGCGCCCACGGCTGAGTTGGGAATGTACAGGCAGACCAGCTCGCGGCCCTCGCCATTGGGGCCCATCGAAGGGTAGCCCATGTGGCCCCCGCCGCCTCCGTGGTGCGGGTGGTGGGGTCCTCCCCCACCCATGTACCCTCCCCCGTGCATGGCCGACGGGTGGTGCGGTCCGCCTCCGTAGTGGCCCCCCCGGTGGTGGTGGGGCGGGCGTCCCCCGGGGCCGTGCATGGGCGAGTAGGCCATCATGGCCAGTGGGTGCAGGCCCGGGAACATCATGCTCTGGGGCGCCATGGCCGCCAGGTCGCTCTCGTACGACTGGCGCAGCTTGGAGCTCACCAGCTGCTCTGCCCGGCACACCCCCTCCGGCTTGCCCTTGATGCTGATCACGCGCTCCATGTGCAGGGCACTGCCGTCGTGCAGGCTACAAACAGGGGGGGGGGGGGGAGATGGGCCATCAGCAACCAGAATGGCTAAAAGGACGCTCTCCGGACACCTGTATGAAAGGCTTGGGCAAGACAGCCAAAGAGCGAACACCTGCACAGCCTCACAAAGGTATGCTGTAATGAAACTTGTTCATCCTCTTGATTAAACACTCACTCGGCTCAAAATACACTTCAGGATCCACACAGCCCAACCCTGTCAGCCTAAAGCCACTCTCTTTCTATCAAACGTCGTCATTTTTTTGGAGGTTTGCTGTACGTTCACCCCTGATGAACATCACACGAGCACTTTCAATCCGGATTGAAGAGAAGCGCAGTTGAATTTCCGAGCGCACTCGACGCACTGCCACTGCTACACAACACGGTTCAATCGCGATTGAGAAGTTGCACCGGTTGCACTCGCGTACACCAGACAGCGCCAAAAATGTACTTTACAATTGGCGTCTGGTAACTTTGCGCAGTCGTAGGTATACAGAACTAATAACTGTTACTGCACGCTTATTTGGGTCAAGTTATTTGATACAATTTGTGGCGTTAGTTGAAGTTGCCAACTTCTGTGGCATTACTGAGCGGGGACGAAAGTATCGTCGTTTTCGTCCAATCCTGCTTGGAATACTGAATCGTGCTTGGGGAACCAGGATTGAGTTCGAGTGAGACCAGGCTCGATCGCGATTGAAACTGCCGCGTAGCACCCGATCCGGATTGAGCTCGATCCAGATTGACTCAATCGCGATTGAAACTGCCCGTGTGACAGAGGTATAAGAAACCGCCCCAACACCCCTTTCGAGCCTTTACAAGGGACAAGACGCGACAAATGCCACCTAGTTATGAACACCGTGCTGACAAGCATCACTTTTTATAAACTAGACTCTGAATAACGTGGTGTGGCAGTACCACTGGCAGGTCCCTCCTCTCACACTACACCAGCGCGACACACCTCTCACCAACAGTGGCTCACCTGGACACGGTGATCTTGGTGTCAGTCTGCTCCATGATGCGCTTGATGGTGTTGCCACTCTTGCCAATGATGCGGCCAATCAGGTTGTTGTGGGCCAAAATCTTCAGGGGCACCTCCCTGCACACCACAGGAAGCGGCCTTGGTTCAACACTTGCATCCCACCACCCCCCAATTGTCCCGCCAGTCCACGAAAGAATGTTCTCACAAAAGGCTGAATTCGGCCAACTGGACTTTTGATGTGAATCCCAAATTTACACATGCTAAACATGGTACCAAAAAATGGCAGCTGGCTTTGCACCAAGAAATCTGGGGAGAGCATTATAGGCAAATATGGATCACAGCTCTGTGGGCAAAGAAAGCAAGCTAACAAGCTGACATCACACAGCAAGTGGCTTGCAGCTCCCGTCCATTTTCACAGTACCTCCTGTGTGGGCATGTGAAGTGGGCCAGCATGTTCGAGTGGGCCCATGGCACAAATCAATTTGGCAACAGAATGGCTCGTCCACTTTCTGCAAATCTCCCACAGGGGTATGGGTCTGACAGTTTGCTTTCTTGACACCACAGGTAAGTCTTTCTCATGACAACCCCAGATGTGGAGAAATCAACAAGCAATGACAAGATATTTCTCCACCTCTTGAACCTTGTTCTAACGAGCTATAAAAATTTGCATCAGCAACAAATTTAACTGGCCATTCAGTTATGATTCTTGCTTTCGAAGAAGTGAGGCATCAGTTTGATCCCTGCAACTGATCAAGGGCCAATACCTTTTAGAAACAAAGAACTGAAAATGTGTTGGACAGAGCTAAAGGCACTTCATGTCTAAAACCCTTTGTTTTAGCAGAAGTACATCTACCCAAATCTGCCAACCTGGTGACATAGAAATTCGTAATATCTGCGGACTGGGAGAAGTGGTGGGCAGCACACTTTAATTTTTAAGTCTTTTTTACAAGTCTTTTGTAAATTTTTAAAATTTAAAATTTAAATTTTAAATTTTAAAATGATTCACGTTTTCTTCACGCGTTCTCATGTTTTCAGAACCATACATGAAAACCGTCAGTGTTGAAGAGTAATGAGCAGCAACTTCATTGGGAAGGGCAGCAAATTCGGATATCTACGATTTCTAGAACACTTGGTAGTGCTTTCGCGGCTTCGAGCCCGCTTTTGCACTGCGAAGCAACTATCGCAGTCGTACCACGCACAGGACGCGGCAGTCATACAGAGTGCCACGAACACGGAAGTCGTAACCGGCCCGTGAACAACATGCTATAAGCAGGCTTGCCGAGGTAGCAGCGAGTTCACCCCGCTGCGTAGCCCACCCCGAGAAGACGACAGAAATCGCAGCTTCGCAGATGGTGATAACAAGACTACGTATTGCTTTCTCGTGGCGGCGCAGGTTCCACAGTGTCGTTTAAATAGATGGTCCCAGTTTTTTCGAAAATTCGTAAAATTTCAGGCAGGATTCGTAAAATCATAAGACGCGTCAAAATTCGTACATTTTATGGAAAATTCGGAAGAGTTGGCAGGTATGTCTACCTGACACTGATTACTGCCTAGACAGAGCTCGTCTCGACCAGCCGGGGATTGAAAACTGGTTCCCCAAGGGTGGAAAGCACGCTTCACGCGGAAGCAAGACTTACCCCCTGTTCGTGTTACTGGCCTCTTGCTGCATCACCTCCAGGATTTTCTGGCAGGCTGTGGAGCAGTTGTCAGGGTTCCCGTAGATGGTGATCACCTGCAAAAGAAACAAGGGCCAATTTGAAGGCCAATCTCTTTCCCTTTTGACCACACCAGTACACCACCCTCAACCAACAGCTATACTACACCAGTCAATCTCCCGTACTTCCCACGTCTGACATAGACCCTCCCTGCATGTAGCCGAGGAACAAGCACAAGGGTTCTGCCGGTTGCCATGCTCTTTGCAAAGAAGCGCACAACTGTCTACAAGATGTGTTATCACGCAGCCAAACTCAGCAGCCGTGACAAATCAAGCTGCCGCATTTTGTTCTTTCTTTGGTTAAATAACAAGATCGAATGTTGCTTGTGAAATCTTGGAACACGCAGGTTGAGCTTGTGTAGTTCTTGGCATGCGCAGAAACCTGCAAGTTGGTCAGTGCTGAATTAACAATAAAGAATACTTTTGCTCAAAAGTATAGCTTATTTCGCGCAAAGTGTAGTGGATTTCAGTTCAAATAATTCTAGTAGAACATGACCATCACTCTTACGCGCAACCTTCACGACATGTCCACTCACCCCACGGGCCACCTGAAGCCAACTCCACCAATTAAATAAAAGGCAAGCCGCTAGTGAGCTTACCTTTTCAAGGGAGCCTGCATTCTCTTTCCGGTGGACATCCACTCTGTAAAGGAACAGCCCCATGAACAACACACAAACGGGCAGGAACAGAGCACATCACCAAAGCCGCATGCTGATGGATGTCTTTTGGAACAGGCAGGCTGTTCACCCTCCTTGTTTCACTGAAAGGCCCAACATCCAAGTAAGGGCAGCTGCACGTTCCTTAAAATGTGATTAGCAAATCTGAGGTTACTGAAAGGAGCCATGAAGAGAAAACACAAGTTTGGTTCATTAAAAAGATTGCCTCGTTAGAATTATACTGACACCACTTTTAACGTAAACTTCGCTCAAATAAGCTACATAATTAGGAAAAAAGGGAATGGTCATGCGACCCACTAGCTCATTTCCCGCAACAGAACCTATGATGTCACGAGACAGCTCTGCGATTGGCGGAGGAACCTATGATGTCACATGAGACAGCTCTGCGATTGGCGGAGGGCGGCAAAAGCAAATGCAAATTAGGCAGAGTTTATAAGCTTGCTGAACGAGCTATTTGCGCTTAAATTTAGGGCACATTCTTTTTTAAGCCGTAAGAATGGTGGGACAAACAGTGTAAGTTACGAAAGCACATGTAAACATAGAAGTACCGATGCGTACTGCTGTTGGTACTGCGCGCACTATGCTCGTTTAGCTGCAGAGAACTGCGGAGCTTTGGGGTCGTCTCAGACGATACTGGCCGATTTGACTGACGCTACGGTGTCTTACGTGAACATATTTGTCGAGCGAGCACTATGTTTCAGGCAACGATTTTCTCCCAGAACAAAAACAAGTCAGGTTAAAGAAGGTCAAAAAAATTCTCCCGCATTTCCCCGAGGGGGAGAATGTGAAAGTGCGAATGCACGGTTGTCGGCCCGCTTGCGGCGCTTGCGCTCGGCCCCCGCAGCCCACCGCCTCGCCGCCTTCTCTCTTCCATCTCTTCCATCGGGTTTGTAGTATCACGTGTACACCACGCAGTTATCAAGCCGCTATAACGCCGCTGAGTCGCCAACGCACGCCGCTGACGACGTAGTTTGAATGCGTTAAAGATATAAGGCGCGTCACTAACACTGATATCAGCGTCGTGTCCGTGGCTTGGTCGGTAGAGCGTCGCGCTGCGGCCGCAAAGTCCTCGGATCGAAACCTGGCGCCGGATGCTGTTTTTTTTTTTAAATATAGAGGAGCACTGCGGACGCCGCCGCCGCCGGCGGTGGATGGTTTGGGGTCGCTTATAAAGTGCATTCGCACTTAAAACAAACTAAAGGCACAAAACGGCATGCCACGGTATGGTGGCGCCATCTAGGTTTAACGTAAACAAACGCGTGAACACCTCGATGTCAACGCTGCGTACAGGGTGGAGACACCCTTTGAACGGTACCGTGCCGCTGCAATTGGTCAACGTGCTCAACGAGTCGTTCTTTTCGTTTCCCACGCGACCCAGCAACGCGAAACAGATAATATGATTCAAACTTCGCCAGTTAACCGCGTTGCGGCGATAATTGTAGCGCGGTTTTGATACAATGACTTGCTTCGGCGGCGAGCGAGCAACCCAAAATGGCGGCGCCAGCGTATACGTGTCTCCGCCCTGTACGGCGGACGCGTGAATCAAGGCACTCTAGGCTGCAGGGCGGTCTGTGATGTCATTGCGGACCACAAAAACACACGATTTAGCGGGAAAATCAAACTTTTAACTTAAATTGATTAATTTCTCAGTGAACAAAGCGTCGTTTGCATTCGGACAAGCGCTGGGGGGCACTTTAAAACACGAAATCTTTCGAAAAACACAAACTTGTATTTTCTATTCATGGCTCCTTGACGTGCTCATTAATCCTTACGCCCACCTGTTCCCAATCCAATGTTCTGAATATCTCCAGTAAGCATGCTATTGGAGAGATTGCGCCTCCTTGCCTGACGCTCTTCCTTATAGGTATTTTACTGCTCTCCTTTCAAGGTCACATAAATGTTTAAATTCAGTCACTATAGCCGATCAAAAGAGGGTGATTGATTGTGGGGTCTTACATGCCATAGCTACACGCGGGCTATGAGGTGTGCTGTAGTGGGGGGCTCCTGATTAATTTTGACCCCCTGGGGATCTCTCATGTGCGCTGAAATCTCAAGATATAAGTGCCTTCGCTTTCCAATCAAAACTGGCACGCCAAAGCCCCTCCAACTGGCAGTCAAGCCTGACGAGATCGGAAGAGAGACCCACCGTGCCCTTGACTGCTGGGTGATCTGCCTAATGGTACCACCGGCTCGGCCGATGATCGCACCAACCATGTCACTCAGCACAAGGATCCTGCAGCAGCAAACAGAAAAGGCGTTCTCATCGGGCAGTGCGACAGAGGTGCGGAAGAAAACAACCCGGGCCAGAGTGGCACCCACCTGAGCGGGAAGTCCGAGGGCCTGAGCGAGGAGCCCTGGTTGCCAGCGTAGGAGAAAGGTCGGTACATCGGCCGGTTGCCGCCGCCGGGCCGCATGTGGTTGCGACCCCCGCCACCATTGCGGCCGTTGGCGTCCATGGAGTACTCTGTCTTCAGCACACTGCCCTCGTACTCGTAGTCCCTCAGCTGTGCCACAGCCCTGCGCAACAACACGCACACCACAGAGAACATTTTACAGGGGTTTGTGCGCTTCAGTAGAGGCACAGGCATTAACGAGGGCCTTAACGCGGGGTGAGAAAGCATATCGGAAGATGTCAGGTGAGCTTTAAACGAGGGTCCTCAAAGCAGATGACAACAAGCTTCGGGAGACCGTCACAGACGGCTTGGCGCACTGTTTGCTTCTGAAACGGTAATTTCCTAGTGACGAAAAATTTTAATCCTTGCTTTAAATGTCGGCAGTATTCGGGAGCACTTCAAGTGAGTCACGGTATAATGAGACCCTGTAAATGTAACATTTATCTGAAAAGATATAATGCACTCTGCGGTTACATAGTAACGATGCTAGTACTTTACAAAGTGAAATTTCATATGGTCACAACCACTGCGATGGCCAATCTAACGTTACCGCCCTGCCACAGTTGCGCTCTGGTCCTAGGAGGGCACAAAAATAACCCATTACACAACTGAACACTTACACCGCACTGACAAAAGCTAACTGCACGTTTGCTTGCATAACATGAAAAGTCATTGCGTGTAAAATGAGCGAGTTAAGGTGAAACATGATAATTTAACGAGAGTTTCCAAGAACATAGTGGTACCACGAGCGTAAAGTTCACCGTAACGGTAGTCATCTGCATTTAGCGCTACATATGCCCTGCCCCACAGTAAGAAACTCCAATTGGCAATGCAATGCAGAACAAGAACATTGTAAAGAACATTGGAACCGAGTCCACACTACTTCCACAACTCAGGGCAATTGCAAACGCGCCAAGCACCATGCCACCCACATGCTGCGGTAATCCTTACTTTAAGGGGCCCTACTGCACGCTACAACAGTAGGGCCCACCGATCTTCTTGGGATACGCACATCATCAATCTGCAACACAAAACAACAGTGCGGAGAGATAGACAGTGAGGTTGGAACACCGTATCAAAGCAAAAAAGGGAACCTGTTTGGGATTAGACCAGCCTTCTATCCCCCACCCCCACACACACACAAAAAAAAAGAGCAATTAGAACAGTGCGATCAATGTGTGGAGGATTGAGATTTTAAGTCAACACTCTGCTTTGAGGCAATAATACCC
This sequence comes from Haemaphysalis longicornis, assembly GCF_048455015.1. Taxonomy (NCBI): domain Eukaryota; kingdom Metazoa; phylum Arthropoda; class Arachnida; order Ixodida; family Ixodidae; genus Haemaphysalis; species Haemaphysalis longicornis. Next base: position 167,614,614 of record NW_027526295.1, read on the forward strand.
TGCAACAAGTTTATGGCTGAGAGACCAAATACATCTAAATTTAATTGATATTAATAACAATTAATATATCTACAATTTGGACAAAAAAAGAAAAGACGGAGAGCCCAGCAAAATTTGTTTGCTTAGTGGTTTGCTTCAAACTGAGCTTCCCCAATTAATTTTCCTTTGACTGCCATTACCTGGCCGAATATATTAGTCTAGTCTGTAATAGGATTGATGTCCTTTGACAAACAGCAGTTTCTCAAAAAAAGTTTGGCCTTGGTTGGAAAGAAAAGCTTAACTTGACAAAAATACTCGAGCAGGTAAATATGTCTGCCGTGTGAATCATTACTCCTTGCTGGGGAATCCTCTAAGCTGACCCTCGAGTATAAAGTATAATCAAGTATAAAGCAAACTTATCCTCACTAGAAAACATTTCTGGTGCCCATACCCTGGTGTTCTGTCACTGACTGCCACACATAACGCCACTACACTACAAAAGTTCTTTCCGTCCATCAGGTCAAAACGCACGCAACTTTTAGGTAACCACAATCTACCACAGTCACCCCTACCAACTGAAAAAAAAAAAAAAAAAAAAAAAAAAAAGAGCGAAATTAAAACAAAACAGGAAGGCATACATACTGCTGCGCCTGATCAGGAGTTTCATAAGTTACTTGTACTCGATAGGTTGAGTTCTCGGGCTTGGAAGGAACTGAAGGCAAGGAAAGAAAACAAGAAAAAGGCAGGATAGAACAAAATTTTCTAAATGTAAACAAGCGAGGGTCAGCTGCAGAAAACACAGATAAAAACAAGCATAACAACAGTCACAAGCAGCTCAAAGTGGTATGGACACCAATTTTGGGGGTTACTAATGTTATTACACACTTGCTTCTTCCTGCTCAACAGAATACCCTGGCTGAAAAACGAACTGCCTGCAACGCGTGGCATACACTTTAAATTTAATCTCGTCCATTGCGTCAACGAAGCAGCACGGGAAGTGGCATACAGAAAATGGACATCGGCGAGACATCACTCCATTGTGGGGAAAAGACGGTGACGCAGCCGTGTGCCTCCAACGTCTAGCGAAAACTCGTGACATCACTTGACATGCATGGCCTGGCGAGCAGAGACTAGGTGCTGGCGTGTTCCAACTGATGCACGTAGCCAGAACTACAGGCGTAACCGCTCCCCAGAAAGGCACTTCTGCCATAAACACATGAAGGAAACGAGCCAATACCATAGCCTACAATCTCAATAGATGTCGCCACCAGGACTTTCAATGAAAGCAGTGATCACATATCCGCCGCAATGGTAGGCCTAAATGCCTCCAGGCGGCTGAGCTGCTCAGCTTTCGGGGGTGGGGCAGTCAAAACAATGCCTCCACCAGCCTCCACAGTGTTTTGGCATCTACACAAAACGATGAGTTCGTGGCGTCGATCTGTCGGAAACGCCCTCCGGGTCAGAGGCAATGGAAGCCGAAACGGATGATTTTCAAGCCACTCTACGTAATTACCGCGCGCTTAAAGGCCAACTGCACCCAAATTTTCGAGAACGTAACAATAATGTCATCAAATAGTACATATAAAAAGGGTGCGAAATGCAAAATACTGCGCTTCAAACATCAACGCGCGCGATACAAACGTCTCGTGACATTGACGTTTTCGGAACCGAAACTGAATAGAAAAGGCGGCCATTACCGGCGACCGGACGTGACGTACGTGGCGGAACGGAAGCGGCCGCGCCAGGACCGGCGGCCGCTGAGAGCCGCCTTCAAATGCGCTTGGTAGCGCCGCGTTTCGCTCTGTAATTTCCACCGAAGAACTTCCACTAACGTATGCCCATGATAATGGAGTTAGGCGCTATTCCGGCATCCCGTTGCTATCAGTCGAGATGAAGTAGACCGCCCGACAGTAATTTTTTTACATCATATTAACTGCCCGAGTAGCAGTTTTTGGCATTGCAAGTAAAAGAGCGGACCCTGATTTACAAAGCTACTTGCCCGTACGATTTCGAAAAGCAGCTTCCGTTATAGCCGACGCCTCGGCTATCACGTCGCTCTCTTTGAAGGGAACAAACCGCACGCGGGCGGCGATCAATCACTATTTCTACTATATATACATTACGTACAAACAGTTTCGTGAATATCGGCCCAGTATTTTTCGCCGTGCTGCACAACGAGAATCGAATTATAAAAGTGGTCTGAAACTATAAGCTACTTCCACAGCCAAATGATGCACTAAAACACGAAAACATTTCCTATCTACCGCTGTGTTATACTTTAACCACAGAGACAGGTGCTGGTGAAAACATTTTACTTTCAAATAAACTAAATCTAACGCTTCACTCGGGAATTGAACAAAAATCTAGTCTATTATTTAGGAGAGGAGCAGTTTCGTTAGTATTCGCGCTTCGCAAAGACGACAGCCGATATTTGCGCGGATGTATTTGTTACTACCAGAAAGGCTGATATTAAGTGGTTCACTTAGCGAGTGAGGCAAAAGTCGCACAATTGTTTATAGCCGCGTGCACAACTCTATTTAGGTCGTCAAACTTTTGGAAAGGTCTACAGGATGAAGGTGACTTGGGCCAGCCCAAATATGGCCAATATCGGACGCGGAAGTGCAAGTGGTCAAGAACTTATAAAATATCTTTTGTTTTTCTGTGTTATAAATGCAATAGGAATGACAAATGTAAGGCAAGTGCTCGTTTCGAGCTTCTTTTTTTTTTTTTACTAAAATTAATATTGTCAAGTCAAAAGAGTTTTTCTGACACCAAGACGTTCGCAAGCGCGTGAAAGTTTGAAGGCTTCTAATCTCTTTTTTTTTTCATTGAATAAAATGGCGGATATTACTGCCTATGCGTTTAGTTTAAACGTGATGGCGACGGCGGTACAGCGCGTTGGTATGGCAGAGAAACCCCGGGCGAACGCATCCCTGCGCCCGACGGAGCGCCCTGCGAGTCGCCGGAGAAGCGCGGTCTTCGCGGGACAGGTTCCCCAACCTCCGTCACAGGCCGCTCGGAACTTGTTTCGGCGACTCTCCGCCAGGTGCAAACGTCGTCTGCTCGGAGGTACTTTGAACGGCGGTACCTTGAACGGCGGTACCAAGCTAGGGATTTCGCCATGGTGATTTTAAGAGCACAGACTACTTATTTCGACAAAGAAAAAATTTGAGTGCAGTTGGCCTTTAAGCATTTAAAGTGCTGTTTCATCATTTCCAGGCCATTAGGCATCAATAAAAGCAACAAGGAACAAAAATTTGGTGTCAGTACTTCCTTGATGCGCAGCACGGCGGTAAAAATATGAACCCGAAATTAATTTTCAACAAAACAGAATGAATGCAATTCACATTCACACTTCAGAGGGTTTTTTTTTTTTTTTTTTTGCGACATTCTGCGTCACACAGCCTCCCAGGGTTCGTACAGGCTTCAAAAGCAAAAATTCAAGGGTTTTCAAGGACTTTCAAGGACCAGAAAACACATTTTCAAGGTCGCCATCTAACGCTTTATCTGGGATTATTTATAACATCTCGAACACAAGTTTTTTATTGCACAATGCCTAAGCACATTAGTGCACATTTAGATAGGTGCTAACGGGTTCGCAAAGGCTCCCCAGCTTTATTTTTTATTTTATGGCTGGTATTTATAAGTTTTTTCCCTTTGTGTTTGCTGAGGCTGTTTGATTTCAAAACTTCGTCAATGTTGCCTGCATCTCCTGCTTTGTCAGCAAGAGTATCAGCTGAAATTCAATCAGCAAGTGTTGCTGCACGGCAGTATGAACAATGTACACGTCCACCATTTGCACGTAAAAGCAATTAAACGCAGATGGAGCGTATGAGGTACAGCAAACATGCAATGAGCAAGCGTCCACAGACTTGATGGCAGATGCTAGAGAACAGATGCTAGATTTCCCTGGATTGTATCATGACATGGATTGGATTGACAAGTGCCTGCTCCCAATGTTGCCTTGTTGAAAATCCACCAAACTTGTAATTTCACACAATACACTCAAACTTGATTGTTACAATGTTTCTTTGCATTTGTTAACATCGAAAATTCGCGACAAACACTTTAAATTCTTGTGAAAAAACAGGGCCATTGATTCTCTCTGGAAAAATCAAGGGTTTTCAAGGACCATTTAAAAATTCCAGGACTTTCCAGGCCTTGAAATTGACACTTCTAAATTCAAGGGTTTTCCAGGTTTTCAAGGACCTGTGCGAACCCTGCCTCCTCGGGCACTAAGCACAAGCCATACAGGGCACAAAATGCACAGCGACTGCTTTAAAACAAGTGCAGAAATGAAACTATTGAAGAACTGACCTTTTCCTTATCCATGGAGGAAATGGAATCCACTGTGCCTGTTCGTTTTTACTCTACCAGAGCAGATCATGTTGTAGAGCAACTAACTGCATTGACTGCCTTTCAAGGCCATGACACAGACTCCAGAGGCATCACATATGGCTGGGGATTTCCTGCGCACCTCCGCGCCTGCTGCGTCTAAGGATTTAAAGGGACCTCGCAGCACTTACATTGGACTACTCGGAATGTGTTTTGGGGTAAATTCTATTGTCCCAGCAATCTCCTCCCGCAAGAATTACGAAAATCCATTCGCTCCGAAATTACACGCGAAGAGAAATCGCGCATAATTGTTCCCTCTCAACTCAACCACGGGCAGCGCGACGAAAGCTGCGCGCTCTCTCCCAAAGAGGGGGCAACTCGCGGCGTTCTCTTCAGTGGTCTTTGATATATCACAGGCCAAGGAGTTTCCTCCTTTTCTCAGCAACACACACAGGGGTCTATTTCCGGTCTGGTGCCACAAAAAAGCAGGCATGGCTGTCTGCTCGCAAGCGTGCGCTCAGGCTGGCAAGACATTTTTGAAGCAATGAACATTTTTCGTCGAGTGGTCTCGTTGAAAGGGGAGTGTTAACTTCGTCACTGAAACTCCACACACACTCAAAACACAAAAGAAACGTCAAAACTGTGCGTACAGGTCCAGGCATAGAAGAGGTAGGTACACAGCGCCGACGACGGCGGATCATCACAGGAAATGCGAGAAACAAGCCACGAAATTGACCAGCAACAGCCAATAGGACAGCCATGGCCAGAATGACGTCGTTTAGGCCAAGGCAGAGGTGCATAATGAGGAAAATTGATGAGAGCACGGTTGGTTTTTCCGAGTTGTTCACAGCAATTTGTCCACTCACCGCTTCACATGCGATATTTGGCTCAGGTATTTCTGCAGTGTAATCTAAACGTCGCGCAGATTTACTTGCACTGCTCAAAGAGTGTTGCAGGGTCCCTTTAAGTTAAAAAAGGTCCACCTAGTCAATAAAACCGACTCAGTTGCATCCATCATACTTCCAAAGCACCACAGCCCATTGTTCTTACTGCTTCAAGTACAACAGAGAGCAAAATTCATACTTATGATTGGTCAACGACATAGGAAGTGACACGAAGGACACTATTCCACCAAGCTCTCTTCCCCTCCAGAACACTAACGCGGAGCTCGCTTAGACCGCAGTGGCCCTCTGTTCGTACACAGCCTGCCCTGTACTTGCCCGCCGTCCCTTGCACAAGGAGAAAAAGCAAGGCAGCAAAGCGTGCGTGCTGCTTTTGCCTGGCATACCCACCTAGCTCGAGGTTTTGCACTGTGCCGAAGGTTGACAAGAGCTGGTGAATCTCTTCGCGCTGAACATGGCTGGGAATGTTGCCCACTTGAACCCGGTTGCCACGACTTCTGGAAAAAGACGGGCATTCACAAACAGGGTTGTGTACACGAAGCCTCCCAAAGCAAGCTTAGGTTTTGGCAAAGAAAAATTTGACATCCTCCTTAAATGCAGCCATACAGCTACAATACAACGGTACACAGCTCTGATGGAAAAATGGAAAACTGTACAGCTTTCTTTGTAGTCACATGGCCACATGTCAAAAGGGTATTAAAATTTTGCAGCTATTTCTAGTGGTTGAAATCAAAGTGGTGTCCAAACAGCTTTGCTAAACCATCACATGGGCAGAAATCAACGCGCATGGCTTTTTTTTTGTTTGTTTAGCTGTATAGTAAAGTGCCCAGCATCCCCCCCTCACCCCCCCCCCCCTCCAGACACCCTAAAAGGTCATTTTAAGATTGATCTGAACAATTGAAATGTTTGAAATTTTTCAGAAAGCAAGAACATTTTTGCATGCAGAGACTCCATTTTTGTACCATTTACTTATGACTTAAGTGTCCGTGTACCCGCATTTATCCAGCATAGTGTTCATGTACCTGAGCTTGCAAAACGATCGTTTGAGCATCTCTACTTAAACTAAACTAAGTGAACAGGCATAGAGTCCCCCCCCCCATCTTTTTGTTGCAACTTGCATCAGGGAACTTATAATCAACAGCAATGATAGACTGAAATGAACAAAAATTCGGTCCCATGCCTGAGAGACAGTCATTGACATACAAGAAAAAAAAAGATCATAGAGTCTAAAAATAGCATCCACTGATTTCTTGTGCTCTCTCTCCATGGTGTTGAGACTCCCATTCCCTCGGCCCCTGTAGCAGATGACGCCAACCATCATCGTTTCCTCTTCATGCACTGTCGCATGCTCCCGCAGCTACGCCGGCTCGCACCACCTTTTGTAGCACGTTCCCTTCAGCCTCGTCCTAGGAGGATGCATCTCTCCGCTCTCTGAGCATCGCAACACAGTTGGATGACCCAGCAGTCCAACACATAGGAAAGACGCATGGGGTTTCGCTGCACGCTCAGGGTGTGATGTGTGCAACGGGATTCGTGGATTGTGTGCGCCGGGAAGAATACAGATATATGTTGACTGCGACGGTACACCCACACCCAGAAAGAGTGCACACTAATAAAACTTGTTTTCCTTTACGACCAACATTCTCCATAGACGCATGAAAATCTCTGCACTAGTTTGATTTGAGTGTTAAAAGGAAAACTGCATTCATCCATGATGTTATAAGGTTGTGCTTAAACTATTTTCCACAGTTATTTTGCCCGCTACTTTATCGCATATGGCCTTTAAAAATGAACAACTAATCTGAACGTCTGCAAACAACGCATGTATTGACCGCCGCATGTGAATGTGTACGTATGTTGAATGTGCAGCAGCATATACAAGCACATGTACGCACATTTTTTTTCCCCTCCTAAGCCCCCTTCCCCTTATTAGGCATAAGAGCCATCCCACTATGAATAAAATAGTTTCATTCATTCATTTTTTTTTCCAGTTACTTAACCACCACTACCTTATATGACTAACTATTCTCTCCGGTTACTTGCCCACTGATTTATCTTATAACAGCCTTCAGCAATGACCGACTATCTTCCTCAGTTACCTGCCCACTACTTTATCTCATAACAACCTTTAGCGAAGAACGACAGGGGCTAGGCCTCACAAAACAGCAGCAAAACAAGCAAACCTTAAAAAAAAAAAAACTCTTGGCAAGAATAAGTTGGCGACAATTTTACTACCTTCTGTTTTGCGGTGCCGACTGCTGTGGCTCCACTAGCAGCTGTGATCCCATGAACAAGTGTCCTATGGCACAAGAGAGTTCAAAGAAGAGGCAAGACCTCCTTTCAGACACAGCCACCAAGACGTACAAGAGGAACATAAACAATAAAAACAAAATTGTGGTGGTCACTCAACAATTTTGGATTACTGATTTGATAGAAAGCACTTGTCAACACAATATTTTGTAACGCAAAAAATTTTTAACGGAGGCAAAAATGTCCGATAAGCATGATCGGTGTTCAGTTCATACAGTTTGCATTAATTAGACCATTCTAACTTCAATGGCAGAGGAACTTCGCAAGCCAGAGCTCGGCAAATCACAGGCATGGTTAAAGGAGCCATGAAGACAAAATACAAGTTGGGTTTATTAGAAAGACTGCTTAGTCCCGATAACAATGATACCAATATCATCGCAATCTTCGAAAAAATAACGGAGATATTAAAGAAAACGTGTGAAGCAGTCGCGACCCCCTAGCCAATTTCCCGCAACTTTTCTATGACGTCACGGAACCTTGTTTGTGCGATTCGCGGCCACCTAACTGACCTGTCGCGATGACATATGACTGGACGTCTGTAATGGGGCCTCTAGTTCCATTTGACCGCATCACTTGAATGCTAACGGGCAGTTAACGCACTGAAAATTATATTTTATTGTTGGCCCGTATGACGTCATTCTTGCTCATAACACGTCACTGTGGCGCAAAATTTGAAAGTTTTTAAATACTTCTTGCTTTTTTTTCGTTAAAAAACATCTTTAGTGGCTCTAATGGAGCTGAGTGAGATACTGAATCCTAGTTCTTTCAAACTAAACGAAGTTGTATTTTCTCTTCATGGCTCCTTTAAGTTCTCATGTATTAAGCTTACATGCTGCAACTATACAGAACTTGGTTTAAGTTGATTCTCTTATTGACTGATAACCCAACTTAGCACGAACTTTGACGTAAAGGCGAAGTAACAGACATTGCGACCAATCTGTACTCACAAAGACACACCCACATGCGCAAACATAGAACTTAGCTGACCGTAGGCGTTTCCCCTTCAAAAGCAGGCTCGATGCTCACGGCAGACAACCGTAATGGCTAACAATCTCGCTTCCGACGACTAGTCGACCCGATTTCAGGCCAGCACAATCTTCAATCTCAGCCAACGTCGAGCTTAACAGATTTCGTCAATCGGCAAACGCGCTATCAGTATTCCCAAGCACGCCCACGTGTGTGTCAGCAGACGAAATCAAGTCCAAGGGCTCCCATGCGTGCCATCTTATCGCACTTGCATTTAACTCACGCGTTTAAAGCGAAAGTTTACTGCGGCGTGAATCACCACGCTATTACTCAGAACGTTGTCCGAGTGCTCCGTTTTCTTCCCACAGCCGCAGCAATCAATGCAGCCGTGATGACTTGAGCGCGTTATTTACAACACCCCCGGGGCGGCCGTGTCAAAATACAGTGGCCCGATTAAGACGGTCCCCGACATCAGAACTCCCGGGTAAATAAAACTAAAAACGGAGGCACGTCTCGAGCCAAGCTCGAGAATAAAACCGCGAGCCGTAAGGTCGTTGCCTCTAAAATAGGGAGCGAAGACTCAGCGCCGCGCGGTGACCGGCGTTTCAACCAGGAACTACACACACCACGAAAATTGCAACAGTAAATGCTCAATCGAGTGTTTAATGATGCCAACGGCGTGCGCTGAAGCGAATCCTTCCTCCTAACAGCCCCAGCCACGTTGTCACGAGCTCGTATTACATTTATTTCCCTAGTTCTGTTTAAGCCTAACCAAGAGGTAACCATGTGAGCGACTGCGTTCTTGCAACAAGCCACTTCCCACAAGGCCAACGCCGGCATGCCCCGGCAACTCCTTCAGGCACGCCGTGGCAGTTGGCCGCTGGCGGCCAGCATTACCAGCTCAAGCCCCATGCCACATTATCAACAAAAACGGCACAACGTGCCACCTTCAGGCCACGCCGGCCGGAGAATTTAGATTAGGCGCCATTTTGAAGTGAGGAACCTCGCCGAGGGAGTCCATGCGACCTGCGTTTAGCGGCCCAGAACGGCGCTAGTAAGCTGTGGCAGCGAGAAATGCCCATCACACGCGGTTGTCCACGCGCACTGGTGTTTGCCGTCTCACCGTTCAGCGTCTCGATGGCCTTGCTAATCGTCTCATCGTCGGCACACTCGACGAACGCATATCCCCCCTTCTTCACGAGCACAGATTTAGGAACAGCGCCGGTATGCTCATGAAACAGTTCTCGGATAGATCCTTCGTTCACGTCCGCTGGTAGGTTCCCGATGTAGAGCTTGTTCATGGTGAAGACACTTATCTATTGATGCAATTTTGGAGCAGCTTAGGGTGAAGAAAGGAGAAGGGAAAGAATATTAAAAGAAAAAAAAAACTAACAGGCCGATGGTGCACTGTGAAATGCCAGCGTGAGTGCCGCCTCGCGTCGATCGCCTCCCTCTTGGAGTGATCTAAAACGTGACATGTACTAAACCACGTGGCCCTAAACTGTCACGTGGTTGTTTAAAATCAATTCGCTACTCGCAAAAAAGCGTAAAAAATCTGCATATTAGTATAATACTACAAGATTAAAAAAACATTTGCTCCTAAGGTAACGTTAACAGCTTATAAAAACAACCATGACGTCAAAGTGAGCAGGCGTCTGCTCATGGAGGAAAGAAAAGGTTCATGCGTCTGCTAGACTATAAACGACGACGTGCTTGAAACTCTGATACTTTCCAAGCACGTTTTTCCGCTAAATGAAATATGTGTGGTTCAAAAACTTTTGCACGAATCATAAACGAACGTGTCCACGCTCTAGTAATGAAGCGAATTCTTCTGATAGGAGGTGATTTTGGGGCGGCGTGCAACGTATCCATTTACCTTGGCGTAGTTTGCACGTGCACGTAGCGCCTATGGTTGCGCGTAGGGTGACAAAGGCTTAAACAGCAGAGCTGTGTAAGCTTTTAGTTCAGCCGTATAGCGTTACCAGAAAAAAATACAAAGAAAAAAGACCGAGCACCCACTCACGTGCGCCTATAAGGAGCGCCCGGCGTCGGCCAGGCGTGCGCCACGTGAGGAGCTCGCAAAAAAATAGGAAGAAAAAATACTGAGCGCACGTCAGCGTGCGCTTTGTGAAAAGCGTCCGGTGTCGGCCAGCTCGACCTTCGAAAACACACTGCCCAGCTTTGATGGCGTGATATCTCGCGGGCTCTTCTACTCGCCAGTTCACGTGCGTTCGCACCTGAAGTGGGGAGCACAGACGCCGAGTTCGCGAAGCCGGTTGCCGCGGGCTCTAACGCGGTCCGCTTTTACGATCCGGGCCTGCCAGTCATAGAGAACTTTCAGCGGCAAAATCGGAAATTCCTGTGAGGTGCAAAAGCCGGGCCTCCGACGAGGGGCCGCCAGCTCCGCGGTTTCTCCAGCCTTGCACCCCTAGTGCATGCTGCGCCGTTTTGCGTGTGCGTGTCTATTTTGCTCGTCAAGTGCACGTTGAATGCCCCTCGCCCATATAATTGTACACCATATTTTGTGTGTGTGTGTGGTTGGGATCAGCACTGACTTGTCCGTGATAGTTACATTCATCTTCGTACAACTTTGGCAAATGCCCTCAATCGACAAAGACACTGAAAATAAAGTACTGCCAGTGATACGTGCAGCAGAAACTTCATGTCTTACTAAGCGCCTTGCAGGAAAGGTTAGGTAAGCCCAGTTTTTACGAGTCAGCCCAAGGATCGTAGGAGTAACGCATAGAAAACGAACATTCCATATCAAAGAACAAACCATAGAGTTTCATTCTAATATTCATAGTTAATAGGAAGACAATGGAAGACAGTTAACTCAATGAAGCAATGAGGCCAGAAAATTTGGGGGCAAATAATGGACTGGGAAATTGCAAGAGAGGAACTGCTGGAGAAACGTGGGAGAGGCCTTCGTCCTGCAATAGATACTACTTGCAGGCTGATGATGGTGATGAATTTAGCGCAAGCACAATTGTTTGTTGGCTAGCATTCGAAAGTACAAAAAAAAAAAAAATCAGATCAGTGGCAGCCAGGTTTGGCAATTGTCAGACGTGTAAAAGTGCACCCCAGAGATTAAAATGTTTTTAGAACGATCATATGAAATTACCATTTTAGCAACAAATACGCACTTCTAGCACTTACCATTTCGTCCCCAGTGACCACTGCGCAGACCAAATCGGTCTGGCTCAGTGGGTACGCAAGCAGCAGAGGCCGTTGAAGCTTTGGACCAAGGGTGCCACCAGCTCTGCTGAACCCCATCAGGAGCGGTAGCACACAGCACAAGACCCCGGTGGAGTGCCTCCCAGCTCTGCTGTGGCAATTCTAAGCCCATAACTAAATGCTCCACACTACACCATACGACAGCCTCCACTGTTAATGAATTGGTCGCCACCTAGGAGGCAATTCTTTTGACCTTTCATGAACTACCCAAATATATGGAATGTGTCCTGTGAAGCAAAGACAGCACTCCAGTTCCTCAATAATGTTACAAGAAAAGGGCCATTCAATGCACTTGCCATGAAAGTAACAGTGCAATGACCTTTGCGCTGCAACAAGGTCACGTTCTTACCATTGAGTGGGTGCCAGGCTGTGGGCTGATTGATAATGATTTGGCTGACCCGGAGGCAAAAGCTTCAGTATGCAGTTGTACACTTGCCCTTAACAAAACTGGACATGGCAGCTCTTCCCTCTATTCTCTGCTGTGGCACGATGAGTTACTTGACCCACCTTGATTACTGCCACAGAAGGTGCCATCACTTTTGATTCCTATGGTAGGTTTTGGTTGCTCTCCAATACACAGCGAAGCCACACGACGCACTTTCAGTGACTGTGTCTCAGTGCAGCCTTATCAATCACCACCAGCACCCTACAGTGGTGCAGGAAGTGAACAGGACTGCAAATTATCCCATGTTCCAGAGAACATTCAACATATTCTCTGCAAGCATCCGAGCTATGCGAATCCATGAGAGAAGTTAGCCGCATCACTTGCCAGTTAGGGCTTTAACGTCCGACATGTTCTGTTGGCTCCCTGGCCAGACACGATGCTTACACACGTCATTCAAGGCTGTGCCAACGTTTTTTCATAGACAAACACGCAAACCCAAGAGCCAAGCGCGTTTCCTTTTATTTTCTTTGTTGAGAAAAGTGGCAGCACTAGAAGAAGACAGGGGGAGGGAGGGGGACCGTGCAATAGGGGGGGGAGGTCACTTGGGCTTGTTCTGCGCGTCGGCCATGACGCGCTTGCGCAGGTGCTCCTTGTAGGAGAGGATGTTGCCCTTCCACTTGGTCACCGTCTGGTTTTCGCACACCCAGATCTCCTCGGCCACCTGGCTGATGAGCCGGAAGTCGTGGCTCACCAGCACCATGCCCCCGTCAAACTCGGCTATGGCTTCAGCCAGGGCGTCGATGGTCTCCATGTCCAGATGGTTGGTCGGTTCGTCCAGCAGGAGCAGGTGGGGCACCTGCCATGCCAGCCACGCAAACACCACGCGACAGCGCTGGCCGTCCGACAGCTGCCGGATCGGACAGATCTGAAACAGTCCACGGTCAAGCGTCACTCGTGCTGCATACGCCCATCTAGTGCCACTAGATAAGGTATAAGAGTAGCGGCACTCAGGCACGCAAGTCAGCAACGGCGGCCATTTATGTGTTTATCACTGTTGCCAGATTGCCGCTTCTAGGGCCTCGCTGCAAACTTCGATCACGTCGTTTCTTAACACTGCCGAAGATGCAGCAAAACGGCATCTTCGTATGCCCTTCTGCTGCTGAAACGCTGCTACATGCGTTATCTTTGATTCGTGTTTGGAATGATGTTCGTCGCGCGCAGCCGCAGAGCAGGGAAGACAAGCCAAGTCTACCACAGTTTACAGACTCAAAATGCACAAGCAACAAAATGGTGGCGCCCATGGACTGTCGCAGTGTCAACAAGTGCCACGGGATGCGAACTGACCAATGATTATGGTAGCGGTATGGACCAACAGGAGAAAAGAGTGCAGATACTCTGTAACCTTATCCAGTGACACTACGTCCATATAAAATTGCTAAAAAACTGCACCCCATATTTTACACACAATACACACAAAAGATCCTCAACAGCACTCATGGTCAAATACAACAGAATATTTTAAACAGGGCCATGCTTTTTCTGCATTCTCGTCACTTATCTCTCCTCCTCATCTTCAAATGAGGGAGTCGCACGCACTTCTCTCTGCCTCCTTCGCCAGTTCTGAGTTCACCTGTCTGACACTGCTGCAAAACTCCTTTACTGATGGATTGTGTGGGTTAACGTGTCGAAGCTACACCTGGGAATCCTTTAATGCACGCCAAAATATCGACACACAGGCATTTTCGTCTTTCACCATTGCTGCGAAACTACATGCCATTGCACACACTGCCGAAAGATCCGCAAACAAGCTTGTGGTCAAATATGATCAATGTTTTAGAACGGGGCTATATTCTAAACTCTACTCACTTTTATTACTTTATCTCCTAACTGCTTTTTTTGTTGTTGCTTGCTTGTGTACTGAAAATGTCGCCAGTACTGTATAACTGCCTCTCCTGCTTGCGCCTCTTGCCAGCAGCTTTGTTAACTAGTAAAACTAATCTTCAGCCCTTTTAACCGTAACCTTGCACATACCAGCTGTGGAACTCTTACTGCATCTCAGTGCAATATATTTCGCAGCTGGCCTCACCAGATGTCCCCCTTTATTTTTGGCTTCACTTTATAAAATGTGTACTACATTACTTTAAAAAAAAAATGTGCAAAGCATGAATTCCTATTAGAGAAACTCCACACGTAGGGTATTTTTCTTAAATATGCAAGATCCCTATTAGTTAGTAATGAAGGTTTAGGGCCAACAAAGGGTGCAAAGATTTTAAATTATTTGCTAACAGCTATCACAATTAAAAATTTTAAGCCCCTCCTCCCACACACCTTTCTCATGCCTAATAACACTGAGATGTTTACTTTTGGATAAAAAAGTGTATTTGCCGTGTGTACAGCACATAATGCACTCGGGCAAATTGAATAAATAAATTTCAAGCAACCAGAATTGGTCCTTCTAAATTCACAATTTTTACAAGAGGAAGCAAAATTCATTGTGATGTGCTTGGTTCTGCAAGTGTGTCAGCAGTAATAGGTGCAGTGCTGTTCACACCTTCTTCACACCTAAAAAAGCAGCCAATGTTGAGCACTTCTAGCACCATGCTGACTACACCACTGGGTCAGTAGTACGCAAAGCTGACACACACCCTGGCAAGGATATGGCTGTTATATCATGCCCTGCTCCTCACCTGTTGCCTTCCCGTGAGTCCGTAGCGGCCGATGATCTTGCGCATCTCCTCTTTCTCCTTCACCTCGGGGAAGCTGGTCATCATGTACTCCAGGGCAGACATGTTCAGGTTCAGCTGCTCCGACAAGTGCTGCACCACACAGAAAAGAGGGGAAGCTTGAACAACGGTTCCACACAAACACCCAAGACGCAGGAGAAGGACACTGACGCACCCCGACAATTAACAAAGTCCCTGAAACCTGCACAAAACAAGATGGGGTTCAACGCACAACTGATGCACGGCGCGACTTAGCCCAGGCACACCGAACGCCACTTTTGTCTCCCGAATTGAGAAAAATTTACCTCACCCTAAATGATTGCAAGGCTGTCTGCAAGGAACATTTCGATGTCTTCCTCAAGAAGGTACACATCGCGATGCTGTGACTTGTGGGATACAAAAGGGAGAGAAAAAAAGCCCTCCTGAAATGCCTGCAATGACGGTGATCATTTTGGCAGCCAACAGTAGATGCATTGACTAAAACTGATGGCAATGATAATGCTGATTTACGCAGCTCTTTTGGGCAATCCACTGCATTATTGCAAACAACTGCAATGACAATGACTATTTCATGCAGAAAACGTAATCGGTGCAATAAAAAAGGGATCCTGCCTCTTATCCACGTAAAATGAGCCTGCTCTCTTCGCAAGGAACATCTAGAAAAAGTGGGAATGCCAACTCCACTCATGCAGCCGTGCATTCTTACCTGATGGTATCGGGCAATCTTCAGGTGGGAGTGAGTTCGGATCAGCCCATCGTTCGGCACAAGCTGCACAGGGAGGGAGCAGAAGAACGCATCACATGATGTCCACACATCCGACTGCAAACCCTGCTTCGAGTTCATTCGATGTGGCAGCACAAAGGCACAATTCGGTTTCAGACTCAAGCCGAGGCCAGCTGCAAAAAACTTTTTTTTTTCCCTTCCACATTTCTCGGTCTTGCCTTCAACAATGAAGTCACCAAGGAAATTGGTGAGCATGCGCTGCGATTGCTATCATCAAATACCCATCTATCTTGCCTCCACTCCTTCAGCATGTGTACCTATACACCAGGGTTCTCGCCAGAAATTTTTGAGGGGCAGACATTTTGAGAAAGATGGCGTTAAATTCAAGAATTTTTTATTTTCGTCACAAAAATTGAACAACTCTGGTAAAATACTGGGTACTGTGGTGTAGCCACATGGTGAAAAGCGGAAGCTCTTAATTAAACAAAATAGGAAAGTGATAAGCACAAGCATTAACTCCTAGATATGCGTGCAGCTGGCAATCTTCGACAATTCAAAGCCACTTTATCAGACTCTTTTTCACGTAACCAGGTGGCAGGAGGTGTGGCCAGCTGCAGTGGTTATGTTTAGTTCCTCAGGCGCGCATTTCAATTGGGTCAGTTGGAGCGGTGGCTGGTCTACCGAAAGCAGTGGGCAGTGAATCAGAAAAGTGGATGGCATTTTCACCGCTGCCCACCATGAGGAAAACCCGGCTATACAGTTTACACCTGTTTTCTGGCCACACTAGTCATTTTTAACTCTTTCGGGACCGCCGGAAAAAGTGATGAAAAAGGAAGGTCTCGGTAAAAAATTTTTATTACATGAGGCAAAGATACCATCCTGCTTTAGCATATACCAAAATACAGCTAATTATATGTTCTTTGACATACAATACCGTGTTTTACTTCAACACTGATGATAGCACCATGAAAAAATCAGAAAGTAAGAACTTCCTAAAAAAACTACTGAAAAAGATAGAAAAAAGCCTAAATCTAAGAATAATTAAAAAGAATAAAATTATTTCAGGATATACAAAATCTAACACAATGCTTTGTTTTTTATTCATCACGAAAGTTTGATGCGGCTAGGTGTAACTGGTTTTTTGTTTTGTGTGTGATTTCTTTGGCACTAGGGCCATGGCTACGTCGTCGCCCAGGTTCACGCCGGGCTCTCGGCTCGGCGAAAACTTGATCCGTTTCTGCGCTGGTGGCAGGAGATCACCACAATAGGTAGTTAACACCCTAGCGAACAGATATAAACTAGCCAGAACAGATTTTGAGCGCACATACCTACTCCAGAGCCAATTGAAACCGAAACCAACACCCACCTTTGAGCGCGATTCATGTTCCAGGCTGATCGACACCCGAATCCTCACTTGAGCTGAAATGCGATCTCTAAAGTCGCATTTCGACTCTTCACTGCCACTCCCATCGTCAAAATCCACAGTAGAAGGTGAAGATATGCGAGACGAGACGACGCGGATCTCTTATCGCGCTCGCGCGTGAGTATGTTTACATTCGGAACCACCGCCCGCCCGTCAGAATAAAATATCTGATGCGTTGCCGCCTGGCGATAAAAAAAGAAACTTCACAAAAGAGAAAACTCTAGTTTTCAAACTATCTACTAGATGTCGCTAGGTGTTCCATCGAGCGAAAATTTTTATTCTGCAGGCTTGCGAAACAATCGATCATATGTGATCGATGGCCTATAGGAGCGGTCCCGAAAGAGTTAAAATTACATCCGTCACTTCAAATACAGTGCGACATGTCCCGTACTTCTCACTCGTGTGTTACGGTGGCTCACACGTGCAGCAGATTTGAGCGATCGTACATCAGCGGCTAGAGCGCCTTGCGAACCAGCCTGGGGACCAGAGGAAACGGGACTCACTTCACCGCAGAGCAGCTTGAGTAGGGTGCTTTTGCCAGCCCCATTGGGTCCCACCAGGGCCACCCTGGTGTCCAGATCAATGCCAAACTCCAGGTCCTTGTAAATCCAGGGCTGCAAAACATTCAGCATTTCTTCGGTAAGTAAAGGATCGCAAGACTCTTTTTAAAATAAAGCGTGAACAGAGATAAAATGGCTAAGACAAGCTAAAATGCAAAACATTACACCATCTAGCTAGCACACAGGTACGACATTTTGAAGGTGTGACCTTAGAAAAGTCAAGCATAGAATTTTTTTTTTACTAGAAATACCGAGTGTCCGTACTGCTTTTACAGCTTTAGAGCATGTGGCAGTTCCCAAGGCCCAAGACCAATTTTGTTACAGTGAAAAACTCGTAACTGTTGAGGGTGGCAAAGCGAGTGCGCCGAGGGACCACCCAGGCAGAGCCCACAGCCCTTAGAAATGCACACAAACGGTAGGCTTCCAGTGGGAAAACAGCCACCCAGTTCAACCCGGGAGCTTGCTTTGTTAGGGCCCTAATACAGCGGTAATGATGGTCGTATGTTGAACGCGACACACTACAATAAGCAATGTCGCATGAGCACTGAATTAGATAAAGACTTTCTGCTACCAACAGGTTGGCTAAGTGAGTGAGGCCAGCCCTAAACAGTACGAAATGGAGTTAGTACCTGTGACTGCCTGCACTGCTGCGAGAGAACTCACCCCGTCGTCGCTGTAGCGGAAGGACATGTTCTGGACCATGATCACCGGAGGAGGGATGGGACCGCACGACGGGAAATAAAACTGTACTGTCTGCAAATGTGCACGAGAAAAGAGAGCAAGTTAGGCCTGCACACTGCCAAGATGCGCGCAACACAGTACAAGGGCACCATTTGTACGCATCACGAGGACCAGGTTTTAAAAGATGTAGCTTTTTGACAAGCGTTGTACGCAAACAATGAAAAACGCAAGCTCGATAAAACGCGCTGCTTTATAAAATGTGCTCAATCAAACTTCACACACTTCAACCTCTGCTTCCTTGCCAGAATAGCTTTGGGCATTCCATTCCGACAGTGAACTGCAATGAGGCCTACCTTGGAAATGCGAAACAGTGCTGCCAGCTCATTACCACCAGCCTCGAAATTGGTGAAACAAACTTGTGCTGGTCTCCCGACGGCGCAAGCGACGCTACATGGGTACTACAGTCGAACACGGATATATCGAACACGGATATATCGAATTTTCGGCTATATCGAACTCGTAAATTATCCCCTTGAAAATCCTTTGTAAAAGTATAGAAATTCGCACGTTTATATCGAACGGTATTTTTACCCGCCATCGGATATATCGAACACCGCGCGAGCTGGAAGGTGCGCTTCGGCACTCGCTGCGCCCCGCGACCTTCGCCACCTACGCGGCACAGCGCCTCCGCCGACACCCGAAACGCTTGAAAAACGTGAGGGCTCGGGGGCTCGGACTGCACTGTTGGGCGCCGGCGGCCTCGTCCTTTCGCCTTTTCTTTCTTTTTTGTTGTTGATGTTTTGTGAGTTTTGATCAGCGTGGGACGTCGAGCTGGGCAAGTCGGCGCGTCGCGCTTGCCTTCTTGTGGACAACTGCTCGGCCCACCACACCACTTGCGAGCTCAAAAACATCGGGCTGAAGTTTCTGCCGGCCAACAAGACAGCGAAGCTGCAACCGCTTGACCAGGACATCATCAAGTCTTTCAAGGTGGGCTACAGGAGGCGACTCCTTGATAGACTGCTGGTCAACCTCCGCATGGGCACCGAGTTGAAGGTTGACCTGCTTGGTACCATTCAAATGCTGACGGGCGCCTGGCGAGACGTGAAGACGGACACAGTGGCCAACTGCTTCCAGAAGGCAGGCTTCGGGACGGCGGAACTTGCGGAAACGGGTGAAGACGGCGACGAAGAGCGCATAGACGACGCGTTTAGCGAGTTGTCGAAACTCTTCCCGGCTGCCGTTCCACCCGAAGTGTCTGCGGACGATTTCGTGGAAGTGGACTGCAATGTTCAGGCTGTTGCGAGCCTCGCTGACGAGGACATTGTAGCTGCGGTCGCAGGGACCCAGGATGCCCAGGCCGACAGCTCAAGTGGCGACGAAGATCGTCCGGCCACCTCCCTCGCTTAGAGGACTTCTTTAATAAAGTGCTTCTCTCTCTCTCTCTCTCCGAACGAGGCGGCGGCTACACGCGCGTACTCCGCCGCCGAAGTAGCGGCAGCGTTCGGCTTGATTCGCCGTTGTTGTGGCGACATGGAGGGAACCGGGCTGTCGCACCTGGACAGCCTCGATAAGATCGAGGCCAGCGCGTCTTCAACTTCATTTCGAAGACGAAGAAGCAGGCCAAGATAAACGATTTTTTTTCACGGAAATAAAACATTCCGTTGCATCGTGTGTGCGGAATTAGTTGTCATTCTTGAATGCGTCGATTGTAGGTGATCGTCCGCCACAGGTAAGGTCTCGGGGCCTTGATTTTTTTATATCGAATTTTTCATATATCGAACTAATTCGCGATCCCCTTCGAGTTCGATATATCCGTGTTCGACTGTAGTAATTAAATCCCAAATCATTTATTTTATTTATTGATACTGCAATCCCCACTACAGGGATATCAGCAGGGTGGTTACAGACAGTTGTTTTACAATGCTGGCACTCTAGAATAGATACAACAAAACAAACAAAAACAAATACAACAGCAAAAGATGAATAATCAGGTAAAACTTGCTGCAAAGAACCGCAAGGACAGCTCCAAGACTTGGTTATTTGTTAGTTCATTCAGATGAGTTACGGTACGCGGGAAAAAGGAATATTTGGAGCAGTTATTTCGAGACTGAAAAGGGGTTATTGTCAGTTGATGCCTTTGGCAGGTGGTGTACCCAGATGAAAATGAACTGATATCGGAAACATCAAGCTTGTAATGCCCTTTAATTTACTAGTAAAGAAATTTTAGTCTTATTTAACGATTTCTTTTGGTAATTGAAGGTTCATTGGCACGTTCTAAGAGTTCAGTTACAGAGGAGCGTCCAACGCTGTTAAAGATAAAGCAAACTGCCTTTTTCTGTACGTTTTCTAATTTTTCTAACGTTTTCTAAGTGAAGGGGTCCCAAACAATAACCCCTTATTCTAACATGAGGCTAATGACAGTTTTGTACGCTAGACTTCGGCACCGCAGAATTGGAATGTTACGCTCTTCGAAGAAAAAATAGCCTTTGGTTAGCGCTTGTAATTACGGAGTCAATGTGTTTAGTCCGGTTAAGGTCATTTGTAATTCAGAGGCCAAGAAATCCAAAGGCCAAGATAAGAATTGCCGCTGACTGAGGCAGAAGACCACTCAGCTGCACGTAGGGGTAACGGGTCCGGCAGCACGGACATACCTTGTCAGAGATGACCTTTTCAGTGAGCCCCGCTGCCACCATCTTGCCAAGCGTCTTCTCCTTGCTCTGGGCTTGCCGAGCCAACTTGGCGCTGCCGTGGCCGAACCGGGCTATGTAGTTCTGCAAGGGGGGCACACAAAGGGCCGTCAGCAGGAGGCGTTGCGCGATTGAAACACTAGTTTTTCTCGTAACCCATCAACTCGTACAAGTAGTAATCGTATTACACTCCTCCCCAACAACACACCACTCGTTCCCTAAAAGTAGAAAATGGCGCTAGATAAAGCTTTACCTCCCACCATCAGCCACAAACTAGAGTTAGCCGACAAGGAATGCAGCAAAACTTTGTGATGGGATTTTAGGTGTCTGTTCAAAGTGAGGGGGATTTTTCTACCTACAAGAACACAATTTTTGTAATTCAGTGAACATGGGTATGTAGTGTGAAACAACTATAAAACGATTCCAGAGAGCCTGAAAACAGTGGAAGTTTTAAACAATGAAACCAATACACATCACTGCCAGTAAATCTACCTGACACTGGTTTAGGGCGCCATTAACCTTTTCAGGGTCAATGACTTACATGTATGTCAACACTTGTATGTTTATAAAGCACGCCCTTCTTGGTCATTTCTCTCACTTGGCAGTGGCATGTACCGCCACACTGTGTAAACAAGTAAAATTTCTTTCTTGTGTGGATGGCTCTTTTCTCTACTGATGCTTTCCTACAGTGGTGTGCTGGCTATTGCCTCCACATCTGGTCATGCGCGGGAATGCAGCGGCTGGTTTCAGTTTCGTCCTCCAAGCACTTCCCGCACCTCTCCCCCTTTTTGAATTTTTCTTGTGTTACCCACGGATAAACCACGTGTATGTAAAAAACAATTTTATGTCACTTTATAGTCACCCTAAGAAAATTACGACAATTTTTCTCTCAAAATAGATTCATCCGAAGAATGTAAAAGTCGGCCCTGAAAGGTCACATGTGGCAAAAACATTTGACGCTGAAAGGGTTAGAACCACACCTTCGTTACTGTCATGCCAGGCACTCCTATACATACTTCCAGGACTCCGTAAAAAAAAACACCCACGATTATTTTTACTTTTTAAATATCAGCAAAGACAGAATAAAAACCAAGTTCATAAGCTGAGGATTTCAACCTGGAAAAGTATATGTGAATTGAGTATCTTGCCAAGGAAGGCACTTTTCAGGCCAGCGATCGCAACAAGAGGTGCGCGTTGTGCTGCTGAGCGCAAGGACGCGGGTTCGATTCCCAGCCGTGGCGGATGCTTTTCTGATGGAGGTGAAAAGCAAGAACGCCGGCGTGTTTGAGACTTCGGCGCACATTAAAGATCCCCAGGTGGTGAAAATTAATCCGGAGCCCTCCCCTACAGCGCGCCTCATCGCCTATGAAGCACTGGCACACTAAACTTTACAATCAATCAATCAGCAACGCGAGGTGCCCCTCCTTACACACACAATCTTTATACCGGAACGCCCAAAATTTGACTGACAGAATCTTTGCGAGCCAATCTAAGCCCAAGTTGCACCACTACAAGTAGCCCTAAGAGAAAAAGCTTTCCACTCACCTTCATGTGCGCAATCTGGCTTTGTTCCCAGTTGTAGCGTTTCATTTGGTTTTCTAGAAGCTCGATACGAGTCTTTACAAAAGCGTCATAGTTACCCTGGAGAAGAGACACAGTTGGCAGGTGAGAATCTCCTTTCGAGTGCACAAACTGGTGCAGGAGCAGCACCACCCAACGGAAACAAAAGGAATCTTACGCCGTAGTACTTGAGCTGCTTGTTGTCCAGGTGAATGATATTTGTGCAGACACCATTCAGGAAGTCCTGAGAATGCGAGATGATCACCAGGATTCGTTTGTACCTGCACAACACAAACAACTACGGTTGTACAGAGAGGTCATCCTTATCAGACACTGCAGCAAATGATTGAATATGCTTGTCCATAGGTCCTGTAAGGCATCCAAGAGTGCATCAACAAGCATCCAGTCAGGAAAAATTAAAGCCGTTCCACTCAATGTGAAAGCTGTCGGAAGTGCAGAGCAGTGGTTCGCCATAATGGGCTGCCGCGGCGTTATCCGCTCACTGCTGTCACCCAATGCATCTCAGATTTCCTGCCTTCGCAGTGCTCGCGCACCAGAAGGAGTTCTGTTCTTTTTGTGCTTGCTTAAATTTCGTATGCTGAAGCTCTTTTGGGTTGCTTCGAATGCGCAATTTTTTTTTCTTGTGCGGCTGAAGCCTTTCTGCGGCATTTCAAACGCACCATTGTTTTTCTTGCGCGGCCGCTTTTTTCGCATCATAAAAACCAACCCAACGAGCATTCCTAACTAAATGAACGCAGGAGCTGCCGGTTGTACACACAGATTTTACCTGAAATGTACCTGCATTTTTCTTTGCGCTAAACAACGGGGAGATGTATGACAAGCGCCAGCGGTTCACGAGGTTTGAACGGTTATGACTATTTAAACCGCGTGGTTTTCGAAGCCTCAGCGCGACGCCCTGACAACGGTACATCAGGCTCTACTTGGGTCCATTATCTTGCTGCGCCGCCTGATTCCAGCAGTCGCATCAACCGTTACGTTAGCGAGCTACGACAACAAGGCGACCCCATAAAGTGCTCTGCACTTAAAAAAAGTTGGAGGGACGACACAACTGCAAATTTTGCAACGGGGGTCTTTTATTTGCAGCTTCTACTTTAACACAATTTGAACCTCACTTTTCATTGAACCTGCAACAAAGGGCAAGCCAAATGTTAATGCCGTTAAATAGTGCTGTAGGACAAGCAACTAGCCAGGTCAAATGAACTGCCAAATTTCAACTCATTTCCTGCATGTTAGTTGCTCAGAAAGAATGACCCAATTTTATCAATTTTTGTAAGCTACTTCGATTGCTAGAAATACAAAGCTTTCCGACACATGCATGTGCATTTCGATCCTGGACAAGGAGTAGCATTCCTATTGATTTTGCTTCTCAATACTTTGTCCTAATTACATTCTTGAAATCATTCGAAAAATACAAATTTTGTGGCTTTACGTGCTAAATCTGCATTGGGCTACAAGACAGGCTGTAGTGGAGTGCTGCGAGTTAATTTATGGCACCCGGGGATCTCTAAGTGCACCGGAATTTCGGCACACTGACGTTTTCGTTGCCCATGGCACGACGCACGTGGAAGGGGAGGAGCCTGACGGCTTGCGCTAATGGGGAGTCGCACGCCTCATTGCGGCAGTTTCAAAGCACTCAAGACAACCAGCTGGCTCCGCCGGAGATGTTTAGGCTTTACATGGCAGATTTTCATGGGCGCTTTCACTAGCGGTGCTGATGAAGTTCTATATTACCGTTTTCACCCATATTATCAGATCCTTTACTGCACAAGGAACTCCATGTGTGCCTTGTGTAGCACTTTAAAGAGCGGTTAGAAGCGGTCGCTCGAGTGCCCCGCACCACTTCATGGCCGAAGCCGCCACCAGCCGTGCCGCACGCAGCATGCGGGTGGTTCCGTGGCGGCGTCAGCACGCCTGTGGCTTGTGCAGTGTGTTTTTGCGAGCAGGAAACAACAGCCCGGCCATTCCTGGAGAAAGAGCGACGAAGAGGGGACAGAGAGCCCGTACATCGCCGTTGCTTGCTTGCTCGGCAGTCGGGCACCTCGTCGGCTTATTCATATCATCCGCCAGGCCGCGCAGGTCCGTTAGTAACAGCCGAAGTTTTTTCCATTGCAAACAATGATATTTAGCCAAGACTTCTCAGAAATTCGTATCATCCCGAAATTCGTATCACTCAGAATCATATCACAGGAGATTCCACTGTAATTGGAATCCCGTGTTTTTTGTTCTGTTTTCCTTGTGAAAAATGTATTTGCTTGCATGCCGCAATAAATATGCTCAGCTGTTCGGCAGCGCTTCTCACTGTTAGTCCTCGTTTTTTTGCGTTCTTTTCCTGTTCAGGAAGGCGGGGAACAGCAAAGGGCCCAAAGGGGGAGGAGGCAGACGCACGTTTTGAGCTCTTCCTCCAGCCAGACGCAGGCGTCGAGGTCGAGGTGGTTGGTCGGCTCGTCCAGCAGCAGCACGTGCGGCCGCACATACAAGGCACGAGCCAGCGCAATGCGCATGCGCCAGCCTCCTGCAGGAACAACAGAGTCCAGAACGTCAGCACTCCCCAGCACATCGCAAGAGATACAGCACACAATAGATGGAGAAACTACCCTGACAAAACCCCTCTTCAGGGTTTTTTCTTTTTGCCAGGCACAGACTTGAGACTCGATCTGAAAAGGGAACGCAAGTAGCTCAGAAGCCAGAGTTGCTGCTGCAGAGCTGCTGCATGAATAAGCTATGCCTCCTCAGAAGCCAAGCAAAGAAACAAGATGGTGGCACAAGTCAGGCTGTTCCCATGCCTTGCCCCTAACTAGAACACAGGCTTTGTATAGCACCTAAACTAAGATGCCCGGATGACATTGCTCACCCAGGCACAGGGGAAAGTTCTGATATTAAACCTCTATTCTCGGTAGCAGTTAGCTTTGAGGCCAAGCGAAAAACAATGGCTACAATAGGCAAACATGGACTGCTTGCATGACAGGGAGGATATAAAGCCCCTTTGCCAACCTAATGAAACATACCGTATACTGGGTTCATTGAACCCACTTTTTCTTTCAGAAAATTCGGCATGAGTTGGGAGGGGGGGGGGTCTTTATGCGGGAAAAAGTTGCAACAGAATTTTAAAAGTTGAAATTTCATACAATAAAAAGTAGCACTGTCAAAGCTTTACCTTTCCAGTAAATACGCATACGTAATTATGTAATCGAATTTCTTTTTTATTCAGAACATTCTAGTGATCCCCTACTCGCAAGCATCCCCTTACTCTCATTGGAGCTGCCCTCCTCACAGAAGTTGCTTGCCACTTCACGTTTGCCATCAGCCCCCAGCACATCATCTTTCGTGCCATCAAGGCACTCTAAAACTCCTTTTCCCACACTGGTAAACTTTCCTTCTTTGGGCCCACGAAACTTGGCGATCCCTGCTCATAGATCAAAACCTCTTGTTTTTTCCAGTAGTGTACACACACTGGGTCGAAACTGAAGTGCCGCCCAGCTGCGCGGTTTCCGTGCGCATCTACGCATGCTCCACCACCTTCAGTTTAAAACTGGCTGTGTAGCTCATATACTGGCCCATCGTACGCTGCGCACCAGGAGCACAAAGAAAGGTCCCACACAGCTAAGCAAAACCATGGAGCATAACGGCGATGTCGCGGAACAGCACGGAGCAGGGAAGGAGTGCGGAGTACGTTTTGTGCTCTGTTCGCACGCCGCAGCGTTTAGGTTTTGCGTTCAGCAGGTAGTGCTTCGCAAAATTTAAATTGTGAGTCACAGCATTCGCGCTCACGTCTCAGGCTACGGTTGAGATTTCTTTGTTAGAATGTGCGTTTAGTGTTTCTGCACATACTGTGACGTGATATCAAATTACTGCAATTGTCTACGGCATCAGAAACCTTGCCAAGACAAAAACATATTCCCACGGCATTTTTTATTCAGTGACAAAAAGTAAATTCTCAAGAAAAGTGGGGGTGGGGGGTTCATTACGCGATTAAATGCGGTATTTGCCATAAAAGTGAATGAAGACTCAGTGAATGAATGAATGAACGACTTTATTTAGAAATAGGCCTGAGGCCCTCAGTCATTCCAAAAAGCTGATCCCTCCAATATTCAATTCACTTCAAAGGAATAATCGCCCAGATTAAGGGGAAATCCCCAAGGTGGAGTAAGATTCTGCGAAGGAAAGCTATGCAGCTTTCTCAGAAACTTCGCAGTTGAAGAAAAATTCGTCCTGGATGAGGATTCGAACCCGGAACCACCGCTTAACCGGAGCAGTCGCTCTACCAACTGAGCTAACCAGGAGGCTAGTCGTTTTGTAGCACGAGAGCGAATTGATCAACAACTCGAAGCGAAGGACAGGTGTAACCGACCACATTAAGGGGAAATCCCCAAGGTGGAGTAAGATTCTGCAAAAGAAAGTTTGACATCCACCTGAATGCAGCCCTACGGCTACAAAGGAAAGCTATGCAGCTTCCTCGGAAACTTCACAGTTAAAGAAAAAGGACGAATTTTTCTTCCACTGCGAAGTTTCCGAGATGGCTGCATAGCTTTCCTTTGTAGCTGCACGGCTGCATTCAGGTGGATGTCAAACTTTCTTTCGCACTTCAAAGGAAGAAGGGGGAAGGATGTATTTCAAAATATGAATGCAATACATGTTCACGTAGTGGAGGAGAGGGGCCTCACTGAAGGAGGGGGCAAGCAAGGGCAGTTGTAGATATCACTTGAGTGCAAATGGAACTTGCGAACGAAAGGGCGCCTTTTTATTTCACTTTTTTTTCCTATGTCAGTTAGAGGAGAGCAGGGAGCGTGCAAGTGCCGGATTGCTGCTTTCGTCGTCTTTTTCTTTCTTGCGACCCTAAAATGATGTCCCAACTATTAACAATATTGTGCTTTGGGCAACCGCATTGTAAGTGGTATGCTCGTGCATTGGGTTCTATGGGAGGCAAACCGGCTGCCACAGAAACTTGCGTTACATCCTGTCTCACACTATAAGCAGTTACATTATAAATGGTCTACACTGTACTACAGTCAAACCCGTCTATAGCGAACTGTAATATGCACCGCGATTAGTTCGATATATCCAATAGTTCGATATAGCCGAATTCGCCTATAACGATCTTATTGTTACGAGTTCGCCATCCGCGGGAGCCCCCCGCCCCCTCCCCAATTCTGCCATCCGCGTATGCAGAAACGAACACAGTACAGTAGCCATTACCAAACAAAAATAATCCATTTATTGCAAGTATATCAAAGCTACTTTCCGCCTTTACTGCCCACGTTGCAAAAAAAAAAAAAAAAAACGGTGATTTTTGTTTTCAGTTTCGTTTTGGCGGCTTCAACTAGCATAGCATTCTCTACACGAAACATTGTTAGCACCAGTGCGAGTCCACGTCCTCAAAAATCTAAGAAGCATTGGCGGAGCACATCGACTGCCAAAAGCGCTTCATTATAAGCGTCGGACGGACTTCACTGGCAACATCATCAGGAACGTTGGCGAGCTCTTCCCACAGTTCACCGATGCTGCTGTCTTGGTCCGCACTCACTGACTGGGCGGGTTCCATCGCGAGTCCCGCGCACCGTAAACAGTTCCAGAAAGTATTGGGCGTCACGTCGCTCCGTGCGAGGCGCAATGTCTCAGTCGCGGCTCTTGCTCCGTGGTTGCGGCCAATCCACATCTTAATCTCCGCTCCGAGATCATGCATTTCGGCGGCCATTCTAGGCGCCCAGAGTTCGATATATCGGATGTGAACTTCGTTATAAAAAATATGTTTCCCATGCATTTCCGTAACTGAATTATTTTTGTTCGATATATAGCATAATTCGGGTTCGTTATAGCCGGGTTTGACTGTAGTTATGTTCTTTTTGTTTTGCCTCAACTATGCCTAATGTCTTCATTTCCTGAAGAATGCTGACAGGTATGAAGTGTGCTACCAGACATGGCAGTTTGGAAATGTTTTGCCCTATACACACCTTATTCAATAATACTTTTAACGTTCGGCCGGGTGGCTAAATCGAGGGACAGAGACAATGACAAACCAATATATTTGCGTTTAAGTAGCCAAAAAAAAAAAAAAAAACTACTATCATGTTTAAAAGGGAAATAGAATGAGAGCCAAGAATAGCATGGTGTACATTTATGAAAAAATTAAAGCCATTCCACTCAATGCGAAAGCTATCAAAAGTGCAGAGCAGTGATTCACCATAATGGGCTGTAGCTCCGTTATCCGCTCACTGCTACCACCCAACGCAATTCAAATTTCCCGCCTTCGCAGTGCTCGCGCGCCCCCTGCCCGAAACTGCACCAGCGGAAGTTCTGTTCTTTTTGTGCTTGCTTTTCCTCCCGCCCGTGCCGCCGTTGCATTGCCACTTTTTTTCGCTTACTATAGTAAAAACCAACCCAACAAACGTTCCCAACTAAACAAAAGAGGGTGCTGCCAGTTATATACGCATATATTTCCTTTAAATGTACAGTCCTCGTTAAAATTTTAAAAGCCAAGCCGGAAATGCGCAGGATGCAAAAAATTCAAAGTAGAAGCTTACGTTCCGAGCGAGCCTGAAACTTTTTATGCACGAAAGCTAGAGAAAACACATTTCTTTCTTACTGCCTTAAAACATTTTTGCCACATTTCAAGGTAAAGCCGATTATTTTAATTCACTGTTGTCCAGAAGGCTTAGGATTGGCCCACAAAAGTTTGAGAAAGGGCGTACCTTCAGTTTTCTTTGCACTAAACAACGGGGTAATGTATGACACGCGCCAGCGGTTCACGAGTTTCGAACGTTTCCGACTATATAAACAGCTTGGCTTTCAAAGCCTCTGGGTTACACCGCGATGACAGCGGCTACAACGGAAGAACTTGGGTCCAGCAAGTGAGCTACGACGACAAGGCAAGCCCTTACAGTCCAAACCTGGGGATGAATAAATAGGTTTTCAAGTGCCCGTTCCCCAAATGGAATTACGCTTCCGTAAGATGCGGGAGCACATGCCAGCCGCGGACTCACCGGAGAAGTCTTTGCACTTCTTTTGCTGCATGGCGCTGGTGAAGCCCAGGCCGTGCAGGATGTAGGCGGCCTTCATCTCAGCCATGTCGGCACAGATGTCGTCCAGCCGCTCGTACACGTCCAGCAGCTGCTCCTGAGCGTCTGCAACCGACTACACATCAGACATTTGCCCAAACTTCCTCACGCACACAC
This sequence comes from Haemaphysalis longicornis, assembly GCF_048455015.1. Lineage (NCBI taxonomy): Eukaryota > Metazoa > Arthropoda > Arachnida > Ixodida > Ixodidae > Haemaphysalis > Haemaphysalis longicornis. The sequence continues at coordinate 167,644,273 of NW_027526295.1, forward strand.
ACAAAGGGCGACCTTTGAATCTCACCCAGAAGTCTTCCCAAAGACATTGCGTGCCTGTAGCGTTTTTGGGGAGTCGCACTGGTAACCTGATTTATATACAGCGTGCACTTTGCAGAGAAGCCACGTAAAAGTACGACTCTCCAGCAATTTCACGACCTCACAAAAGCTCATCTCGGTCCCTGGCGAGATACACCTGCAAGAGTCGTAACCTCTACTGAACCAATTTCCAGTTTCATGTCATAATTATGCCAGCTACAAAATAAAATTACGCCTTACTGCACTCTCCGCTAATTCAGAAAAAGGCACCACCACATCTGTGCGATGCTACATTTTGATGTGTGTCTATGAGAAGAACCGTGTAGGTGGCTCTGCTGATGCCGCTGCACAGAACGAGGGAAACAACAGCAGCAGTGGAAGCAGGAGGGGGGGAGAGAGAGAGAGAGAGAGAGAGAGAGAGAGAGAGAGAGAGAGAGAGAGAGAGAGAGAGAGAGAGAGAGAGAGAGAGAGAGAGAGAGAGAGAGAGAGAGAGAGAGAGAGAGAGAGAGAGAGAGAGAGAGAGAGAGAGAGAGAGAGAGAGAGAGAGAGAGAGAGAGAGAGAGAGAGAGACGCACCCTCATCCTCAACGTGCGCCAGCTCCTCGGCGAGCTTCTCGAGGCGGGCACGCTCCGAGTCTACCTCGAGCACCGCCTGCAGGGCAGTCTTCTCGCTAGGTGCAATCTCCCGGGTCAGGTGGTAGATGTCCAGCTGGGACTGGATCGGCACCTCCCGACGGCCCAGAGCTGCCAGCAGCGTTGATTTGCCTGCAGGGAGGAGAGAGGCGGGGGGCATCAGCCGCTGCGGTGCCTCACACAGGGCTCCAATCGCACAAACAAGATTCTGCGATGTAATAGATACCTTGTGCAAGAAAGCGGCCAGGTAATCGCCACTGCTTTACCTGTTTTCTGCAATATATCTATCTGAAGTGTGTGATAAAATTGGTACCATTGTCACGAAGACAAAGCAGTCTTTTTAATGAACAAAAACTTGTACTTCATCTTCCCAGCCACTTCAAGCCTACCTTGAACATGAAAATGAACTCTGGCGTACCTTTAGTAACACATTGCAGTAAGAAATGTGGAGTTCTCAGGAGCAACACGTGCCCTTCAAATGTCAAACTGAGGACTCGTCGGGTGTCCCCCCAGCTGACATACCCAAAATTGGCAAAAAGGGCAATGCGAGGAAACAGGCATGTTGGAGTTCCTCGCAGAAAATGAGAAGCGTAACCTTGAATAAAGTCACCAAGTCACTAAGGAATGTTATAACTCCAGATTCAGTGTCCGCTTAAAAGGGGACACTGGTCTTTTAAAACAACTTCTTTTATTTTCAAGTAAACTCTGTGAAACTTGTCAGTCTTGCTGCTTTTTTCCCACTGATGTCAAATATGCCAGTATTTTTTCAGTTGGTCAATTAGTTCCCAAGATAATTAGAGATAATTAGCCATTTTTGTCCTCAATTAACAAAACAGTGTTGGTCACAAAACTCTAATCTTTATATTTTCCAATACTATGAACCCTGCTGAATGCAATAATGGAAGCAGTTTTTTGATGCACCGCTTGGAACTAATTTTACGGCTCATTAAACTTCGGTGGCACCAGTGGCAAGGAACCATTTTGAGTGCCCATTTCAAACACCGAAGTTTAATGAGCCGTAAAATTAGTTCCAAGCGGTGCGTCAAAAAACTGCTTCCATTATTGCATTCAGCAGGGTTCATAGTATTGGAAAATATAAAGATTAAAGTTTTGTGACCAACACTGTTTTGTTAATTGGGGCCAAAAATGGCTAATTATCTCTAATTATCTTGGGAACTAATTGACCAACTGAAAAAATACTGGCATATTTGAAATCAGTGGGAAAAAAGCAGCAAGACTGACAAGTTTCACAGAGTTCACCTGAAAATTAAAAGAAGTTGTTTTAAGACCAGTGTCCCCCCTTAAAGCCTGTTCCCACTTGCGACGAAAGCGAGCGAAAGCAACGAGAAGTCTGCCGCCTTGTCGCGTGGCAATCGTTTTTGTCGTTTGGTCTGGACAAATTTTTGCCGCCGTGACAGAAATCATGTCACTTTGCCGCAAGTGCGAACGGGCCTTTAAACACAACATACTGCAATCAGATCAGCCGAGCACGAATGACACGGATCTCCACGGCTGCAACACTTGTCTTCTCCAGGGGTGCAGCACAAACACACAGGAGGCGTACTAGAAGGGAGAGAGAGAGAGAGAGACGACCCACCACTGCCGTTGAGGCCGATGAGGCCGTAGCGGCGGCCACAGTTGAGCTCGAGGCGCGTGTCGACAAGGATCTCCACCCCGTGGAAGGTGATGGCTAGGTTGTCGATCTTGACATCCCGTGAGCGTGGATGCACCCCTAGCACCCCCGTGCAGGCCCGGGCCTCCGCGTTCAGCCGCATGTCTTCCTCCAGCCGCCGCACAAGCTCCCGCTCTGCCTCTGCAAAGGTAGAATTACATGAGAAGTCGTCATCCATGCCTTTATTGACAGCGGCCATCAAATACCCACCGCCATGGTAGGCCTAAACACCTTGGGGCAGCACAGCTGCTCAGCATTGGCAGCAGGTGGGAGAAACAATGCCACCACCAACCTCCACAGTGTTGCGATGTCCACACAAAACAGTGAGCTAGTGGCTGGGTTCTGTGGTACGCGTCCTTGAGAATCGAAGCAATAGAAAACGAAATTGGCGCCCTTGAGAATCGAAGCAATAGAAAACGAAATTGGCCATTTTCAGGGCGTTTGATGTAATGAGTTATTGCACACTCAAAGATCCGAAGTGCTGTTTCGGGATATCTAGGCCTTTTAAAAGGCATCGACGAAAGCAATAAAAAGAATGTAAAAATTTGGTGTCAGCGCTCGTTTGGAGTTTCAACCAGCAGCAAGCACGTATTTTCCAGTAAATACCAAATGTACAGTTGAAGCTGGTGCTGCATTATACAGTAAAAGCTCGTTAATGCGGATTTCTAAGGACCGGAAAAAATGTCCGAATTAACCGAATGTCCGTATTATCGAATGGTCAAAATAAACACAATAAATGCAAGTTTTTTTTCTACATACCTTTATTTTACGAAGTAATCGCGTATGCTTGTCTGCTTTCGTGCAGAAATTCGCGCGGACACAATTTTTCTGAGCCCTTCAAGGTGCTCAGCAATGGGAACAAAGCCACAAAATGGCACCGATGGCACCGCCAAACCTACACTCGAAGAAAAGATGTTCAACCAGTCTCAAGTCAAGCCAAGTCGATAATTGATGTCCATGGCGATGCTGCGTTTGAGCTTCACTTTTGTTCCGAATTGTTCTTTTTTCGTTTTTGAGCCTCGCCAGCAGCCTGAAAGTCGCCAAATTATCCGGTTTGCGGTCAAATCTGTCCGAAATAACGAGCGCCCTGTCTCATAGAGTGATGCGTATATTTACAGGGACAAGATGACGTGTCCGAATTAACCAATTTTCCGAATTACCGAGAGTCGAATTAACGCGCTTTTACTGTAATCAAGTTGCCCCGAGATGAGACTTGGACTATGTCAGCTTGAAAAGTTCTGTTGGTGAGGATGTTAACTTCCTGCCATATTACGAGGGCATGTGAAAGTGACTGATAGCAGCATCCTAAGCATTCCGATAGCAAATCTTAAAATTTGCATTTTTCAGTGATTTATGGAGTGTTGGTGCAACGTGCCTTCTCGTGAATAAAGGCGGCGAGTGGGCGAAGTAGTGCGATAAGTGAAGGAAAGAATTCGGGGCTGCGTCCAGCTCCTGGAAGACCCCAGCAGACAAGGGCCGCCACACCCAGTGCTTAGTGCACACGCGGCGACTCTCGTCGTGTTTGGCGTGTCATACGGCAGTGATTAAAGGGACACTGAAGTGAATTTGTCAAGCTCCCGTTTTTGCTTGCACTGCGTAGACTGGCTCAAATTAGCACACTTTTCATCGTTTATCCGGTTGACAAATCAGTAATTATTTTACAAAGCGCGAAAGAAGAAAAACTACCATGTGCGGTTTGCGGCGGCCGCACCAACTAAGGCTGTGACGTTGGGAGGAGGGGGCACCGTGATTGGACGATGCCCAAGGTTAGCAATCAAACAAGTTTCGGTTTCAGTTCTGTAAAACAACATGTTTGACATCCGATGGCGTCGTTGGATGGGCATTCTCAATATCCCAGTAATCGTAGTACCGCGCTTCTGCCATGTTGTCGGCTGTAAAATGCATAAGATAAGCCTCCCAGGACGGCTTGGAATCGTAGCATTCACTAGCCGAGGCCTACGCAGTGCATGAACGCCTTCCGCGTCCCCGCAGACGCACAAATGCATGCGCTTTTCCCCCATATTTGGAGCTTGCCTCACTCATGCCTGTATCGTAAAAAGCGTGTTCGCACCAGGCCAAGGGTCTCTTGATTCTAGCCTGTGCCCACTGCCCGCAATCCGTCGGTGCTTATGGCAACAGCACGTCAACGAGAACTCGCTAGCGCACCAGTGCCAGCCTGCGCGCGTTCTGTGTACTAGTTCGTGGAGCAATGAACGTTGCGGCCCAAAAAAAGGTAACTCAGTATAGAAAACATCGGCGGAAAACGAAAAAGTTACTTATAAAAAAAGAAAGCACGTACCCGCGGGGATTCAAACTAGTGACTTGCAAAACACTTGCGCCGACATACCTAGCGCTCCAGCCCACTCGGCCACGGTGCGGGCTCTGCTGGCCTTGGTAATATAAGGTATATATTGTATAATTAGTTTACACTTTTATTTAGTTTCGGCATTTCAAGCAGCTTAGGTGACTATTTGTTGTATTGCGCTCGTGCAGTAAGCGTCCCCGGAGTTTCCACAATGGCTCACGTCTAGCAATTGCATTTCTTAGACGGAAAAGCGTTCGCAGATGCGTAGTCGTGCTGCTGACCGCTGTGCTTGTTCGCCCAGCGCAAAAAAGTGCTTCCCGCACCCCAGTTTACGCTGTATGGTAAAAATATCAGTTGATTTTATTTCCTTAGTACCTATATTGACTTCGCTGACTCTTCTACCCCTTCAAGAGGCCATATATTTTCCTACTGGCGTACCAGTCAGCGAAGCGTCACATGTGCGCTTGTGCAGCGCTTGTGTGAAGCGACCTTGACTTGGAGCTAGATACAGAGTACAAACTAACGAAGTAAAGAAAGGCACATTCTTCCATTCACCAACGCGTTGTGGCTTAGTTTCAACTGATCGAGCGAATTGCCATGACCCGTCGGCGGCCGGCGGACTAAACGTTGGGCCGACTGACTCGGTCGCGGAAGGTCGGCGAGCCGTGCAGTAGCGCAGCCAATTGCCAGCTCCTCTCCTGCTGACGTCACACGAAAACGCCAAAGAAAATGGGCGAGAGTGCAGAGAGGATGACAGCATTTTCGAATTGATTTTTCCACTAAATAACTCAGAGTGGTCGAAACAGGGCCTAGGGACTCCGGACTACAATTTGCGCTCGTAATCCCGCATTGTTTACAAATCACTTCAGTGTCCCTTTAACAGAACGGTTGACACTCCTGTGATAGACGAAAAATTGGGCGGGTGTACCTACCACATTTACACAATTTCACATGATTATGAACCTGCACCCTTCATTGCTTAGAGAATTCAAGATTTCACCCATAAACACTCAAGATAGCACCTTATACCACATATATATTACTGCAGCTATGTGATTTAAAGTGGAAAGCTAGACACTTAGGCGATCATTAATAAAAAGCAAGTTGGGTACTTTGCAAGTACGGTGTTCGTGAATGCACACACCACAACCCTACCTGGACCGGAAACTCTAGTGATGCTGCATTATCTGTATTTGTGAAATTTGGGCAGATTATTAAAGGTACCTGAAAAGTCAAATGCCAAAGGACCTATGTCCTTAGACATCAAACAAATAAATATAAGTGTGAACTATCCAGCTGTTTTCTAATACAAGTAATTATTACTAAATGAATGACAGGGTGAGAGCGTGGCCACATAACAGTGTGAAACTTTTAACAATGTAAGTCAACAGAATAAATTCATTTATTCCACATACCACCAGATTTCATTTTTTACTCAACATGCAATAGTTGCTTTATCCTGAATAGCTGCACATGCAGCGAGGAAAATACAGTACAAAGAAAAGAGAGACCTGTTTTTCATACCTAGTAACGCTTTTCTTGCCTTAGAAAGGAAAGCATTCCTTTTGTTTCAAACTCGCGAAACAAACGATGACGCTGAGTAAAACATGTCTCGACATTGCAACACAGGCAGACATCTGTCACTTTCCTCAATCTTCTTCTGTACAAGGAGCCCTCTTTTATCAACTACATCCATCAAATCATTGCCAAGCGGTAGGCCTTGTACATCCACAGTGCTGGAACACTGGCGTTTTTCTTAGATTTAGTGTTCAGATTTAATGCTTACATGACGGATCAATATTTTTGACGAGAAAAAGAAATGGAAGAAAAATCGTGCAAAGTGTCGTATTACAATATTTTCAGGTGGACTGCACTGCACCACTTCAAAATCGAACTGAAAGCTGATGACAAAACCATGGCAGCCCACAGCATTGGTTCAAAAACAAAACTTCAGGCTACAAACACCTGTTGGTTGAAAAATTAAACTTGGTACACTGAAATTTTACTGCACTAACTCTAATTACCACGCCTATTAAAACCAATAACCGGTGGTTGATGCTATATACTGCCTATTTTGACATGTTGTAGTAGTTTCTCGTACACACAACGCGCGCGTCGTGGTTAGTCTAGACACTACACTTTTAGAGTAAGCTTAAATTTTCCTGCTCTGGCGACACTACGATTTTTGACGCCGTTTTTTGCGAGCCGTGGTGGCCGTGTTTTTCAGAAAGGAGGCGTGGTTGCTGCCCTTGACAAAAAAGCATGCCGCTTAAGGTTAGGCTGCATTACCATAATTTTTTTTTATCAAAGGGCTGCTAGCAAGTCAAATACCAAATTATGTTGTCAGCTCTGTAATCCGACAATGTTGAGATGTGATAACTACCTGAAAATTACACCAGCTATTCACTAGTGATATTTGAGTTAAAGAAAGGGCAGCTTTAATATGCCAAAGCTATTTCTGAAGGTCCCCTGCATGTCTAACATGTGGACCTGAAATTCTCGGCCACTTTACAGCAGTTCCGGTTTTGTTTTTGCGTGGCGAAATTCATATTTGGCGTTACTACGCAGTTACCCAACTGCAAGTTTATTTGCCATGGCACCTCTGCAGTCCTCTAATGTTCCCCCATACAAGCACGCCGCTCGTGCTTCCACTTCACCCACGCCTTACTTCTGCGATAATAGCTTCAGCTGAAAGTCGAAAGGTAACACCAGGTCATCGGATATGAGTGCAGACGAGGAGTGTGCTTCCAATAGGCCTTGAACACCGCCAGCTGTTCAACGGCCAGTTTCGTTTCAGTATGAGGGTATTGCTGGAGGTCTAGTGTCGCTTCTTGGTGGAACTGTCTGTTCTGACAAAGTCTCAAGTAGGCTTGATATTGTTTCTTTACGAAACTGTTAGGTGGCGCTGCAATGTAGTAGGCTTGTAGTGCTGAACTCTCTTCGTAGAGCGACAGCTACTTGGTGAAAACTTGCTGGGCACGGTTCTAGCGCATCGCACCTTATTCCTGCAAGTAGGACTACCATGGCGAGTCAGAAGATGATAATAAACTGCAAATGAAAGTTCTGACTGATAAGTGATGATTAGGACGTCAGATCCAACACCGAGTTTGGTTTTCAACTGCAAGGGGATTCCTTTGCGTCACTTGCTTGCCTTGAATATTGTGCTGGTCATAATCATTGACAAGGTGTTTTAACATAACGTGGGGACACTCTGGTGCCCTTAATAATGTCAAACCACCAGATTTATTCCAGAAAACTATCCAAAATTGCAAAGAGGTTGGGTTTCACCACAAGACACGAGCACCACGCGTGCTAAATTTTCTTTTATATCTGACAAATTGTTCCGCGCAACACAATTTTTTTTCTAGGACGGGTTTTTGAAATGTTTACCTACAAAATGTGTATTCCAAATTTTTTACACCTCTTGGTGGTTTATTATACACAACTTCCTATTTATTTGCTTCGACGCCTGGACAAAAATTTTTCAATTTTTTAATGTTTTTTACAATCAGTATTTAAAAATACATTATCAAAGCTGGTTTTGTTGGAAAGCACACGGAATAATCTGCATTGTATGACACTGCAATGTATGCCTGACCAATACGTATGAAACTGAAAAAATGTTCTGTTAGACACCTCAAAAATTGGTCAATTTCCCACGGTAACGAAAGAGTTAATATATGCTACTCTTAATGGGCATGAATAAGTGGGGAGTACTTCTGGCAATTGCTGTTGTCTAGCATTTTTATTTTCAGGTTCTGACCTGCTTTACAAGTACTTCCTCTTTTTCTTCATCAGCCTTCTTCAAGCAGTTTTGATTGATTGTAGGGTTTAACGCGCCGACGCAACGCAGGCGATGAGGCGCGCCGTAGTGGAGGGCTCCGGATTAATTTTGACCACCTGGGGATCTTTAATGTGCACCGAAATCTCGTACACACGGGCATTTTTGCTTTTCGCCTCCATCAGAAAAGCGGCCGCCGCGGCCGGGAATCGAAACCGCGACCTTGTGCTCAGTAGCCTTCAAGCAAATCATCAGCCTTCAAGGTACTATGAAGACTGAATACAACCTTGTTTTATATGAATGAACTAGCATTTAGAAACTAACTCGGTTCCCCTCTGACCTTGGAAATTGTTTTCCCCTTAAAAGATTTTTAAATATGTAGAAATCTTTCAAATTTCACACTAACCAACGTGGGCTGTGACAACAGGGGGAATAATAAAATCAGTTATCAGTGTGTTTAAACTCATTGTTAGCCTTCAGGTGGTATGACCAAACGGAACTAGAGGTGCCCCTACAATTGCAGCCACATTTCCTGGTTCGTGGCTTAATTTGTAGGTTGTTAAACAGCTCATACAAATCTCTGTGACATCATGAGGACTAGGCAAGAAAATGGCTGGCAAGTTTCCACTGCTTTCCTCAATATCAAACTTAACAGTTGGAAGTTGCTGTTAAAAATGGCACCATTGTTATTGGGATGATGCAGTCGTTTGAATAAACCAAAGATGCATTTTTGTTTTTACGGTTCTGTAGAGCTCATTGAATTATCACCGCGTTCGCTGTAATTTAACCTACAAGACTTATATACGCCACGAAAGTAGGCCTCACGAGTACACTGAGAATCAGAGTTTTCGTTAATTTTCTTTAATTAATGTCCGTCGTCTTCAGTGCGAGAACCAGAAAAATGAAGAAGCAGCGCGCATCATGCACGATCACATCAGCAGCCCAAGAAAACGGCTCACATTTTAAACGCTAGATAGCGTGGACGCCAACGCGTGTACCCATCGGAATCCCTTATTTTTCTTCGAAAAAAAAAAAAACCGAAACACAAGTAGACGATGAGAAACGAGACCTATAACAATGCAGTTGGACGGAGATGCAGCTGGTATTTTTGGCTTTAAAAAGAAACCCAATATCGAGGAGGCTCATCCCCGGTGTTTTCTTAAGCCGGCATCGAGCTGCCTGGTAGCTACTGCGAAGTACTACGGGAAGCCACTCACCGCTAATCTCGTTTCCATTGAGCAGGTTGTCGCCCTGGGCATCGCCGTTTTCAATGATGTCGGCGGCGGCATCGCCGTTGGCCGCATTCTTGGTCGTCTTCTTCTGCTGCTGCTGCTGGTTCCTGCTCTTGACTGCCTCTTTCTTCTTGGCTTCGCGCTTCTTTTTGGCGTCGGACGGCATGTCTTCTGGAAACGCGCGCCGCCAGTGCGCACCTTTTAGTCACGGCCGGAGAGCCGGTTTCGAGGCGCGAGCGAGGCCTAAATTGGGTTAGCGTGCTAGCACCGCCGAAAAACGCGACTGAACAGCACGACATGCTCAAGTTCCTTTATAGTGCGGGAATTCCGTTTGAGTGTACGACAGCGAATCTTCGGTGAATCGGAAGCAAATATCGAAGCCACGGAGGCCATATCAGCTGTGACGCAACCGCATGCGTAGTTTTGGCGGCCTCAGCAGCTTGCGCAAACGTGAGCAAAGATAGTTTTTCGTGGATCACCAATAAATGTTTATTCTCTCTCGTTTGTTAAGCAACACTCCCGTTCAATTGGGTAAATAAACAGGGCGAATAGTTTTAGTGAACAGAAATGAGAATCGCGCTCCTGTCTAGTTACGAACGAAAACCAACGTTAGTTTCATGCGGTCACCACCTACCAAATTACAGCTGCCGTCCCGTTGACGCAAACGAGCCTGCACATCGAGCAGAATACCCGACGGAAAACAAAAACAAAGCTTCTGCTTCGCAGTTCCTCGGCATACACTGGAAAATTTATTTAGTAAAAGTCAAAGTTGACAGGCGTCCGACGGGTGACAAAGGGCTCTGCTAGGCCACTCATTCATTCATTCCTCCCCACCCGGTGAAGAACACGAACGATATCACGTAGTGTTTAGGCGATCACTGGTTAAAACGGCAAGCAAGAACGTGGAAAATAACTTCCCTCACCTTTGGTTCCTTCAAATTTGTATGTGAAGTTTGCTTGTTTCTTGAAATGTGTGAAATTGAGAGACCTGTCTTATAACCAAATCTGTATTCAAGAGACAGAAGAGCAGAGAGCGGCGCGGAGCTGAAAACAGCACCGCAGCAAAAATAATCAAATCACAATATTTAGAGCAAAAATAGATTCCTTATTACGAAAAGTCATTATAAAATAAATTACCGAGCAAATGTTGTTTAATAGCATAGTATAAACTGTTATAAAAGTTTATAAAGATTTTTGACGTCATGGAAAAGTTAGACAAGTAATGACTTCATTCGTGATGTTACAGGTAGAAGCGAGGAAGCCATCTTACCTTACTTCCTCCCTCGCACCCTTTTAGTCATAAACACTGCATTCATAATTTTTTAGAAGATTTTGTTTAGCTTGGATAAGATTATTCAACGTCTAAGGCATCCCTGAAAAAAATCTTAACATCTTAGTTTTTAACGAAAACTCCGAGGACGCCTTGACCTAAGCACAATTGCGAGTTCAGAACGTTCTGAATGCGAGGTCCCCGAAGCGGCCGAAGTGGTCGAAGTGGTCTCACTCTCACACGTGCAGCGCAGCTCGCTGCTAGAAAACTGTACGGGCCCACAGAACAAACGGGTCTGACTTTAAGCAGCCTTACGGCACACCGAGCAACGCCATTCTTCTCGTGACGGATTTTTTGGTTGTCATCTGTTTTACAATTTAAAATACAGGAATAATCAGGATTTAATGGCATTAATAACAGAAATTTGTTAGATTCCGTCTCGAAACTGGTTTCAAACGCCAGGTTTTCTCCTGTAAAGCATACTTCTTAGCATGCTGCGGCGTATGACACGAAGACAACTTACGGCCAGTCTGTCTCATTTATTTGCTTGTGAGTGCTCGGGGCCCGCAGCAGGGAGAAGAGCCCATCTTCAGCCGTACATCAAGACCCTCCAGGAGTGGGCATCGCCTCCTCTGGGCCGGGCTCACCCACAACAGACTGTTATGTCCCTGTGGACTTTCGCTAGTACCACGGGGATACACAAGAGGATGTAGACGCTCTCACCTCCTTTACCGCCTTCCCCATCCCTGACTAGGCCTAGAGTCCCCCCTTCCGAATAAAGTATAATAATAATAATAATTGCTTCAATCCGGTTCAACGCAAGAGAGTGCGCCACCGCCTCAACAAGCGCACGATTGTTCCTCTTACCGGCGCTTCTCCGGCGCCCAGTCAGCGCGGGCTCTGTGGCACGAGAGAGACTTACAATAACACACTTATACACTGCATGCTTTGCCCCTACCCAGGTTTCCCGTCAGTGGAGATGGCTCGGGTTTTTTTTGTAGCGTGAGCTACACTGGCCGAAGTTGAGCAGTTTCGCGTGGCTCCTGGAGAGCCGTGCTGAGCATGAGCGAGAAGCAGTGACATCACACGGCGCACAGAACGTTGCTCGCTGCCTGGCGTCTCTCACACACCACGCACCCAGCGTCTTCGCCGACCTCCGTTCTGCACGTGGCAGCCCGGTCCACTTGATGATCATGCGAGGGGTGGCGGGGTGTGGAACCGATGGCTTGTGCATCGCAGCAACACCGGCGTGCGCCTGTGGAACCAGCTTAACTGTGGGGCGATTGGTGGTGTTTGATAAATATATACATATATAGTATAGCATATAGTATAAATATATAGCCGCTTGATAAATATATACATGTCACATAATGCGTATACCGTGTGTGTGTGTCATTGAAGCAGCAGTAAGCATGATAATCAAGCTAATCCTAGACAACCAGGAAAGCTAACAACAACCAGCTGAACCTTAGCTCACCCTACGTATATCCTGGCATAGCCAAACTAAGCCACTGCGAATTTTTAAAACGAAAGTGTTGTATTCCCGGATACATGTAGATTTCGCTGACGTCATATCCGTCACGGAAGTGACGCCAGTACAAGCAGCCTGTAAAGGATGCACCCCTGCACACAAGGTCTTCTTGCGGGGAAGCGACCTTTAGTACTAAAGAGTATGTTATACTTAGGCCGGGTTGTTCGTTTTCAGGTTTTATGGTTTAACACGAAATTGTTTTATGCCGGGATACCCCAAGATTTCACTGACTTCATATCCATCACGGAAATGGCGCCAGTACACCTTTGCCGAAGCGACCCGCCAGCCGGACGTCGCTCGCCAAGCACACCCACAAGACAGCCGCCAGCCTGCAAACCATGCTCAGCTGCAGATATCACTGCACATTTCACTTTCGTGTTTTACTGATACCTAGGACAGAGGAATCAACCACAGTTTTTCGAAATGAGCCAGATCCAGAAACGAACTGGAGCGGATTAAACTGCTGTGACAATAAAAACTCGGCAACTTTCCCCTAAAAAAGGGGTGGCTAGAAAATATTTGAGATTACATACTGAAATCGTGCACGCAGATCGTAGTTCGTATCGAAAATGAGCCAAATGCATTTGCCCAATGGGAGTTTGCTTTTGGCTTGAGTGTTCAGACTATTTCGTGGGTGTTTTCAGGAGTTTTTTTTACTTCACCCACAATCATCCATCATTATTGTCAGAGAAAGTTGGCTTTCCTGCTGGGCATATTGGCGTACACCAGTATCGGTGGGGACACTAAAGCTTCACTTTAGAAGTGAGAGAATTAAAAACAACTGAATGCTGCTGTGTACTTTCGAGTGGGTGTGTCGACGCCGCAGCCAATGGAAGTTTGTGAATTGGCCTTGAGTATCTGATGGCAGCTGTCATCGTCATTCGTCCATTCGGTGCGCTTATGACGTCGAAGGAAAATCGGCAGTGAAATTCTGTCAACTGTCTTTGTCATTGGCCAATCCCCTTGAGTGGTATGCGAGAATTGTGGGTGGATATTTGTCAACGTTGCAGCCCATTGGCTGTTAACTTCTGACCACAGCTGTCATCGTAGCTGGCCTGTGCACCAGAGTGGGTAGTTGTTAAGCCTTTGCTCAGCCTGTTACATTATTATTGAGCCTATTGATGTACCAAGCAACGTCAAACTTGTACGTGAAGCTGCGTCCACCGGTTGACTTTTGAGCTCAAAGCTTAACTAAGCCCAACGTTGGGACGACACTGAGGAGAACAACCTTCTTGTACGGCACATACTCAGCAAAAACACGGTACATACCGGCATCCAACTAATTGCAAGCCATTTGTTGGAGCAGCGCCTTACGATCCAGATCTCAGTGAGCGTCGTATATGATGGCGCTACTGAGAGCAGGCCGGCACACACCCACATTAGCATTGCCAGGGAAAGAAAAATTTTGTGGGAATGGACATTGCTGCTTGCATACGATTGCCGTTAATCAGCATGCTCAGGTTACCCGTGTAGGCATCAGTACGTCCCCAAGATGTTTTTTGGTTGAAGGCGGAAACACATTCACTCGGTCTACAGCTAATGCGACGGAGGTGGTAATGCGATGGAGGTGAAGTGACACATGGTATGTGTGCTGGAGTGGCATTCCAGAGGCCCTTGGTTAATGCCTATCCTGTCCCACACTTACCTGATTTTGTTTTGAACTCATTTACTTTGCCTCTTTGTGCCGTCAACAAAAGTCGGGCAGATTTAGTTGTTTTACAGCTGTAGATGCCAGATGCCGGCTTTAAACAATGTGTCCCTGCATTGTTTTACTGCCTTACAAGCCAGCCAAACTCTTTTAACCGAGTAACCACATGCATAGTGTTCAACAATTTTCGTCATGTACGCCAAAGTGACAGAAGCAAACCACCCCCTCCACCGAGTTATCCAGGTCCATACCGCCAGTCCTAGTGCCTCATAGAGCGTGTAACAAAAAATGAAACTTTTATGAAATGTACCACTTGCAAGGTGCTGGAGCGTCATAGTTTCCTTGATGCAGACATGATGCAGACCACATTCTCCTTACCTGCCTGTGCAGAATGGTGACAGTTATGCTGTGCCAAACACTTTCAAGAGCATGTGGACGTAGTGTGCACAGTCACCGTACTCAAGCTCTGCCGATCCCATTCACGAGAAAGGATGCGGCAATAGTTGCCTTATCAACTGCATGGAAAGTGCAGTTGTCTATCCGGACTGACGCACGGCAGCAATACGCACCTCTTCACATGACTGATCCTAAGTGCACCTTCAGAATGCCACCTGAACTCAGCAAGTGCGAAGAAGCTATTCAGCATAGGCTGCGCTTGAATGTGGCCTACATGGGACAAAAATTCAGCAGGCATCTTCATCTTTTAAATGCGGAGCATTTCTTAGGCTCGCCTGGTCCTCCGTCGTTGATGGCGGCGCCGTCCACACGCTCACTGCGCATGCGCAACTCTCCTCCTTACACCCACAGCTCCGCGATACTACACTATAAAAAAAAGAAATAGTTAGTGGCGCCCGGTTTCGATCCCACGACTCTCTGGCTGCAACGGGAGGTACGCGGTGCTCTTCCCACTACGCTACAAATCCGGGACAGGAGCAAGTGCTACGAACGCACCTTATGTCCTTGACTCATTCAAACTACGTCAAGAAGCTACTGATACAACGAAGGCACGCAAAGCTGAACGTTGACGGAAACGACGAACTGAAAACTTTAGAGGGGGATGCTGAATTTCCCGTGGGAAAGCTGTGGCGGGAAGCGCCCTGCGCCTTGCAGCTCAACCAGCCCCGTCCGCAGCGCCTCTGATGCTGATTGTGGCAGGATGCCCCTAGGGATTGGCCAACCAAAGAATCCATCACGAGATAGGTTCGCGTTCAACCACCGTCGTCATCTTCCCGTAGGGGAACCGCCGAAGAAGAAGAAGAACGAGAAGACAAAGCTGCGAAGAGGAGGGCGTGTACATTGCTCTCAGCCGGTGCACCAATGTCAACAACCTTTACCTCACCAAAGCTGACGGAGACTACCGATTCTACCACAGAGACCACATCGACAAGAACATGATGGACGAGTTTCGGCGCCTCGAGAACCACCGCCTACTCACCGTAACACAACAGCACTTGCGTGCCTTTGCCACCGGTGTGGACCCGGACGCGGAATTCCCCCTGGCGCTAGTAAAAACCAGATCACTCAACATAACGGCAACACAATGGAACCACACGGAACCGCCACGATGCTTCGCATCCTCATCAGGGTTCCCCACGGGAAGATAGTGTAATTTTTTTTGTTCCCCATGTGGCTTACGAGAAGACATTCGTCATGTTATAGGTGGTATTCATCAAAAAGTTTAGCTGTCAATTTCTTCGCTTGTCAACACTGGAAACAGCCACGGACATGGCATGGCTTGTGTCCCTGCGCCTGCACGCAGAATAAAAAAACCACCGGCGTGCGTCGTCTGCTCCATTTCAACCCGATTCTCAATGGTGGTGTCATTAGAGATGTTATTAATCGCACTCACATTGGACTCGAGGCATTACTTTGTATTCAGTGGAGTTTGGAACGCCCAATACACGTCATGTGCTTAGCATGGACAAGTGTCGCCATCCTGCGAAGCCCGATGCAACCAGTGACGGAGCACTCACATGGTTGCCTGCATGCGTGCCTTGCCAGTAAATGCAAGCAATATGCGTGTGCCCAAGGTACACCGTGCAGAACTTGAACTGAGGGTTGTTTCGGGTCCTTGGTCGGGTCCCAGTCAGGCTATCTGGGCAATCTGGACAGAATTGGGCAGATTGAAAATTTTCGGTGCATCAAATGACTTTTCATTTTTAGTTTTTTTTTCTTTCTCTTTTTCTTCTATCATCTAGCGTAGCAAGCCAGCGCAATGGCTCGGCTAACCTCGCTGGTCTTCATTAATGTTGTTGGTCTTCATCGCTGGTCTTCATTAATGGTCTTCACTTAGCATGGACAAGGGGTTGTTCTTGACTACCAACTGGGGACTAGATTCTGCACCTGGTAGCCTCACACCTTCCTCACGAAAGCCCAGCTACAATTCCTTCATTAATCCAAAAGCGCTATGTGCCGCGCGAGTGAAAAAAATTGGGTGCGATGCATCTGGCATGAAATTAGAGAAAAACTTGGGGTGCAATTCTCCGGCCTCAACAGCACAGACCTAGTAGGGTGCAGAATGTGCCAGCAAACTGTGTGTGTGTACGCACGAGGCAGTTGTTAAAATTAAAGCCGTTCCATTCAACAAAAAGCTGACTGAAGTGCAGAAAAAGTGGTTCGCCATAACTGGGAGTTCTGTTCTTTTTGTGCTTGCTTTTCCTCCTGCACAACCAGCGTTGCACTGCCACTTTTTTTTTCGTTTACTATCGCAAAGACCAACCCAACGAGCATTCTGAACTGAACGCTCCATAAATGAATGTGGGTGCTGCCAAGTAATTACATATATTTTACGTCAAATGTATCTGCAATTTGTATCTGCAATTTTTTTGCACTGAACAATGGGGAGATGTATGACAAGCGCCAGCGTATCATGTGTTTCGAATGGTTGTGGCTATTTAAACAGCTTGGTTTTTGAAGCCTCTGCAGGACGCCCTACGACGGACCGCCAGGCTCTACTTGGCTCCATTATCTCATGGCACCGCCTGCTTCAAGCAGTCGTTTGTTGACATAGACCGTTACAGTGGGCTACGACGAAAGGCAAGCCTTTGAAGTGCTCTGCATTTAAAACCTGCCCCAATTTGAGCTTGTGTTCTCTGAGGGCCATCAGCCACAAAGCCAAAGGCTTCGCAAGCCAGAACCAAAGCTGCAGGTTCTTTTGTGGCCCATTCCTCCAACAAGACAAACAACTTCCTTTTTTCCTTACACAGCAAAACCTCCCCCGGAGAAGCATTCTTTGCATTCCCCTCTTCTTCCCAACACTCGTTTCATTTGCTGTGCTCATCAAAGAGGCAAACAGTCTGTGAAAGCAGAGGGTGAAGCAAAACGAGTGCGTAACACAGTTCATCCACACGTTTATTTCCAGATATCACACTGAATGGAATAAGCACTGCCTGTTACTTTACACACAGCATCTTCTAATTACAGCCTCCTATGCGCCCGGAAACGAGCTGGGGAAAGTAGAGTCTCACTGCATCGTAGTATTGCTGACTGACTTTCTAAATTGAGCTAACTGCTATGCACACCGATGCCGACTGTACAAAAATTATAACCTTATCTTTCTTTTTATTTATTCACACCTCTAGAGAACAAAAGCGACGAGCAAGTGCTTGCAAATAAATTAAAGCCGTTCTAGCTGTCCAACACCAATGTAGCTTGGCTAAGAATAAAAGGCCCTCCCTCTCAACAACCTCCCACAGGAAGCAGCCCAACGCAACAGCTGATAGGGTTACAGACACCAGTCCAAACAAGGTGTCTAAATGTATGTGCTTAGCATGCACTGGGTGCCACTAGCTGAGCTGGCCAGCAAAGGCCAATAGGGCACTGGGATGTAAAACACCTATGGCAGTGTTACGAAAGGCCACTCATCAGAAGACCTAATGCCCAGCGAGCATGAACTCTTTCTTGCTCTCTCTATCTCTATCTCTTGCCCGGCTACAGTCCCAAATGGGCGCAGCAAAACACTGCAGTTGCAACACTGGGCGATAAGTCTTCAGAGACCTTGAGTGACATGGAAAAAGCGAAAAACAGTGTGCCACCTTCCTTTCCAACAACACACACACACACACACACACTCTGGGTTAGAAGTGCCTTCCTTGCAATTGAGAAAGCACACACTCTCTGGTGCTTTTGAGCAATGAAAGTGTGGAGAAGAAAGAAACCTAATTTAAACGCGACTAAGGCTAGGATGATCAACAAGGAAGCAATAACGAGACTTTTTTTTAACACCTTACACTTTGCCCCACGAGGAGTGTTCAAGAACAGCAAGTGCGCTGCTGCTAGTTCGTATTCGCTAAGCCGTTGAGATAGCTGATAACTTCACGCAATGGACATAGTTGCTTGATTAAGCTTCTGTGAGGACACCTACACATCCTGTGATGAAGCTGCAATGTTCGTGGATGCTGCAAAGGACAGATAACAAAAACGAAAAATGATGCGGAAATAGGTAGCGACCTCCAAACAGCCAAAAGAGGAAACACGAGGGAGAAAAAAGCACCCTAAGTACACACAACAGAGGCACCAATGTAACAGAACCCACCAACCATGACTGCCACAAACACAGTCACTGGATTCCCATTGAAACACAGACACGAACACGCACACCTGTTTGTATATATTATGGAGGAAAGGGCATATACACAGGCAACACTCACAATCGCTCACATACAAAAGGCAATATTACCGGATCAAAGAAAACAGAAACGTGATCTAATTGTTATCAGTCACAAGCTACTACTGTACGTGCTTGTTTAAAGCAGCCAGCAACGTTTTTCTTTATAAAATGAACTGGCCCCAATCAACAGCCAGTAGCAGCAGCAACTCTGACAAAAGCAAGCCCTCAACAAACTTGCAGTATTATACTGGACACCCTTCAATAAAAAATGGTGCGCACACTCGGGTACATTGCCAATTTCGCTAAGGCATCAGATATGCAGGCGGTCACTCGATCACAGGGCCAGGGGTGATTGCCTGTATTTTTTTCTTCTTCTAACACGTGTCACCGATGCCCTCAAACATGAACGAAAAAGCTGCTCTTTACCAACTTTTACCCGCCAAATCTTGTAAACAGGGAGCTCGTATTCGAGCACATACAGCAAACGTGCTCAAACTCGAGCAATTGATACGTACAACAATGTGCCTATTGTGTGCGATCTCAACAGGCACTATGATAATGCGAGTGGAGCGTACAGTCAAGAATATCTGACGCACGTACGGGCTTGCTTCTTGAGGGTGTGGGCGGTGGGGGCTGTTGGGAGTCCTGGCCAAGTAAAGGTGTTTCTGCGCTCTCAGAGGTCAATGTGACCAACCTGCCACAGTTAGCAAATAGCTCACTTTTTTCTTTTTTTAAAAATTTTCGTTAAATGCCATCAAGTGGCTTCTACAGCCGAGATGTTTGGTGGTTGCACCCTGCCTGACGAGGATACCACAACCCCCTCCGCGGTCGCCTCCATTCGCGTCGTGCCCACTTCAGAAGAAAGCACGACGCAACGGTGCTTTTTGTGCGCATGGATTCCACAAGAGATGCCTCCTCAAACGAAACGAAAAGCTGAAGAACAGAAATGAATTGGGGCTGTGACAGACTCGGCAAGGAAATTCGAACAGAAAGCCCCTTCTAATTTTGGGGGAAAGATGGAAGGAGAGGTCTCTTTCTCAATGAGAGTGATGGTGGTGTCGAGGGAGGGGAGGGAAGGGTGGCGGAGGACAGGGTGGGTGCCCGGAGCTTCATTTGTAGCCCACGAGCTTCATGAGGCCCTCAGTGGTGAGGGACTTTGGCCGCTCGATGGGCAGGCCCAGGGCGCGGTCCCAGATGAGTGACGAGAGGACTCCGAGGGCGCGGGACACTCCAAACAGCACCGTGTAGTAGGACATCTCCTTCATCCCGTAATACTGCAAAGGGGGGAAGGAAAACGGGCCAATAATCAGCCGGTGTGGTTACTGTGACTGCAACACACATGGGAAAAAAAAAAACCTCACACTAACGCTTAAGACTTGAAGGTAGCGCAGCTGTACGCAACCTTCATGACCATCACGATGGTTTAGGTCCGCGATTGCAGCCGATTTTCTTCTTCGCTGCCGCTAAAACCTTTACTCCATCATTGTTGCTATAAATGTGAGCTTGCTCAGTTTTTTTTTTTCCCCGAGAAAGTGCTTCCACGATTACGGTGAAGGTTGGCGTTTTTTTTGTCAATCTTCGCCAATCTCCCCAAGTGGCTACGCGTGTTTTGGCCAATCTGGGCCAATATCCCTAAGTGGGTGTGCTCAGCACTTTCTCGATATTTTTAACTGCGGACATGAAAAATTAAGATTTGCTAAAACGCTTCGCTGTTAAAAGGCAACTACCATATTTACTCGCATAATCCTCACACTTTTTTTTCGGAAAAGTCAATGCAAAGTTAGGGGTGCGAGAATTATGCGGGGAAAAAAATTTTCCGGTGCACAGTGTTGCCAATTTGCCTTATGCCAATCCCGCTAAATGTAGCGGTCGTTTTTTGTATATGTAAGCTCAGTGTTGCCAACAGCAGCTATTTCTTTTTATTTATTATTTACAACGTAAACAGTCTCCCGTTGATCAGCGATCATGAAATTGCCGCCTGTTCTTTCTGGCGCGCGCCCTATCTCGTCGTCGTATGTGCGTCATGTGCGTGCCCTACTCCAGTAACGCTGGTAACGCACGCTGGAGTCGGTTACGCCGAAGTGCCTGCCTGCGGCACGGTTGCCGTGGTCGATCGCGTACTCTTTCGCTTTCAATTTGAAAGCGGCAGTGTAGCTGGCGTTCCTCCCCATGGCGAAGCGGCACCAAGCACAAAACAAAGAGATCAAAAAGTTCTCAAAATGGCAGCGAGCTATCCACCACTGACGCGAGCACTGACTGCTCCCGCTCAACGACGGGACCACGACGGCGACACGACGACACGACAGCGGGCTGCGCGAACACCGTCTAGTTGCGCGCACGCAAAACATGCGCGAAACCGGCTCAAGGACAGTGTGAGTAGCGTGTTAAGGCGCCTGTTAGGGAGTAGCCATGCCGGTTGTTAGGGCGCCTGGATGGCCTTGGATACACAGCGCTCTCCGCCGAACGGAGAGGCGGCGGGGGAGGGCGCGCGTTGGAGAGCGCGTGCGCCATGCGGGTTTCGCGAGCAGGCAACTTTCGCCGCTGCAAAGTTGGGGGTGCGAGGATTATGCGAGGAACCAAAAAATCCAAGTTTTGGTGGCTCACATTAGGGGTGCGAGGATTACGCGAGTGCGAGGATTACGCGAGTAAATACGGTATTTCAATTGTCAGATGCATGCCCCTGCAACAGAGACAACGGCTCAAATGCGCCAAAAACACTGATATATTACCCCCATTCCCCCACTACCATTTCGAAACTGGCAGTATTATTGTTCTCTACGGGACTGCTCGTTGTCTTGCCAGCCTCTTAAATGCACTTGTACCACTCCTCGAAGAAGCTATTTCCCCTCCCTCACTGGACTGCACTTAAAAAGGGGACATACAGACAACATAAATGTTTGTTTTATACGAAAGGTTCAGTGCTTTATAGTGCCCCCAGTGCTTGCCCGGCAGCAAACGATGCTTTATTCGCCGAGAAATAATAAATTTATGCTAAAATTTTGATTCACCTGCTAAAATTCATGTGTCTCGCAACGTCTGCAATGCTGTGACAACAGGTCTTCACACAAATGTTAGCACGCTTTTACTCTGCAGCATACTGCAGCACGCCGTTGTGTCTCCTGGATGGTGCCACCACCGAGCGCAGGTCCGCTGTCTGCCTTTGCTTTGTTGCTGACCATATTTACACCTGGCTTGCTTTAGTTTCGGTAGGTAGTAATCGTTTCGTGAAACATGGGGTATATTCAACAAACAGGGTCTCGTAAGACCATGTCACTTTTACTAATCAGCCTGAGTCGTGTGAGACAACCCCAAAGTTCCAAACTGCTGTGCAGCTATAACAAGCATAGTGCTTGCAGTACCAACAGCAGTATGAACTGGTATATCCATGTTTACGTGTACTTTCGTAACAAGCATAGTGCACGCAGTACTAACAGCAGTACGCACTGGTACATCTACGTTTACCTGTACTTTCGTAACTTCCACTGTTTATCCCACCATTCTCACTGCTATAAAATGAATATGCATTATATTTAAGTGAAAATAGCTCTTTCTGCAAGATTATAAGCCCTGCCTAACTTGCATTTGCCGGCCCTCAACCAATCGCACAACTGTGTATATTTACATTATAGGTTCTGTTGCGGGAAATGAGCCAGTGAGTCATGGCCATTCCTTTTTTTTCCCTACTTATATAGCTTATTTGAGCGAAGTTTCCGCTAAAAGTGGTGTCAGTACGATTCTAACGCGGCAATCTTTGGGATGAACACAACCCGTGTTTTTGTCTGCACGGCCCCTTTAAGGCACGAGGAGCAAACCCTGTGCCAGACATGACCAGCATGCCCGCTTCGGCAGACACCATGGCGCAAAACCGCCCCGCCCCCTTCCTCACCTGGAGCAGGACGCCCGAGTGGGCGTCCACGTTGGGCCAGGGGTTCTTGACCTTGCCCAGCTCGAGCAGGATCGGGGGCACCACGGTGTAGATCTGGCTCACCAGCTTGAACATGGGGTCGTTGGGCAGGTGCTTGAGCGCAAACTCCCGCTGGCACGTGTACCGGGGGTCCGTCTTGCGCAGCACCGCGTGCCCGTAGCCCGGCACCACCTGGCCCGACTTGAGCGTCTTCCAGACAAACTCCTTGAGCTGCTCGTCGCTCACCTCGCCGCCCAGCTCCTTCTGCAGCTTGGTCAGCCACACCAGCACTTCCTGCGCGCACACAGAGAACCCCTCACTGAGTTCACGCGCAACAAGGCTCGTCCGCATTAACTGCTGGCCGACTGATTGATTGCAGGGTTTAACGCACTGACGCAACACAGGCGATGAGGCGCGCCATAGTGGAGGGCTCCGGGTTAATTTTGACCATCTGGGGATCTTTAACGTGCGCCGAAATCCCGTACGCACGGGCGTTTTTGGTTCTCGCCTCCATCAGATAAGCGGCCGCCGCGGCCCGGAATCGAACCCCTGTCCTTCGTGCTCAGCGGCACAACACCTTAGCCACTGAGCAACTGTAGCGGGCAGTTTTGGGAATATATATATATATATATATATATATATATATATATATATATATATATATATATACCATATTTACTCGCGTAATGATCACACTTTTTTTCCAAGAAATCTGATGCAAATTTAGGGGTGCGTTCATTACACGGGGTAAATTTTAGGTCTCACGAACATAATACAAATAATAAATAAAAACATCATAAAAACTACGTCACCGCCGCCAGCTGCTTTGCAAAGTTACGCAAAATGCAGTGTTTTCATGAATTATGGAATGCGCTGGAATGGGTTTGCTGCGAGGTGACAACAGTTTGACCAATTAGCGGCTGCCACTGTCACAGTGCGGGACATAAAAACAGACATGGCGGCCGACGCAGCAACCTGAGCGCGTTTTTTTTCTTTGTTTTGTGAGTACATTATGTGATGTAGTTAGAGTTTCTTCCTCTTCAATACTGAACGCATGCTTGCCAATATCGGCAAGTCTGCCGCAGTAACGTAGCCATGTCCTCTTTGAAAGGGAAGGAAACAGAGGTACGCACGACTATCATCAGCTAGACTTGGCACACATATGACTTATCACTGCGGCTAGTTCAGGGTGCGTTCATTGTGCGATATAAACAATAAAAAAATATAACTTTGACGACCAATTTCAGGGGTGCAATCATTACGCGAGTCTGATGATTATGCGAGTAAACACGATGTATATATATATATATATATATATATATTCTTTCTCCCCTTCCCAAAGCAGCCATGCTGTGGTGATGGATGTTTTCGTCAATTAACTAAATCGCAATCTTACACTCCATTTTTGTTTTGTCACTGCTGCTGCACTGGTTGGTTGACGGGTGCTTTTAACCTTGATTGACAGATACACTGCCTGCACGCGTGGTTTTAGACTGCAGGCTCACCGAAAACTAAGTTACACCACCCAGCTTCTCAGTGCAAACTCCGGACTACAGGTCGAATATACTTCCGGCCGGCAATGATGGCAGCCACTCACCTGGTTAGCCAAGCCATGCAGAGGTCCGGCGAGGCCGTTCATGCCGGCGGCCAGCGAGAGGTATGGGTCGGACAGGGCGCTGCCCACCAAGTGTGTCGTGTGCGCGCTCACGTTGCCACCCTCGTGGTCACTGCACGGGAAACAAGCAGAGTGTGGGGGAGAGAAGCACGCCTCTTCCTCTCCAAAGAGCAGCCTGGCAAGTGGACAGCGGCACAGGCAAATGGTACGCTCTGTTCACAAGATACCACAGGGTTCCACGGGTAGCTCTGTAAACCGGTAACACTCCACGGGAGCAGTGGCATCGCTATCTTAAGAGCTGGCTGCATCTTGTGGAGATGCCTTCCTCCATCTATGGGCATCAGATGTTGCTTGGAACAGATTTTAAACATATACTGACTGCTGTGGTCCCCACATGCATCTGAACTGCATCACCTGTAATCACACAAGAAGGGGGAGGGGAGAGGGGGGGGGTACATACGTAACACCTTGCAGCCTGTTAAAGGGACACTGAAGTGAAATTGTCAAGCTCCCGTTTTTGCTTGCACTGCGTAGACTGGCTCAAATTAACGCACTTTTCATAGTTTATCCGGCTGATAAGTTTGCAATTATTTTATAAAGCCCGAAAGAAGAAAAACTACTACGCGCGGTTTGCGGCGGCCGCACCAACTAAAGGCTGTGACGACGGGATGTGTGTGTGTGTGTGTGTGTGTGTGTGTGCACGTGGAGATCAGTCAAGAAAACCTCGCAAAGCAAAGGGGAGGTTGTGGGGGGTCATAGAAACAGATGAAGAATTTTTTGAGTCAGAAAGAAATTGGTGAAAAAATGCCTGCCGGGTGGGATCCGAACCCACGACCTACAGAATACCGGTCTGGTGCGATAACCACTACGCTACCTGCGGGGCTGTTTCCCCACCAGTTTCTCGGGTATTTATGTTAAGGCATTTTTGTTTCCTGTACTTGGGGGTGGTAGCCAGCGCCATATATATATATCATCATCATCACCAGCCTATCTACGCCCACTGCAGGGCAAAGGCCTCTCCCATTATTCTCCAATTATCTCGGTCCTGTGCCAACTGTGACCAATTTATCCCCGCAAACTTCTTGATCTCATCTGCCCATCTAACTTTCTGCCGCCCCCTGCAACGCTTGCCTTCTCTAGGGATCCACTCTGTTACCCTTAATGACCAGCGGTTATCTTGCCTTCACATTACATGCCCTGCCCACGTCCATTTCTTCTTAATTTCTACTAATATGTCTTTAACACGAGTTTGCTCCCTGACCCACTTTGCTCTCTTGTCCCTTAATGTTACACCTATCATTTTCCGCTCCATTGCCCGCTGAGTCGTTCTCAATTTAAGTTGAACCCTCTTAGTGAGCCTCCAAGTTTCTGCCCCGTAGGTGAGTACCGGTAAGATGCAGCTGTCATACACTTTCTTCTTCAGCGACAATGGTAGGCTGCTATTCATTATCTGAGAATGTCTGCCACATGCACCCCACCCCATTCTGATCCTTCTAATTATCTCTGCCTCACGGTTGGGATCTGGGGTCACGACTTGGCCTAAGTATATATATTCACTTACTACTTCCACTGCCTCGCCACCTATCTCAAACTGCTGTGCTGTCCCGAGGTTATTGATCATTACTTTAGTTTTCTGCATATTAATTTTCAGGCCCACGGTTCTACTCTGTTCGCCCAGTGCAGAAAGCATGCTTTGCAATTCGTCCCCCGAGTTACTTAGCAAGGCAACGTCATCAGCAAATCTGAGGTTACTGAGGTATTCTCCATTAACCCTTACTCCCACCTGTTCCCAATCCAACGTTCTGAATACTTCTTGTAAGCATGCTGTGAATAACATTGGAGATTGTGTCTCCTTGTCTGACACCCTTCCTTATAGGTATTTTACTGCTCTCCCTATGGAGGATGATGGTAGCTGTAGACCCATTGTAGATATCCTCTAGTATTCTTACATAATGCTCATCTGCCCCCTGGTTCCGTAATGCCTGAATGACTGCTAGGGTTTCGACCGAGTCAAATGCTTTCTCATAATCTATGAAGGCTATATATAGGGGTTCAGTATACTCAGCGCACTTTTCTATCACCTGATCGATCGTGTGAATATGGTCCATTGTTGAATAACCTTTACGGAACCCTGCTTGTTCTTTAGGTTGACTGAAATCCAAGGTTGCAGAGATTCGGTTGGCGATTACCTTGGTAAATACCTTGTAGACGACTGACAGTAAGCTGATCGGCCTATAATTTTTCAAGTCCTTCATGTCGCCTTTCTTATGGATTAGGATGATGTTCGCGTTCTTCCAAGATTCCGGTACCATTGCGGTCATTAGGCATTGTGTATACAGGTTTGCCAGTTTTTCAAGTACAATTTCTCCGCCATCCTTCAAGAGGTCTGCTGTTATCTGATCCTCACCAGGTGCTTTGCCCCCTTTCATTTCTTTCAAGGCCTTCCTTACTTCTTCGGTTGTTACTGGTGGGATGTCTATCTCCTCTGAACTACTGTCTCGTTCGGCATTATCCTGTATGTCCCGGCTACTGTACAGATCTCTATAGAACTCCTCGGCCACTGTGACTATTTTATCCCTATTTGTGATGACATTGCCTTGCTTATCCTTAAGTGCATACATCTGATTTTTCCCCACGCCAAGATGTCTCTTCACTGCTTTCAGGCTACCTCCGTTCTTTACAGCGTATTCGATCCTCTCCATATTATACTTCCGTATGTCAGCTGTCTTACGCTTATTGATTGACTTTGAGAGCTCGGCTAGTTCTATTCTGTCAGCTGCACTAGAGATTCTCATGGTTTGCTGTTTCCTGATTAGATCTTTCGTCTCCTGTGAAAGTTTACCAGTATCCTGTCTAGCCATAGTGCCCCCGACTTCTACTGCACACTCCATGATAATGCGTGTAAGGTTGTCGCTGGCTTCCCGTGTTGTAAGCTCGGCTTCCTCGTTAAGGGCGGAATATCGGTTCTGTAGCGCGATCCTGAATTCTTCTGCTTTACGTCTTACTGTTAGCTCATTTATCGGCTTCTTTCGTACTAGCTTGTTGCGGTCCCTCCTCAAATCTAGCCTAATTCGAGATCTTACCATGCGGTGGTCACTACACCTTACCCTTCCGAGCACTTCCACATCCTGCACGACGCCAGGGTTGCCGCATAATATGAGGTCTATTTCATTTTTGTGCTCCCCATTCGGGCTCCTCCAGGTCCACTTCCGACTCTCCTGTTTACAGAAGAAGGTATTCATTGTGCGTAGGTTATTTCGTTCTGCAAACTCAACTAGTAGGTCCCCCCTGCTATTTCTACAGCCCAGACCATAGTTCCCAACTGCCTTGTCTCCAGCCTGATTCTTGCCTACTTTAGCATTGAAGTCCCCCATAACTACGGTATACTGTGTTTTTACTTTAGCCATTGCCGATTCCAGATCTTCATAGAGGCGTTCCACTACTTGGTCGTCGTGGCTGGATGTGGGCGCGTAGCCCTGCACCACCTTGAGCTTGTACCTCTTATTGAGCCTAATTACAAGACCTGCTGCCCTTTCGTCAATGCTATAGTATTCATCTATGTTGCCAGCTATGCTTTTATTGACTAGAAATCCCACTCCCAGCTCTCTTCTGTCCTCTAGACCCCGGTAACATAGGACGTGTCCATTTCTCAGCACCGTAAAGGCTTTGCCTGCCCTCCTAACCTCGCTAAGCCCTATTACATCCCATTTAATACCCTCTAATTCCTCAAACAACACCTCGAGACTTGCTTCGCTAGATAAGGTTCGCGCGTTAAACGTTGCCAGGTTCAGATTCCATTGGCGGCCTGTCCGGATCCAGGGATTCTTAGCACCCTCTGCTGCGTCACAGGTCTGACCGCCGCCGTGGTCAGTTGCTTCGCAGCCGCTGGGGACTGAGGGCCGAGGGTTAATTGGCGTATTCATGGGAGGTTGTGGCCGTTACTACACCAGGGTGGCCAATCCTGCTCTGGTGAGGGAGTGCATTGCCGGCAATGGTCGCCGGGGTCAGGCCGCACCCCAAGCCCCTTTGTGCAATTCCATCAATACGCGGATTTTTCTTTTTTTTCAATCCGGTGGGAATTGTCCGGCACCGGGATTCGAACCACGGTCCTTCTGCACGCGACGCGGGTGTTCTACCTCTACGCCATCGCTGCATCTATATATATATATATATACATACTAGCGGTAGTACACGGCGGTGCCCGGGTGGGCCATTATATTAGGAACAGCACTTGGTATTTGTTAGTCACCATATTAGGCTACTTCATTGGGAAGCGGTACACACTCGGGAGCGTCTGCCTGCTGCCAGTGCATAGGCTCCTACTGCAGGCGCGTCGTGGTAATGTGAAACGACTGGTACTCGTGTTTTACTCCAACTCTCGCTAAACAAATTGCACCAAGATGGCGCGTTTGAGCGAATGAGTCAGTGAGTGAAAAAGGTTTTATTGAGCCGGCGAAGTGGGAGTGGTTCCCAATTTCAGAAGGCCATGTGATGAGTGGACAGCCTTCGCTCTGGAGGAAGTATTGTCTGGACATCCAGATCGCTGTTAGTCACCAGGTTCTCCCACAGCTCAAGGTTCGGAAAAGTGGATGGAAGAAGGAGCTTGGTTTGCTTGCACTCTTAATATGATATGAGGAAGAGTGCCAGGTTGCAAACACAACTTGAATTCGGCAGGAGATTGCGCTGGGAACACATGATGGAGGCTGGCTGGGTGAGGGGTATTCTTCCTCATAGGAAGTGCTATCTCAGCATATATGAACGATGTTCGGCGGTACAGTTTTATCATAAGTAACAATGGCTTCCTACGGGAGGCGCGAGATTGCAGGAAGTCCCAGCAGATGCCGAGGGCTAACCTTTGCGCTTTTTACTGGTACATCTTCTCTTTTACATTTATGATATATGACACCGGCTCCTACGGGAGACGCGTAGTTGCCGAAGGTGTCAACAGATGGCGACAGCTAAGCGAACGCCGGAAAACTGAATTTTACGTCCAAAAGAGTGCAGATTAAAAAATCTCGCTGGCCTTCTTATCCGCATGTTAGGACAAAATCCTGAAAGTGGTTTTTGGGCAATTAAGTGGGCAGCATTTTCAAGAAAAAACGAATGGGAGATATCAACTGGCTGGGTCGTTATTTACGAAAGTGTAAAAACAGTCTTTTCCCAAAATCCCGCTTGCCTCTATTGGGATGGTGTCATTGAAAAATCTTGTATAACAGTGTTGAGATACGTGAGTAAGTTGCCTATCCCAACGAAAATCAATTCGATATCTCAGATGGCGGGCAGTAAAAAAAATTAATATCTGAAAAACTATTTTAGCGCTTTTCACTCTCTCCATGGTGGAATTTTTAAAATTTTAAGAAATATTGATCTCAAACACTGTAATCAGAATGTGCCCTTGCAATCTGTAGCCGTTTGACAGAGCAGTTTGGCTAGACGTGTACATAACCTGTCAGGCCTTTTTGGCTCATCAGCTGTGTCATTTGTAAAAAACAATTTGACCCTCTGAGCGGCGTCGCAGAGCGAAATCCTTAAAAACGGTTCTGTGCATTTGTATGAGTAACAGATTCTAGCAAAAATCAGTTGGATTACTGAATCGCTGAAGATTTATTTGAGAATCTTTAGGAACACCGTTTTAGTTCCGGAATGCGGAATCACCTCGTTGGTGTATTAGGGCGAAATCCAAAAACTACTTTTTATGTATTCTTAAGGGCTACTTATATCAGCAAAAAGCGCGTCGATATATGAATGGGTGACCGAGAAAACCACGAATTCGCGAAACCACAATTTCGCCCTTTTCTTCGGTTAGGAGGGCAATTTCTGAAAAACCCGCCTTAGTGAGCACCTACTCAATGACGCAAATAAACTCGTGAAATTTCAAGTCTAGGTCTAACAGTTTTGGCTGGGCGTTGATGAGCCAGTCAGTCAGTCAGTCGGGCACTTCTTTTTATAGGTATATATATATGGTGCCGGCGCCCTTCTGTTCACAGACTCATCCAGACGCCGCCAAAGGGGTGTCCCCCACAGGCGGCTTCACAAGGCCCCAAGCCAGCCAGCCCGCTCTTCGCGTACCTGTGGATGGTGAGGTATAGGCGCATGAGCTCGGTGAAGGTCGGGTCGTCGTATCCGAGCATGGCGGTGAAGTTGGCCGACCAGTCCTTGGAGACGTCGATGGCCCCGATGCTGCTGCCCTCGCGGAACAGGTTGCGGTAGATGGTGGCCGCGATGGGCGGCAGCTTGGCCAGCAGGGCCATGGTGTCGTCAAAGGTGTGCTCCCAGTAGGTGGCCTTGGGCACCCCCTTGTTGTAGGCCTGCACAAACTTGCTCTCCGTGTTGCAGGCCGTGATGGCGGCGCTCAGCTGGGACATGGGGTGCACGTGCGTCGGGAAGTTGTTCAGCATGGTGACCACGTGCGATGGCAGGTCCGCCTGCTGCGCCCACGTCTTGCTCACCCACTTGACCTGCAGTGCACAGCCACGCCTCAACCTCTGGCCTTACCAGAGACTGTCTCTAAGCAGCCTGACCAGCTGCAAAGGAAAGCGCGGACCGCCAACACGGCTGCTTTCAGTCATGACATACGACCGACACAGAATGACCTGGCCCTCACGACAGGGAATAGGTCGTAGGAGCGGATGAGTATGTAATGGTAAGTCCTTGTGTCCCTTTAGCACAGGACCACGATTCCCCTCTTGATAAGGAACAGCGAAGCGTCTTTCAGGCAAACGAGAGCTTCAGCTCCACAAATTAGCACCAGAAGTGATAACTTGCATTAACTATTTTAACAGCGCTTGCCAAATACGCCCGAACATACCAATTCTAAGCCCTCCTATCCCTTTTTGCTAGATTGGATCAGCCGTGACAACTTGTCCAAGGTAGTTACATTCACCAACATCTTGCATTTCATCACCAAGGCTGATGGAAGCTCTTCCCATGTTTCTTCAAGGTTGTTTGAATTTCCGTGCTTATTTTCCAACCCCCAGAGTTAGCTTTTCTGAAACATTCTTTGCAGGTCTTTTCCAGGACAAGACGTTGCCGTGGCTCAGATATTCCCCAGTTTACTTGTATCCCTGTGTCTAGTAGAGAACATTACGTCCAAATGCCAGCTACAGGTGTCATCCTGATCTGATGCCAACTTTAAAGGGGCCATGCAGACAAAACACAAGTTTGGTTCATTCGAATGATTGCCTCATTAGAATCATACTGACACCACTTTTAATGCCCACTTCGCTCAAATGAGCTGTATAATTAGGAAAAAATGGAATGGCCATGCGACCCACTAGCTCATTTCCTGCAATATAACCTATGATGTCATATATGCCCAGCTGTGCGATTGGCTGAGGCCAGCAAAAGCAAACGCAAATTAGGCACGGCGTATAAGCTTGCCGAAAGAGCTATTTGCACTTAAATGTAATGCATATTCATTTTACAGCAGCAAGAATGGTGAGGTAAGCAGTGTAAGTTACAAAAATACACGTAAACGAAGAAATACTGATGCGCACTGCTGTTGGTAATGGGCGCACTATGCTTGTTTTAGCTGCCCAGTAGTCCGCCACTTTGGAGTTGTCTTACACGACATTGGCAGATTGGCATAAGCGATGTTGTCTTACGTGACCCTGTTTGTCGAGGATACCCCGTGTTTCATGAAACGATTACCTTCTGCAGTAACAAAAACAAGACAGGTGCAAATACGGTCAAAAACAAAGAAACAGCGGACAGCAGTCCGTGGATGAGTATGGTAGTGCCACCCGGGAGGACTGGCGGTAAGCAAGGTTGCAGAGCCGAATGACGCAGTGGAAGTTTGTTTGAATACGCACACCTACAACTTCATTGCTGACAGCCCCAAAACACATGATCTGGCAGGAGAATCAAAATTTTAACCTAAATTGATTAACTTCTCAGTTAATACAGCATCAGTTGCGGCCAGGCAAGTGCTGGGGGTACCATAAAACACGAAATCTTTCGAATAATACAAACTTGTATTTTGTCTGCATCTTTAGAGACACGTATACGTGCAGTTACTGTTGTCCACCTCAAGTAATCTCAATTTTGTGCTTAATACCAGGTAGGACCAGACTAACCAACTCCACTAGCCTTACTACTGCTTCTGCCTGTTACGAGAAGGCCTCCTCCATTCAGCTGCCACCGCTTCACGTGAGGGGAACGAGTACCTGCTCGGGCGTGGGGATGTCCCCCGTGAGCAGCAGCCAGAAGAGCCCCTCGGGCAGGGGCTCCTCCCCGCCGGGGGCCTTGGGCAGCAGCTTGCGGATCTGCGGGATGGAGTAGTCCCGGAAGGCAATGCCCTCCTCCGGGTCCAGGTGGGACGTCTCCGTCACCAGGCCCTTGATGCCCCGCATGCCGCCGTACACCTGCGACAATCCACGAAGAGACGACGACAGCCGCACGCGTCAGGCACACGTCAGACATGTGAGGATGCCGTTCCAATTGCGAGGCAAGCGAATCGCAATATGCTGTCATTTACGGTCTCACCGCATTGACGCACCTTTGCATCAAAAGTGGCCATTTCCTCCTACTATTGTTAGGGCACTAAAACCTTATACATTAACATAGCAACTAATGCATGCTGACTTTTAAACACTTGAGATACTCCCAAGAGATGTAAATTTCTTTTTAAAGCGAGGTAAGCAAGCACCCCGAATTGCCGAACTGGTCGTCTCGTAATAAAACAGGGTCAAATGTAACAAGCAGTGCACCACGAGCCATCACAGGGGTGTAATCAGAACAGCTGTTTACTCGATATAGCTTACAATCTGCTAGACTGCCCGCATAAAAGCGCACGAGATTTATGAAAAAAAAAAAAAAATTATCGTAGCGATAATTTAACTGCAACAAAAACAACAGGAAAAGACGTATACAGGTTAACGTGATGGGATAAAATGTGCAAAGGGACGGGACAAACAGAAAGAAGACACCACACACCGCAGGTTTGTTTGTTTTTGTCCGTCCCGTCCTTTTCGTTCATTTCATCCCATCATGACAAAAGAACTCCCCCTTCAGGTTGCTTCGACGTACTATAGATAACAAGGAATCACGACAAGGTACCCGACCAAAGAAGCACCCCTGCCGCTCTGGTGAGAAGGCGGCGGCAACTCACCATGTCAATGGTGACTTCTCCGATCACCTGGCTGCCACACTTCTGGCGGAACTCCTTCACCTGGGCCTGGAATGTCTTGATTTTGTTGGCCATCAGCCCTTTCAGGTCCTGCAGCAAGAGGAAAAGGGGACTCATCGTCATCTGGCTGTTCAGCTCACTAACCGTCTTTCCTATTCTTTTACACTATTTAGCAGATATTAAAGCATTTTAGCTTTCCCCCCTTTAACTAAAACCAAAGACAGCTAGACAGGGGTGTTTGTTTATTTTATTTTATTTTAAAATAAACAAACACCCCTGCCTATTTAGCAGATATTATCTATTTAGCTATCTATCTATCTATCTATCTATCTATCTATTTAGATATCTATTTAGCAGATATTAAAGCATTTCAGCTTTCCCCCCTTTAACTAAAACCAAAGACAGCTAGACAGGGGTGTTATGTCCACAAGGCCATGTTGGTGGCAGAAAATGGGTTTACGGCGATTTTGGGCAATCAAACATCAACAAATGACACACAGGCACATGCTCGCTACTGATACGGTGGGCGCATGTTTGAAAAGAAGCTCCGATGCCCCACTTACCGTGGAATCCGCTGAAATGTTTCTGGAGAATACCGAAAGTGCTGGCAGACATTTCTGAAAAGAGAGAGAAAAGTGGCACGTTCAGAACCAGGTGATGACTGCAGCTTAATAAAGCAGTTAAAACGTGGTCCCACATAACTCAGATTTTAAAAAAAAAAAGGTCAATCATTGCCATGAACATTTTCAGCAAAACGTCATGCTTTACCCATACATGCGAGGGCACCAGCAAATTATCAAACCAGTTCACTATTCAGGAACTATAAAAAAAATGATAGAAGCAGCTCAGGGGATGACACAGGAAGGAGTTACCAAAGCACAGATGCCTGTGTACACAATAAGGGGCCCTATAAAGCTGCTGCTGTGCCCCCCACCCCTAATATGAAGCACTAATCCAACAAAGGCAATAATCTGTCCATCTGGAGGAGATCAGCCACGGTCACTGTATACTGCATGTTCTGATACAGGTGTAGTCAAAACCAGAAGACCTCGAACTGCTTGCTAAGCAGTATGGTGCACACATACACGATAAAGCTTCTTAAGGCTTACACTGGTGAGCTCTTCTCAGATGCGAATAGTTTGCGTTAACAACTGTGCGTTAGCAATAAGTGACAGGGCATGCGGACAATGCGCCTGCAGAAGCTCGAAAGTCTCTGGACCAATGGCCATTGGGACTGCTCTGATAAGGGTATGCAGAGTGTTGCACTCAACTTGTACCGAAGATTAAACAATTTTTTTTTTTAATTTCCATGCCATGGAGTAATTAATAAAATCATTCAGGGTGGCATTATCAGCACTATTTCACCCGTTTTGATTATTCAGCAAATTTGTTAAAATAAAGTTTTATTAAGGGGAGATTCTTTTTGAAAACACTTTTTCTTTAATATTATACCTATATAGTTACGAAACCTTTGTCATAGATTGGGTTTTTCATGCTGATTCCAAATATGTTCTTAGTTGTTACGTGGCTGCATTAGTTTTTGTGTGAGGCAGCCCTCAAGGGCACAATATAGGTCTTTTTGAGCACATCTCTTTTTCATATTAAATGTTTCTTTATAGCGGCCCGCAATAGCTAAAATTTTGCTGCTTAGCTACGGTAGTGTGTTGAAAACTACTTAACCATTGGAAGTGTTCGAAATGTGTTGCACAAAACGCAAACAACGCTGAAAAGTGCAAATGGAGAAAAATGTTTTTGAGACTTTTTAAAGGTCCGGTAGAAACGCTCGAAACAGGCACCAAAACGTGCATTTTTAAAATTATTTCCAGCCGAAATGCAAAACTGCAGGAGGTGGCAGGGGCTAGAATAAGGCTTAAAGCTCTCCGAGCAAACGGCAATGGCAGGTGACGCCGGCATTCTCGAGATATAGAGACAATCGAAAGCTGCCGATGTGGGAGACGAAAGTAGCACTTCCTAGAGCCACCGTAACTAAATAAAAAATATTTTTCACTAACTTCTCGTTTGAATTTCGCCTTGATGTTTTGCGAAGTTGTAGCTGAATGTACAAAGATAATCTTGCAGGCAAAATCTCGAAACTTGTGCCAAAAACTCGAATTTTTCGAGGAGCATCTCGATTCAATTACAAGGTTGCTGAGAATCTAACAATACACTGAATGCAAAGCTTTTGCGAAAATTTCTTATGAGGGGATTCATACTGTTCGAATAAAATTCAGAGAATGCAGATGCAGTGCGACATTGCAACGGCATCTGCCCAACTCGTAACAGCAGCTGCATACATATGTTGCAGCTGTACAGAGCAACAGCACGCTTAACTGTGCAAGGCTTTAAAGATGCGCTCCCCAAGCCAGTCGTTGCAATCGTGAACAATTTATTCAAAGTGTGTTGTGACAAATTGAGAACCTGCTGCCGACAAAACTTCAAAGTGATTTGCAGCAAATATGTCACCATAGTGAATCCTGTTATTACAATGGAATTTTGTAAGTGCCAGTGAGCATTCCTAATAATAAAACTTTCTTGGAAAAGGTTTCCGCCCACAGGTGCTCGAGAAACATGCAGCTACAGACATCGAGGACACAAGGGGAAGTTCCTTGATGCCCTCGCAAAAGCCTCAAGCAAATTGCAGCATCCCTGTTTTTCTGTGGCACGATTAAAATGGCCTGTCCAAAACACAGGACATTCCACAAGTTGGACACCCTAGTTATCACTCTTTTTTGGTTTGACATACCTAGGCCATGATAAGAGAAGGTATTACTACTGCTGAATAATATCTTTAGCGAAAATAAAACCTGAATTCTTGCAAGACATTTTTTAAAAACTTTATTTCTCTTGATTTGCAACACCGAAATTAGCACCTCGTTTTTTGACACCTGTTTACAAAATGATAAAACCTGACAACGAAGGATCCCGTGTTTACTTGTATAAGCTGACTTCTGCTAAAGAATCCAGAGACATTTTTCCAAGACAGCAATAAAATGCCTTGAACTGATAGAATGTACTGTGCACGGCATTTGACCTGGGTATGAATCCTGTGCATCTAACAATTTTCAGATAATTTTTAAACATAGCCTCTGTCAGCCGTTGATGCTACCACTGCTTCCCTCACTTTTAGGCGGGACTCGCATGATCACATTTCTATGGGACTTGCTAATGCATGACCCACAGGATTAAAAACGTACCGTACACCAATATGTTTTGCGAAATGTTTTACAAATACGTAGAAATGTTTTTAATGGCCTAGGTTACTTCTTTTAAAAACGTATCACCTCTTTACTGAAATTAAAAAATAAACAAGAGACACATTTTTGTTTATTTGGTTTTCTCTAGATGATGCTAGCTGTCTAGAAAGTGAGAGTTGTATTACATTTCCTTTCAGAGGTGACATATTTTTAAAATAATCCAACTAGGTGATCGTGAACATTTCTATACCTTCATAAAAGGTTTCGTATCGGCACACAGTGGTTTTTGAGCCGGTGGGTCATGAAGCAGTACATTTCAAAGGAATGTTAACAGGTGAGTCCCCCTTAACTGCCTCTTCTATTCTACACAGATAAGCCATTCCACTGGCTTTTCAAACAAATCAACGGTGAGAACAAGGAGGGACTTCCTGTTGAGAGACCTTTCGCTTTCGGGGGGTAAGTGAAAGACACCAAGGGCTGAATTCTGAGTTGCGTCCGTCTCAAAAACGTCCATTTCGCGTCCATGACATGACATTCCGACACTTAACGCAAGGCACAAATTCCCACAACAATCCACTGCATTAGTGTTGATACGAGACAAGAGACCATTCAATACTTTTCATGATTTCTCAACTTTTATCGTGGTGGGATAAGATAATCTAATTGAAGCGAACAGAAACGCAAATGAGCAAGAGTACTGAATTAACCAAGACCAGATTGCTGTGGTTAACAGAAGCTCTCTGTATTACCTAAAAATCCACCAGGTGATGCAGTGTAATCAAAAGAGATGTTTGGTTTCTAACCATATAAAAAAAATACCTTTAGGCAAATTTCTTTAGCCCTTGAAATTGTTAACAATCCAGGTTCACATTTCAACGTAGTTTGGCATTGACACACAGAGATGATTCTTAGGAAACGTCATAAGAACAGATATGAAATAGATGCACTCAAGTGAATAATAGCCTTCATGGCTTTACAAGCACAAACTTACAAAGCTAGTTCAAGGATGTAAAGGCGGGATGACCACCAATTTCTCTCTCCCGCTATCAAAGTGTGGAAATGCAAAAGCAGTTTCTTTTTTGCATTATTTAATTAGGGCACACAAAAGTGACAATTAGATGCACAGCTTTACTCAGTTAAGCAATTCTTGTATTTTCCAAGCTTTTAATCTCATTCAGTATAAAAAAGCAGGCACCAAAAAACCCCCACACTTCACAACTCGTGCTGTCTGTTACTGGAGTAAGCACATTTATACACATTTTTGACAATTTTTTGCCTGCCAGACCGAAGGCCCAATAAGGTACCCCACCCCTCCCAATAACTTAAAGCAACCATCCAAGCCACACTTATCAACCATGCCAACCATTCTTCGGGTTCCATATACACGAGCATGACATCAAGAAGAGTGAAGATAGCTTTCCGGGAATACACACTCAACAAAGGCAAGAAAGGCAAGTATGAAATCGGACGCTCAGTAGTCACCCACGTAGGAGATACCAGAATGAGCATTCCAAAAAAACATCGAACCTTTGTATACAGTGCATGCTTCGTCATGAGCTATCAAAACAGCATTACAGGAGGAGTGCACTGCCTATTGAGTGCTCGTATTTCATGCAAGCAGTGCGCCAGCTGCACTCAAAGCTAAGCGTGCACATAATAAACCTTTCATACATCCACAAGAACTCGAAGAGAAAAAACAAGGAAAAGGTCAGGAGGAGGCGGGGCCGAGTCAACGCCCTGGGTTCACATCTCCAACAAGGCTACATAGCAAGAAATAAGGAAAAGGAGGAGGGGGAGGAGGATGAGGGGGGCTGCTATCTACGCCACTTTGTTGCGTGCACCGACCTCTGGAGGGCAAACCGAGCAGCCATCCGAAAGGTGCAGCATCGTTCGTCGTACGTGTGCGTGTTTTCTCTTCCAAACCTACGACCCCGCGCAAGACACGCTTCGACAGTGGGACGACGACAGAGCCTGCACGCTTAGAACTGTTTCCATAGGCACCGTCTCAGCGACAATGCGGTGACGATGGAGCCAGCACACTCGCATCTGCCCTGACATCTCGCACACACAGACAGAGAGAGAGAGGAAGACGCGATTTGGAGGTCACCCATGCCTGTGCATATGCACGGGCCACGCCGCTCGACTTTGAAACAGAGAGAAGCGCCTCTACCTGGAGCTCAGCCAAAAGGACCCAGTGCTTGTCCCTCCCTCCCCTCTGGCTTCGTTCAGAATAGAAGGCTCCAACCTTTTTTTGTCCTCTTGACTTTTTCAGCGAAAGGCACGGGGGGTGATGCTCGTAGCAATTAGTTCAGCACACTTGCAACTTCAACAAATAAATTAAGTGAGAGAGCCAGGGTGAGCATGGGGGTGTTACCCAGTCTCTGAAAGTGAACCAGCCCGCTGCACATTTTTGACAAGTGCATTGGCAAATGTTGCCGGGGAGGCACTCCTTCGCAAATGTTTGCTTGCAAATATCGAAGCTGTTTGTAAGCAAACAGCCCGCAAAAGTTGTTCCAAGTGTTCGAGGAGAAAATGACCAAAATAATAGGTTTGATCAGAAAGTTCTCCCTGCTCTTCGGAATACATGAAAGAACAAGTCTGCCACCTCTGTGAGCTCAAACTGTAAATTATGAAACTAAAGGCAGGTTGAGGTTACCGCTTGTTGATTGTCTCCTTTAATGCAGCCACTTGCATGTTTGCCCACCTAAGCAAACCCAAAGGAAGCTGAACACACTCGTTCCTTTCCTTGCATGCAGCTAAAAGATGCATTAAAACAAATCAGTGCATATTTTGATACTTCACACATGCTCCACTCAAGACATACAAAATGAGTGCTCCACTCAACGCTTCCAGAAAATATTTTAGCTGTTATTGGTGGATAGAACGCTGACAGCCCAGCAAACCCAAAAGGCAGTTCCCTACACATACCATCAGAGGTGTAATCAAATAAGGTAACTGCTAGCTAACGCAACTATATGCATAATTTAAATCAAGGCAGGCAAGACTCCGAGACAGTTGCGGTGTGGCTTTCGTGCATTACGGACAGCCATATTTGCACAAAGAAGGGGGGGGGGGGGGGGTCGCTTTATAACAGTTGCATATTCTAACATTAAAGATACGAAGCCCGTCAGGAAGCTACTAAAGAAAAGAGATCTGAAGAAAAGAGACAGCAAATCTGATGCACACAGTTGCATACAGCCAGCAAGACAGAGAGAGAGAAACAGCTGGAGAATCGAACCACCACCAAACGCAGCGCACCTTGCCCGTTTGCATGACTGATTTAGACGGGGAGGAAAGTGCGGCTGCCAGGGTCGCAGTCTATTTTCAAGCCGGCTGCAAAACCAATGAGGCAATCCACAGATTCTTCTGCTGACGGAGAACAGGGCCAAGCTCATTCATCTCTGCTGCCCGCGCACCGGAACCCTTGGGACTTTAGTTTTTGCCACCAGAAACACTGGCCTGACGCTCCACAGCAAACGTGTAAACATCAAGGGGAGGAAGCGCTACCTTCTGCTATTCAAAATGAACTCAGGTTCACTCAGAACGAGAACACTATTCCACTGTTAAACTCCAACCTATCTTTGCTTATTCACTGTGTGGTTTGTCTTTTTTTTTTTTTGTGAGATAACATTTCTTTTTGCCGTTGTGTTTTGAAGCTTTACACCTTGATTGTCAGGAGTATTTCTGACACGATTGCCCCGCCTGCCCTCCCCCCCTTTTTTTAGGAAAATACAAACTCAGCTTGTACTGGAAATTACATGCACTAAATGGCACGTATTTCCTGCTCTTTCTACATTAGTAACTGGGCCATGCAAGAGCCTAACCAGTCAAATTCAAAAAAAAAAAAAAAATGTGTTCCGCTATTAAATGCAGGAAACCACATAAAAGAGTGCCATCCTTAAGAGTCATTAATTCCTTTGGAGGAGGAAATAATACCTGTGGGCGCCTAATTACCAATTGTGTTAAAAAAAGTTGCATCTTTTATACACCTGTGACCACCTAACAAACAAAATAAAAAGGAGTCATGTCTTATCTTGCCGTGACCCCATTGACTGCGCTAGCCTACTCCACAAACTGAAGCCCGAAGGGGCTCATACACGATAAGATAGCCGCTGCTGCAGACAACCCCGCACAAACCAATGTTGCACAGGGCACGGCGAAAATAGATAACAGGATTGCAGTGTCAGTTGCGGTGACTGAGTGTGCACTACATTCCCCAACATTCC
This sequence comes from Haemaphysalis longicornis, assembly GCF_048455015.1. Taxonomy (NCBI): domain Eukaryota; kingdom Metazoa; phylum Arthropoda; class Arachnida; order Ixodida; family Ixodidae; genus Haemaphysalis; species Haemaphysalis longicornis. The sequence continues at coordinate 167,685,055 of NW_027526295.1, forward strand.
TGTCTGCCCGCCTAGGTCACTGAGACAGCTTATCAGGCAGCGATTACGCACTTCCCGTTTTACGCACGGGCAATTTATAGGGAGGGGGCAACGGTCCTTGGAACCATGCATAATGTAGGCCAGAGATAACGGCTATTCTCACAATCAGCCCATTACAGAACTCGCCCATCAGAAAGCCTAGCGTGCCAAAAATGTTACGTGAGCATGAATATAAAGGATGTTTGCAAACGAAGTAAAAAACAAAAGCCAGGTATGGCATTTCATGTATTCTCAAAGCAACAGCGAACTGGGCAGATTACACGCATACTTTTCAAATCAAGACGATGTAGCACTCTGTTAGGTCTTCCTCTTTTAGAAACAACCCAGGAGCAACGGGGGAGGAATGTTTCACACAGAAAAATTGTTTTTCAATATAGAAAAGATAAAATCCCAGGCTCCTTTTTTTTTTTACCGGAAATCAAGGCCTTCGACCCACTGCGCTGCACACCTGCACGCTTGCACCGATCGGACGTGGAAGGTGAACGACAAAAATAAAATAATGACAAAAGGAGACGTGCTGCGCAGGGAATAACCCAGTCAAAAGGCGTGTGAGTGTGTTTTTTGTTGAATACAACTAGTGCGTATATGTACTACTTTAGCACACACACGGGAGACATCGGGCAGGTATTTACAACGCCCTTTCTCGCCTCAGCTGCTCCACAAGCCCTCTACCACTCCGGACTGTTCAACAGTGTTTGAGAGAAGGCAAGGACGAGCTGAGAGCTGCTTGCCACAGGGAAAAATTAACCCACTCCTCCCAGTTAGGCGAACTCGCAAGACAGGTCCCTTCAAGGAGCGCGGCGGCCGAAGACGCCACCCTGCATATTAAGCCGGAGCAAAGGAAGCAACGCCTAATCGCAACGCACTTAAGACGTCCCACTCGGCGTTTACGTACCACTTACTACGCCAAATACCAACACCAGGAAAAGGCGGAAAAAAAGCTTGCACAAAAGCCGGCAAGAAAAGCCTCCGCGCTGAAATACGACTCGAGTGATGTGCTCTCGGAGAACGCAGGCCACCCAAAGTACCAGGGATGGCGAGGACGGTGTCTCGCCGCGGGAAATGTTAGAAAAACAGTGTAGACGAAACAGACGCTACGTCGATCGGAAAATCAGCGAAGCGCGGATACGAACTAACGCGCGGAGTTTTCTTCTCGACCTGGTTGACCTCGAAAGCGGAAAAAGCCGTTTGCGTCCGCTAATTCAATTTGGGTCAAACAGTCGGCGGTGAATGGACGCTCTGGAGAAGCATGGCCAGCACCGCTAGTTAGGTTGCGGATTAATTGTAAGCTCTTCAGAGCGCGTCAACGCAGTCATTCATTCCGCACACGCATAAAGCCGCCGAAGGTCGGCCTGAAGGCGAAGCGGCAGTCTGAGAAGGCGATGCACGAGAAGTTCCACCTCACCTGGGACTGTATGATAGTGCGGCTGGGCAGTAACCGAAAGAGGGCCATATCGGCGAAGTGTATGAAGAACACGGGATGTTAAAGTTCACTTGAAACCGACGTCCAAACTCGCCGGTATCTGCAGCACTTGCAGCCCTGGAAGCCCACGATGGGAAAAGGATTGAGCTTGCTGAAAACGCGAAACGTAATCAACACTGAAACTTTTGTAAATAAAAAAAACTAAACAATAATAAAACTAAAAATATATCGGGTAATCAAGAATGGTTATTTTTGTTGCTTAATAAAATAGTTTTACATTTGCTTTGGTCTAGCGTGTCATCTCGCGTTTTGAACTGAAAGAACCCACCTGCGTGCGCCGTCTGAAGCTGTGCGAACTCCGGCTGCTTTGGTTTCGGAGTTTGAAAGTTTGCAATCGTGTAATCTTAACAGTGGTCTGCACAATTCTCATTGTTGGTATCAGTAATTATCAAAAAAAGAAGCCCGGACCATTCAGCATGGGTACGTGTCCAGTGATGCGTTTTTCCACTCTTTTTCTTTCTCATCCTGTCGAAACCGCACCAATCGATACAGTTTGGGTGTATACGTTGTAACTGAAAATATGGTTGTAATCTCAAGTTCAGAATAATTTAGCTAGCGTACAATTGTTTACAAAAACACAAGAATTATTCTTAAAGGCAGTCGACATTCACAGCTGTATCTTTGCAGCGGGAGTTCTGGCGGAGGTGAAATGCATTTCACCGTGCTGCTCTTTAGCGCAGGCCATGTATAACACGGTTATCTCTTGTTTTATCGTAGTTGTAACTACTGCGCCAGGTTTAACTTGATGGCTATTTGCTCCCTTGTTGGCGCAGATTTCGTTTTCCGGCACTCTTTCGTGTTTGGTTCTTATTTTCTTCGTCGGCGAACGCCCTAGATTTCTGACGTACGCGAAAAGTATCCGCGTCTTTCCAGACAATTGGTCACCCGACCGGTTTCTTTCTTTGTCATTACTCTGTGGACGGGGGTCGGCTGTCTGCACCGACGACCGTCGTACAGCCAACTGCGAAAATACGGTGAAATAAGGCAGGGCAGCTCATCCTTTCCTCACATTTTCCTCTCCCAGTGCCTGATTCAGTCTAACTTAGGACACTTATCCCGGTTAGTTCTGCCTTGCGGATATGCTACTGTTTGTTTTCCCGCATACTGTTCGTATATGACCTAACCGGATTTAACCGAAAAGGCGTATTCATGTTATACTATGGGATATCATTAACTTCTGACACCGCCTGATTGGTTCTTTTTTTTTTTTTTTGCATTGCTTGTGCTAGTGTTGAATGAAATCAGAAGTAGGTGCATATGACTGCAAAAGCAAGAATGAAAAAAAGAAAAGGCACTTGGGGGAGGCTTCAGCTCCACTTTTACGAGTGGAAAATGAAAGCATTATCAGGTTTGGTCATATCACCTTCTCATCCACTCCTCATGCATCTGGTCCTCATGGCACAACACTCCTCTATTTGTCCACAATACAGCCTGCTTGTGCTGCATTGCCTTTACCCCCCTGGTGGCATTCTCAGTTTTCAGACTGCCTCTGGTGCATTACCTCTCGCACCGCCCTGCCTTCAAGCCATTTGCATCCATTAAAGACGACAACTCAGAAGAGCACCTGCAGTGGGAGATGGCAGTGCATCTATCGCACTTGTGTTCTTTCACAGCGCTGTGCATGGGCAGGGCACCCATTCACCGCAGACGAATAATGACATTGGCTTCGAAGTGCCACTCCCCAGACTCCACGACCGCTGAAAACTTTCCTACAGACATATGAGCCTTATCGTCGGAGTATTGCGTTGCTACGCAATGGTACACTCGGCAGGCTCGAGGCGGGTTTATACTGCCTCCTCTCCTTTCAAGACACAGCTCGTCACACATTCATGTAAACACCACTCTTAGCGTAAATAAAATTACAAGGTGTGACTCACTTCATCATCACCATATCGACCAGTCAGGATATTCTCGTTACATTGCGACTGATGCCAGCCTTTCTGCGGCATGAGGCTTTTGACGCTATCATATTAAAGGACCCGTGAAGACAAAATACAACTTCGTTTAATGTGAAAGAACTCGGTTTCAGTACCTCCCTCAGCTCTATTCCAGCCATGATTTTTTTTTTTAACCGACAAAAAAAAAAAAAAAAAAAGCAAGAAAGTATTGAGGAACAGGGCTACAGGGATGTGTTACGGGCAGGAGTGGCATCATATGGACCAGCACAAAAACATAATTTTCAATGTTATAACTGCACACTAGCATTTAAAGGGGCCATGCAAGCAAAACACAAGTTTGGTTCATTCGAAAGATTGCCTCATTATAATCATACTGACACCATTCTTAACACACACTTCACTCAAATAAGCTGTATAGTTAAGAAAAAAGGGAGTGGCCATGCGACCCACTACCTCATTTCCCGCAACAGAACCTATGATGTCATACCAGACAGCTCTGCGATTGGCAGAGGCCGGCAAAAGAAGTGCTTATAAGATTGCCGAACGAGCTATTTGCTCTTGAATTTAGGGCACATGCCTTTTATAGCAGTCAGAATATAGGGTTAAACAGTAGAAGTTACACGTAAACATAGAAGTGCCGTTGCATACTGCTGTTGGTACTCCGTGCACTATGCTTGTTTTAGCTGCACAGCAATGCCGCTCTTTGGGGTTGTCTCACACGACATTGGCCGATTGGCGTAAGCAATGGCGTCTTACGGGACCATATTTGTCGAGCAACACCATGTTTCACGAAACGATTATTTTCTCCCTGAAAAAACAAGCCAGGTACAAATACGGTCAAAAACAAAAGGCAGAAAACTGCCCTCTGCAGTATGGTGGCGCCATCTAGGTTGACTAACGGTAAACAAGTCTCCACTTCACACCAAGTTTAGCTTGAAGACCCCTTTCTTATGATGTCATTGCCGACGTCCTTAAAACACGCGATTTGGCGGGAGAATCAAAATTTTAACTGCACGGTCTGAACAGAACAAGGCGTGGGCACTTTTACGCCGCTATCCCACGGCCGACAACCTTCTCAAGTTTAAGCAGGCAAAAGCTAAAGGGAAGCGTACACGACGTATGGCAAAAAACGAAAGTTGGACCAGGTTTATATCATCTATAAATTCTTATACGGATTCTAGGAAAGTCTGGACTAGAGTAAAGAAGCTAAAAGGATACACGAGTCATCCTATTCCCCTAGTAAGTAGTGTGGGTAACTCATTAAAAGATCAAGCAGATGCTCTTGGAAAACACTTTGAACATGTATTCAGTTTTTCACATTATACACAAACATTTTTACAGCATAAGAAGGCAGCAGAGCGTCGGCCCCTTCGTGTGAACCAACGCTCGAATGAGGGATATAATGCTCCATTTACCATGCTTGAATTGATGAGTGCACTCTCGACATGTGGTAAGTCCGCCCCTGGAGCTGACCGAATCAGCTATGACATGATCAGACACCTACACAGTGAAACCCTGCATGCAATACTCTCTCTCTTTAACAAAATATGGCAAACAGGTCGTTTTCCAAGAACATGGAAAGAGGCTATCATTGTACCGCTTCTAAAAGAAGGAAAAGAATCCTGTCTTGCTGCGAGTTACAGACCCATCACCTTGACGAGTTGTTTATGTAAGCTGCTCGAAAAAATGATAAATTGGCGACTATTGTACTTTTAAATGCAGAGCATTTCAGTAACTCATGATGTCACCCGCGTTGGCATCCGTAGTCCGCACCGTCGTTGTCCCTACTATATAAAAAGAAAATACTATCCGACGCCAGGTTTCGATCCCTCGACCCTGCGGGCGGAACGCTATGTACATTGTGCTGTAACCACTACGCCACAAAGCCGACACAGAATCGGAAGCTATATACGCGCCTTATATCGTTGACTCATTCAAATTACTGCTGACGAGCGCTCTCTCGTCAGCAGTTGCCACAAGTGTAGCAACATTAACGTAAAGCAAACTACTTAACGTCGTGCGCCCCCGGAAATGCTCTGCATTTGATCGTGCCCCTCGCGAGGGGCATGTTTCACTGCGGCTTCCTACTGGCCAGTACACTCGTCGCCATCTGTCGGATGTCTCGAGTTTAATGGTCTGTTAGACAAAAATCAGACAGGCTTCAGGTGTGGAAGGTCAACTATAGATAGCCTGGTTGCATTTGAATCATATGTGAAAGACACCTTCATCCATAAGCAACACTGCTTCTCTGTGTTCTTTGACATGGAGAAGGCGTATGATAGAACATGGCGATACGGTATATTGCTAGATTTGCAGTCATTTGGCCTTACTGGTAATATGCTCAACGTTATTAAGGACTATCTCTCTGATCGCACATTTCATGTTCGTGTGGGTAATGTGCTGTCTAGAACCTTTGTTCAAGAAAATGGTGTACCCCAGGGGGGAGTGCTGAGCTGCGCACTTTTTCTTGTTAAAATGAGTTCGCTAAAAAATGTTCTCCCACGAACTGTCTCATACTCCACTTATGTTGATGACATTCAAGTTAGTTTTAAGTCCTGTAATTTATCGATATGTGAACGCCAAATCCAATTAAGAGTCAACGGACTGGTTACATGGGCTGACAAGAACGGGTTTATGTTTAATGCTGATAAAAGTGCTGTTGTGGTATTTTCCAGGCGGCGTGGTGTCCATTCCCCTCCTTGTATTACATTACAAGGTCAGCCCATACCAGTAAAAAATGAACACAAGTTTCTGGGTATTTTACTTGACCACAAACTCACATTTATACTGCATATTAAATTACTAAAAACGAAATGCCTGAAAACGATGAACATTTTAAAGGTACTATCGCATCAGTCATGGGGAATGGACACAAAGTGTCTGCTTTCACTTCTAAATAGCCTAGTAAGGTCAAGAATTGACTATGGATGCATTGTATACCAGTCTGCAACCACAACAGCACTGAAAATGTTGAACCCAGTATACAACTTGGGGCTTCGCTTGGCAACAGGTGCATATCGAACAAGCTTCATTCCATCCCTTCACGTTGAATCTAATCAGTGGTGCTTGGAGTACCAGCGCACTTACACAGCTCTGATGTATGCTGCAAAAATTACTTCTATGAAGGAACACCCTTTGAACGCAATTATGAAAAATAACACTAATAATAAACTTTTTGAAAATCGACCATCCATAGCACCACCCTTCCCTTTGGCAGTGTAAGTTTACTGCACCTCCATTCATGAGTTCGTTGCTCCGTGGGACATTCGCCCAATTCAGTGTGACATGTCTTTCAGAGAACTGCAAAAGAAAAATGTGCCAAACTTTGTTATTACTCAGCACTTTCTGTCACTCAGGGACAAATACAAGGCAGCTGAATTCTACGCAGATGCCTCGAAGACTTCTGCAGCGGTGTCTTGTGCTGCAATTGGCCCCATATTCACTTTGTCCAAAACAATGAACAGGAACACTAGTATATTTACTGCAGAGGCATATGGTATCCTGCTAGCTGTGAACCACATTCTCCAAAACAAAATTAAGAGCTCAGTTATATACACAGACTCACTGAGTGTTGTTACAAAGCTTTCATCTCTGAAGGCTAGTAAAAACCCAACTTTTAATGCTGTTCTAAGAGCTCTGTACTCGGCTTATAATCTCAAGCTTGCTGTCACAGTGTGCTGGGTTCCGGGCCACTGTGGCATTGCTGGAAATGAAGCCGCTGACCAAAGTGCTGCAGCTGCTGCCCTTCGTGAAAGCATAGATATTAAGCTGGTTCCATATGAAGACCTCAAACCTTATGTGAGGAGGAAGCTACGAGAGCACTGGCAACAACAGTGGGATAAAGAAATAAGCAACAAATTACATGTCATTAAACCTAAAATTGAAAAACCTCCCTCTGAGAAACATGCAGATCAATAGAAGTGGCCTTATGCAGACTTAGAATTGGCCACACACACATCACACACTCATACCTTTTAACAGACGCAAACAAGCCACAGTGCCATCGATGTGGGGGTCAGCTTTCTGTCCTTCATATGCTTATTGAGTGTGACATGTGCATCATTGAAAGGAAACGTCATTTTAATGAAGCTTACACATATAACATTCCGTTGCACCCTTCACTATTTTTATCAGACCATCCAATGTTCCCATACAAAAAAGTTTTTAGTTACCTAGCAGATGTAGACTTTTTAAAATACATATCATATAGACCGTAACCTCACCTGTGTTCATTATGTGTTTTAAAACAGTGGTGGAACCTGAGACTTTACACCTTAGGTGCTTGCACTCACTGTTTTAATATGACCCTATACACCATTTATCTTAGTATACTCACTATGCTTTAATTATGGCCCTATACACCAACCCCCTGAGTAAAGTTTTTTAAACTAGTGGCTCCTTTACAAATCTTTCTCATCTCTTTCATCATTGTCATGGCGCTCTTTGCCTTTGTCGGCCTTGCGCCATTAAACCCAAAATCATCATCGATGCTGCGTGCTTGGTTGTTGTCTAGCGCTGTTGCTGGAAATGTCATGCCTCTGAAGGTCAGGAAGAGGGAGGTTTGAAATGTGGAGAAAGCCTCGTAGTTTCTGCTTGTCTATATCCGTGTCTTCTGCCGGAATGAGGTATGCCAAGTGTCTCGTAGGTGCTCAGTGGTGTGTTGGACTGCTCCCGCTCACTTTGATGCAGAGTCTGTTCGCGAGAGCCGACGACCAACGTCGTGCGACACCTTTGTGGCCCTGCCGCCAGCCACGCGCAACGACTGCATCGTCTTTGGCAAGAACTCTGACCGGCCGTCCGGGGAAGTGCAGGAGGTGGTGTACGTGCCCAGGACTCAGCACGGCGAATCTGCCAAGCTGCAGGTACGAGGTCGTTTCAGAGGAAGACTACGGAGTTCTTTTGTACCCCACATTGCCTGTCGCCTTTTGGGAGATGTTTAGTGAGGTCGGTTTAGGACCTGTGAGCTTTCCCTTCAGAGGTTTGCCGAAGGGTGTGCCAGGGAATGTGACGCTGGATAAGCCGGTCTTCTCCTACTTGTCATGGCCTCCGCCATCCAGAAGTATAAAAATTGGTTGGACATAATAATTTCTAAGTGAGCACTTAGATAGGTGCATGCGCAGTGCATGCTTCTCAGTTCAGTGCCTTTGTAACTTTCTCTCATATGTTTATTTGTACCTTTGTGTGTGTGGAAGGTACAGCTCATTTAATCAAATCAGTGTACTCTCCTGTTGGTTATTTGTTGCTGGGCACTGCTCATGTTGGTTTTAAGGAGCTTGCAGCCAGCTATTCACCAGATGTCACAACCTGCGGTGTTCCACCTTTACTAATAACAATGTGACGTATCAGGTGCCACCTGGAAGTTATCAAGGGCATTCACCTAAGAGGGATTGACCGGAGGGGTATCCACCTTAGCCAGTGCAGGTTGCACTAGAGCCCCTCCATACTGCTCCCATCCGCAGTGGTCGTGATGGAGGGGCTTTAAGTTGCACGTACCTGCCTGTTGTGTGACCCCCCCCCGTGCATCATGTGCCTGATATCTTTCAGTGCACCTACATCGAGGTGGACCAGGTGCCCGAGACGTGCGCGGTGATGCTGAGCAAGCCAGCGTGGATGTGGGGCGCCGAGATGGGGGCCAACGAGCATGGAGTGTGTGTGGGCAATGAGGCCGTCTTCACTCACCTCAACGGGCCCGACGACAGGACTGAGCGGCTGCTGGGCATGGACCTGGTCAGGTGAGGCACCTATGGCACGCTCGTCTGTTTGTGTGTCGTGGTGGGGGTGATGGAGGAGCCAGAAACTCCTGCTGGTACAACAGGGCAGTGCTCTCGGAGAAGGCAGCTGGTGATGAGATTTTTAATTTGCTACAGGCTCTAAGTAATCGTATTGAATATGCACACGATGTTGCACTAGGGAACAAAATGGCGCAGGGTATGAAATCACCTCTGCCTTGTCGACAGCATCTCAGTGGTCGTTAAGATTGGTGCCCATTTGAATTCAAGGATGATGGGGCCCGGTTTCTTTTTGATGTATGCAGTAATAAGCAGCACCGGTGTTCATTAAACTTGACGGAGTTTGCGAAGTGCCGTTGAAGCAGGAAAGGGCTCCTGAGCCATCACTCAAACTGTATAGCTGGCGGGCTGGACGTGCCATGATTATACTAGATGACTTTGAGCGCACACTTATGGTCCTCGAAAATTGCACTGGGCATCGGTTTAAACAGTGAATGATCGGTTTAAATGAGCTACCTGGCCATCGTACTAGGATACCAAAAACTTTTGCCTTTGGTGGTCGCTAATGACAGACACGTTGGACAGCCATCTGAACGAATTAAGACACAAAGCCAGGACATTTATGGTCATGGTCATGTAAGATATAAACAGGAGTGCCGATTTGGCCATCTCAGAAGGGCTTTTAATGTCCCCAACTTGTGGAGCACATTGTAGATGGCGCTGTCAATGGGCACTACTATTACCCAGCATTCCCCGTGCACCAAAGCCTGCTCACCCCGCCGGGCACGATGGCAAGGCGCATTCTGGCTGAATTTGTCGTCTGCTTCGGCAGCGGTTCGTTTTGGGCATGTTTTGGCCCAGCTTCACATCTGTTGCGGGCCTACTACACACGACTTGATGAGCTTGTTCAACAGAACCTCCTGGGTAACCGGTACTTGACGGAATGAAGTTGTTGTGCGGCAAAGATACCTACAGGGTTGGTTTGCAGGGTGGGAAAACAACCACATCCAGATATCTGGCTGCTAGAGAAACGCTACCTTTTCCAGACTGCGTGCCACGAATAGGACTACGTCGGTTAATTGGTGAATATAAATTCGGTTGTGATCTACATATATTACAAGAGCCCACAGAAGCCAACTAGTCCTGACAAATAGCGACTTTAATAGTGCCGTATACTTTTTCGTCATTTGTAAAATAAACTTACTAGCTGAAAATCAGTATGAATGCTAATCAATCAGCTCATGTGCTCGATTGTTGCAGTATCTTTGCTCGTATCGCGCGGGGTTACAGCCCCGACCTTTTTCTTTTTTTCTATTTTGGAACTGCATACAACAGTGCACATTTAATTATGCGTACTGCATACCACACTACTGTATAGTGCAATGCACTCCTGAGAAATACATCCAAATAGTCGAAAGCAGCTTGTTCCTTGCTGAAGAGTGCACGTAAAATGCGAGTGCTGCTTGAAAAGTGATGATTGCGGCTAGGTGCTTTTGAAGGCAACACGAAGTTTCAAATCACCTTAACTATAGTATTTGAATTGCTTGAACAGCTGCTTCTTTCATCAATTCAGACTGGTTGTAAAAATTTCCGAAACAACCACGGCAGGGGCACGCGGGGGGACACTTTGAGAAATCTTTCTGTATCGCGGCTCCACATAGTACCAATATGTTCCACGCATTTTCGACACATCACTTGCCCCCTCCCCCTGCCTCTTTAACATCTGAGCACTTGCGACCCGTCAACTGGTTGTCCAGCTGTTAATTACTACATGCAGATACAACATGCAGGGGGCAGACTTCTGTCGATGCCACCATTAATAAGATGGCGACAGGTGTAGATTTCAGCATGTGACAATTTTCTTAAAACTAAATTTAATTTAAATTAAATTTAATTTTAAAATATACTCAGGCACTTCTTATGAGAAAATAAAGGTCATTATCCGGCTTGGCTCTTTATTCTAGAGCAACCTTATTTTCACAAGCCAGGTCATCAGAACACATTGCTCAGCAATGCAGCTGGCGCTATTGACTGGTTGGATCGACAAGATTACACGACTGCACAGTGAGTGAACATCGGGCCGTAAGTTACTATGCAAGTTAAAACGAAGCGTTTGGAATTCTTTGGTCACCTAATCACGCTGACAGCGCCTTTCCATATTCATGTGAGGTAACAGCCATAAATTTCTTGCGTGGAAATCTATGCATTCTTGCCGCACGCATATGGAGACTATGGACGACCCTCGTAAATGTTATTTGTGTGCAGAAGAAGCATAAATGGTTAAGCACGCAGCAGTGGGCACGCCAAAAATGGGCAGTTTTTGCTCTGCATCGCTTTACCATAAGCCAAATCAGGCTAGAGTGCATGTTGTAGTGTGCGATGTTACTTTGGCTCATTTCTTGTTTGGTTTTTCCGAAATCGTCGTCGTATGATTGCATCTTAGACCTGCTGGGTTAGGCCGATATTTCTCAGCTCGCATTGATTATTTGTGACTAAACGCTTTCACAAAGCGATCCTCACATGTGCGGCGGCGTGCGATTACCCCACCGCTCGTTGCGGTTGCGACTGTGATTTAGATTCCGCACGCGTCTCGTGATAGCGCGCATAGTTTGACATGCTAGAAGACAGATGTCGAGGTGAAAGCCAACAAGCCGCTGGGGAGAGTGAGCGAGGGGAGAGCAATGTACAAAGGCACAACGACGAGAAGGGTGCGAAAGAGGAAGAGAGCAGTGTGAAAGCTGGGCGCCCGGTGGCACGGGGACATTATCGTCCCTCGCAAACGATTTTTTTTCTGGGCCACAGTCGGCGCTCCTCTTTATCTAACTCTGTGGTCTTAGTCATGATTCATTCTCTTTCTTTAACCAATGCGGAAGATGCTGCAGCCACATTAGAAGGGAAATTATTGTGCAAAATTGCCCCACGAGCGACGTATTGTACTTTTAGTATTTTCACTTGGTAGTTTTGATTTAAACTCCCGAAGTGGAATGTCCCATCACTGTTGCATCTTTGTGCCACTTGTCACATTGCAACAAGTTGCCTAGCTGCATTAGCGGCTTCATTGTCTGTTTTATGGTCAGCTTGCAGACTGCTTTTCTCTAAGAACTTTGCCAACAACATCAATTTTTGGCAAGCTTGGCATTTCAAGAGGCCCTGCAGTGTATGATTTTCAAAATAAAAAGCATCATGTTTGCTAAAAGTTGCAGTGTAGCTTTTTCACAAGTGGTCCGAACTGCACGCCAGCATTCCAGTAGCTTTCTCATTTGCTATGTGTGAGGTGCCTAGAGTTGTGTTGCTCCAGAATGTGCCTCCAAAAAGCTGGTGTACATCACTTTTGTAGGCAAAAGTTCTCTGGTAAGTCAGAGGAATTTGAGGTCTAATTCCTTTCGGGAAGAAATTATCACGTGCTGTATGGCGACGGGTGACCCACGCATATGCAAACATGGAGTTTAGCGAACTGCTGTGAGCAGTTCTAACCAGTGTAATCTGCACCTGCACAAAGAAAAAGTCGGTATTAAACGGTAAATAGGTGAAGACCGAAAATTCGAAGGATGACATTATTACCGTCTAACAATACCAAGAATCAGTGCGATGTCAGTGCTGCACTAGGTGCTGATTGGTTTGGTGGCCATGAATGGCCCGTGGTGTTTAATCTCCTTCCGAGCCTTACAAGTAGAACTGAGGCTCTGGACTTGCACTGTGTTGCGAGATGAAGATATGCATGAGTGGAACACTACAGTGCGACCACAAATAGGAGTTGGACCAATTCATTTCAGTGTCCCCTTCTTTAGCAGGTGCCCGGTTGGATGTTCACTGTGTGCCTCAATAAATTTATGCGGGAAAGTGTGCTGCCTTTGTTCGTGTTTCCTGGGGGGGTGAAAAAAGAGGGGTCAAGGGTGCCACATGAAGACCGTATGGCGATAAGTGGGACAATTCGACAGCCATTCGGTCCCCTTTGCTGCCACACTCTCCTAGATCTCGATCCCACCGGCAAACCAGGCAACCTATCCCAGCCAAGCGAGGAGCCACTTGGTCCATCAGTTCATCACCGAACTCGAAATTTCAACCCTTAACTCCCCTCCCACCCCACCTAGATGGGAAGAACTTTTCGAAAGTCACAGTGATTACTGATTAGCAGTGCTTGGCCTTTGCGCTACGCTAGTAGTAGCTACAACGGAGATACTGCACTAGAATTCACCTCCTGCAATCGCTGGGTGCTAGCCAACCTGATACCGTTCCTTTTTTTTTTTTTAATTTAGTTGCAAGGCTAGGTCCGCCCATTAATAAACATCACCACTACCACCACCAGGAACCAAACTGTCTCCGAACTACTACAGTAAAGTCCGCTTATATCGAACAGCGCAAGGATTGTAAAATAGTTCGATATAGCAAAAGTTCAATATAGAAAGTGAAGCAAAAAAAAAAAAAAACTTACATGAGGGCAATCTTGCCGGCGGAGTCACTAGCTAACGCTGAACCCTTACCACCCTGCAGTTCACTATTTATATGTCATTTTCTCAGAAAGAAAACAATCATTTATTGGGGCGAAAGAACTGCGTGAGTGTAGCCTGCTTCTTGGAGCGCAACGCGTTGCTGGTGACTGCTTGCTCCTCCAGTCGACAAGCGCAAGACCGCTGCCCTCAATGGCACTGCAGTATCGCCTAGCAGGGCCACGGCAGTGACGGCTTTGCTCGTGCTCGGAAGCGGTACCGAGCCCTCGGCGTCTTCGACAGAGCGGAGACAAGCATGGATACAAGCGAATAACGGCGAACCCAGTGAACTGAGCAAGTGCAGGCAGCAAGTGGCACGGACTTGAAGTTCGGTGACACCGCAGCCCGAAGCGTTCAATGTGGCGCTTCCGGCTCCCACGGCATGCATGCATGGAGCTGGTCCACTCTGCCACGGCCGGTTTGGACGCGCCCGAGCTTGCGCAGGAGTCGCAAGCGACACCCGCAACACCGCTGCGCGCCAATGTATTGCGGGAAAGCCTGCCGCATGCCTAAGGAGAGCGAAAAATCCCGCGCGGGAGAGTTTGATATATCCGTTGTGAGCAAAATCGCGTTCGATATAAAAAGTCTTCAATGCATGTCATTTTTACCAGAATTGGTTCGATATAGGCAATAATTCGATATATCCGTGTTCGATATAAGCGGGCTTTACTGTAGCCACCTACACTACTGTTCACGTGTTAAATCTTCTACGTGGCTGACGCCACCCTTGTTCGCCAACTCCGACACTTCGCCAAAACAATGTGACCAAGGGTTGTCAGGCATGCACGCTCAGAACAGGGTGCGATTTTTTCTGTTGTGCTGAACTGCCTCACACATTCAGCGTTGCTGTGGTACTGGCCGATTCAACTTCTGCGCTTGGCCGATTGCGCTTTTCAAGCTCTTCACTGATAATGATGTCAATCGGTGTAGGTTTCAATTGGAGTGTCAGGTAGCTCCGGCGCAATGTGGCCATACTTGGAGAAAGATTTGGCGAAACACGGGTGCGTTTTCAGGAGATTTCTGTTTCGGTCGTATAATCATACAAAAAAGAAACATCAAAATTTCAGAGTCTCCGGGAGGATTTAGAAAACCTGGCATTTGCGCTTCCGGGACTGCCAGGTCTTAATTGCTGGATTCTATAGAACTGAAACAGGGAAACACTATGCTTGAAAGGAGCGTTTTAAGGGAATTTTCACCCAGCGTGAGGAAAGCCATCACTGGAGCTAACTGTGGGTCTTGTAAGCTGCACAAGCCATACATTACATTCCCCAACCTTACAGAAGTTAGAGGACTGTGCAAGTCCGCGTGGAAAAATATGCTGGAACCGCTTGACAGTGATCACTGCATCATGCAAATTGAATCGGAACCGCGAACTGGCACATCCAAAATTATAACCACACTAGTATCACAGACTGGCACAGGATTTGTGAATTCCTGAAACTTGTTGGTCGGTGGACACATATTGTACGTTCAATTCACTGTCCACCCGCTACTCCAGGTCAGTGACCCGTATTGCGGACTGAACACTCATAGATTCTGGAGCATCGGAGATGAGCAGTACAGGTGTGGAAGACTGACCAATCGAAATTAGGCGCGAGAGAAGCCGAGTCATATAACATCACCAGTTTGCGACTACATGACAGTGTTGCAAAATGTGAGGGCATTGATTGTCAGTCAACAACACCGCTGGATGACATCCAAGAACCCATTCAGAATGCCTTTTAAAGCGACGCTTTAGTGTTCTCACTGATAGCGTCAGTCACTCGAATATGCCCTGCGGGAAAGCCAATTTTCTCCGACGAGGGTTAAGTGTAGCAAAATTAAAATGCTTCCCTGCAAAGCTTGGCGACAGGTTTGTTGCGCCCCCTATTGCTCACTGAATGCCAAGCAGCAGGCACCGATTCACGCCGTACATCCCAAACCCAAATGCAAGGCATATGGAGTGCACACTCAAGAGTTGCTGTGGGTATTCTAGAAAAGTGGTGCGTACCTACGGAGTAGCACATACTCGGAGTGTGGGATTGACCAATCAAAGAATCCATCACAATTCGCGTTCAGCTATTGTTGTCGTTAGATAGAGGGGGCATGATTTTTCTCACCAGCCACGCGCAATCCTCTGCCAGGAGAAGATCCAGAGGTGGGAGTGAATTTTTTTTTTTTTTTTTTAATGGGGAAGCTCAGAGTGGTGGTCTTCATGCCCAAGTATCACGTATGCTACTATCCACACCTTTATGGAAAAGTCAACTTTCAATAGTCTTATTATACAATCTCGTCGAGACCCCTTGAGGGAGACTGGCTTTGTTAAAAGCTTTGATTGCACTCTCTTTGGATGGAGACGGTTGCTTTTTTCCCCCTCTGAAGCCCATTACAGAGGGCCACACCCAGGTGTCAATACTATCTTCGACATTTTTCAACCTCCTCCTGAACCTCTCAAGAAATCTCTACCTGTGCATGCCATCTACAGATATTCCTTTTTGGTGCAACATAGGCTCATCAAAGGAGTACAAGGAGACACTACAAAAGGGACTCAGTGCCACCCATGCCACTTGATTCACATGCACTTATGCTATTCCCAACTGAAGTCTGTATGTTGTGGCCTGCAACAATGATGACCGAAATGACCGAGTCATACCGAAACCTTAACGCTAGGGGTGTTCGAATATTCGAAACTTCGAATATTCGATTCGAATTTTTTGGTATTCGATTCGATTCGAACGACACTTTTATTGTTCGAAATATTCGAACCACCCAAAACTTAAAAAAAAAAAAAAAAAAATCAGAGCGTGTCTTTATCGGTGTTATTTACAGTGGACTCTCATTGATACGATTCTGGAGGTGCGAATTTCGGGATGATACGAATTTCCGAAAAGTCCCGGCGAAATTGCATCGTTTGCAATGGGAAAAATTTCGGCTGTTACGAACGGACCTGCGCGGCCCGGTGGAAGGTACGAACGAGCCGGCGAGGCACCCGACTGCTGAACAAGCAAGTGACAGCTCTCGCTCCCCTGTTTGTCACTCTTTCTCCAGAAACGGCCGGGCTGTTGTTTTCTGCTCGCGAAAACGCTCTGCGCACGCCCAACGCGCTGACACCGCCGCGAAACCACCCCCACTCTGCGCGCGGCGCGGCCGGCGACGTCAACATGGCGTCGGCTCCAGCCGCGATTTGGCGCGGGCGCTCGAGCGACCGCTTCTAACCGCTCTTTAAAATGCGGCTCAAGGGAGACACGAAGTTGCTTGTGCGGTAAAGGAGCTGATAATTCATGCGATAACGGTACTATAAAACATCATCCGCGCCGCTAGTGAAAGCGCCCATAAAATATTTGCCGGGGTGCTAAGCCTAACCGTCTCTGGCGGAGCCAAGCCGGCTGTCTCGATCTGATCACAAGTAGTCAGGCTCCTCCATTCTGCCGCGCGCGTACTGCGTCATTTTCTGACCGAGGTAGGCGCTACCGCGGGCGCGAAATCGTCGATGTGGGCGTGAAAATACAGCGCTCGCAGAGCCGAGGCGAGCGAATCGCGTGCAAAACCGCACCATGCGGTTCACGCTTAGCTGTTGCGGCGTGTAGCGAGCTTGGGCACACCGAGTGAGGAGACGAGCGCGAAGCTTTACGTGCTCCAGAAAGGACTGCTTTACGACACGGGGGTTAAAAAAAGCAGAAAAATCACGAATTTCTTCACGCAAAAGTAGGAAAAGAAATAAACGAAAACTTTTTTCAGCGCTAAATTTTTTGGTCTGTGTTGGTTCATACGAATTTCGGATGATACGAATATTTTTCGCAGTCCCGCGAGATTAGTATAATCAAGATTTTGCTGTATCAGCGCGCGGCAATGTGCACGGGCTCGGGCATGCCAGCTACTAGTGTCTCGAGTGAGCGGCTGTTTTCGATATCTGGTAAAGTGGTGACGAGCAGGAGGTTGTCACTGCTCCCCGAACATGTCTCCATGTTAACATTTAAGTGAGTGCAGACCTTAATCTGTTGAGTGCAATGGTATTGTGTAATTCCTAATTTTACTTTGTGCGATTTGTTGTGCAATAAAGTTGCAGTTTTTGTGTCTCTAGATTGTGAAAACATTAATTTTACAAACAACCATAAGTATTCGTATTCGAAAAATATTCGATTCGATTCGAACTTTGTTTTTATTATTCGAATTCGCTTCGAAATTAAAAAATTGATATTCGCACACCCGTACTTAACGCCCTTGAAATGCGAATACCTAGAAGACCACCCATAAAAATCTGACATGCGTGGGAGCATAACGGTCACAGCATCAAGATCATACAGAAAAATAGAGCAGATTGACTGTGATGAGGGGTATTACGTGTGGGCTGTAAAGCCCAAAGTAACAAGAGCCCTGCAGGGTGGTTGGTGCAGTGGTGTACTCGGGGGGCCATGTACTCACTTCCATAATCAATCGCTGACCATTGAGGAAAAAGCTTGAGGAAAAAGCTGCACAAATGCCACTGTGCTGTTCCTGGACTTCCGAAGAGATACTTGTCATAGACTGTGGGGATGAGCATGCAAATTAAAGTTTTGTTGTTTCTCAGTGACCACATTTGGCCGTCATGTTACAGGGACCCACCACACCACTTGGAATAAAACGTGTGTAGATTCACTGTTGGCAAAGAATATATAGCTACAGGTATGTTCAGCCACAGTGACTACGAGGCCATTGCCACCGTCACCACGAAATGAAACAAAGTGTTTATCTGAGTAGTGGCTCTCACAGCCTGGTATTTTGAGAACATGGATTTTAATAGCTGCCTACAAGGCATTCAATACGGGTACACAATGAGAAACGGGTAACCAGACTCAAGTAGGCATGCTCAATCACAAAATAATCTTTGGTTGTGAGATCTCACCAGAAACAAACAGCACCATTCATGCACAAAACAAAAAAATTTAGTCCCACAGTCACACAAGGCACTTGTCCAATGGTAACGGCAAACAACCCTGTACACCTCGCGCACAAGGGCAGTAACGTCGAACACACACATCCACGGTGTCTTAAAGCTTGCTGCCAGCTTCAGACGTCGCCACAATGGCTCGAGTGAGCTGCTGTATCTTGGCCACCTTGGCGTGGTCCAGTGAGAAGGGAATCTTGGCCAGAAGATTCAGAGTCCGGACGGCGTGTTCCCGCTTGAAGTACTCGTCCAGAACGGCCTTGTGCACAGATTTCTGCACCACATCCAGCGCCTCTTCCTTGCTGATGCTGTGCACGTGCAACTGCTCCTTCAGTTCAGCGAGCTTCTCTGCGCCTGAGCCACACACGTCGAGGATGCTCAGACCGGTGAACATGTCCAGGTCCATCTGGGCCATCTCCAAGGGAGTCCGCGGCACTGCTGCACTACCAGTGTTGGCGGAAGACGATGGGTCCAACGGCTCGCTGCCAGCCACAGGAGATCTTGCTGAGCGAGCACGCTTCGGACTTCTGTCAGAGGCCTGTACACCGGGAGACGCTAGTCTTCTGAGAATGCGAGTGGCGACGGGCGCGTTAAACAGTTTTTCGGCATCTGTAGCAGCATCACCTCCCGGCTCTTTCTTGACCAGGCTGGTGCTGGGTTCACCTGTGAACTCTCTGCTGCTGCCTTGTGCCACGAGGTCTATGTCTTCTAACGGGGCAGCAGCCTTGAACTTTTTAGCACTGTTTCCAGCAGACTTTGGATCTCTGCTTCTGTGGGCCTGTCCAGGAGGTGCAGCTGATGGCAACGTGGCCTCCGTCTCAACGTCACTTACTGGCTCTTTCTTTATGGCTGTTGGGCTGACACTGAACTCGCTGCTGCTGCTTCCTTGTGAAGAGTCGGCAGCTTTCGATTTCTTGGGGCTGCTTCCGGAAGGCGTCTCGGTACTACGGCGCTGTCGTTTGCCCCTTTTTTTGCGACTGAAAAGCCAGGACGAACGCAAGGAGGTGTTGGTGCCTGGGCCCTTGTTCTTGTTCTTCTTCTTCAGAGGACTCGGTTTGATCTTGTTGTCTTGGTGAACCGACGTGGCTGGTCCTTCTTCAGCAGCACCGGTGTCCCCCGGTGACAGTGTTGCACAAGCGTCTTGTTCCCCACTGTTGCTGCTCAGAGTAGACATGGGGCAGTCGCCTTCCCTCTGTCGGGGCGGAGACAGGCTCAGCTCCTCCCCCGTCTGCCCATCACGCTCCTCTGTTGAGGCTGTGCTGTCGTGTCTCTTGTCAAGGTCATCACTGGGCAGTGGTTTTCGCGACGAGTCTGCGCCTTCCACCGGCTCTTGAGTGGAGACATTATCACAGGCTGCAGGAGATTCATTGCCGTCACCTTGTTTCATGGTTCTGGCACCAGCTGGCAGCTCTGGTGGAACCAGGCTTTTCCTTCTGGGCTGCTCAGCGCTGCTAACGTGACTGATAATGGAGGCACTGCTGTCATCTCTTTGCTGGGTGAGAGGCAGCGTGTCGCGTGCCCGCTCTTGAGAAGGAGAGACGAGTGTAGACGTTCCTTTGCTCGTTGCCAAAGACTCGCAGTTTCTATTCACAAGAGTGGCATCATCGGCTGGCGACTTCTGGGAGCTGCTGCTGTGTAGGAGCGTGCCACTGATGTGATCTGCTTCTTGGCGAGCTGGTGCGTAGGTGTCCGTCTGCACTTTTTGCGACAAAACCACACTAGGCTCTTGCGCTTGTTTGAGACCCTCCCCATCACGTGGTGAAGTAGCTGCTGTTTTTGACTCTGATGACAAGCCTTCTGCTTGATCTTCAACCATATTCTCTTCAGACGGCAGTGTTGCATCCTTGTCAGTTGGTATCGGCATGCTCATGCTTTCGGGCTCTTCTTGGCTGAATGAGGAGCACGTGATGTCGTTCGAGGGTGTGCCAAGTACCTCCTTGTTCGTAGCATGTTCCACAGCTTTGCCGACAATCCCAGTGGCAGGATGCTTGGTTTTTGCAGCACTGCCAGAAGTCGGTTCGCTAAGCGCATCCTTGCCTGTAGTAGCTTCTGCAGCTTTGTCGACGGTTCCACTTGCAGGATGCTTGGTCTTTACAGCACTGCCAGAAGTTGGTTTGCTAAGCGCATCCTTGTCTGCAGTAGCTTCTGCAGCTTTGTTGATGCTTCCACTTGCAGGATGCTTAGTCTTTACAGCACTGCCAGAAGTCGGTTTGCTTAGTGCATCCTTGTCTGTAGTAGCTTCTGCAGCTTTGTTGACACTTCCACTTGCAGGATGCTTGATCTTTACAGCACCACCAGAAGTCGGTTTGCTGGTTACCTCATTGCCAGTAGTAGCTTTCACAGCTTTTTCCTCTATCTTGCTTGCAGGATGCTTGGGCTTTACAGCATCACCAGAAGTCAGTTTGCTAAGTACCTCCTTGACTGTAGTAGTTTTCGCAGCTTTGTCTGAGGTCTTGCTAACAGGATGCTTGGTCTTCACAGCACCGCCAGATGGTGGCAACTCTGCTGCACTGTAATTTCGCTCAGGAGCAACATTACTTGTTGAGGAACTGTCACATCTGTCTCCTATCTTCTTGGCCGCATCTGAATTCTTCGTATCACCCTCGGTCCTGCTAACCTTTACAAGCGTTGCTGGCTTGGCCTTTTTCCGTATTCCTGATGTCTGCAAAGTATCACATGACTGGCTTCCTTTCGACACATCCAAGCATCGCTTCTCGACTGGTGTAGTTTTTTGATCTTTGACGCTGCCTGTTGGTTTCTGGCTTGTATTGTCTCTCGGTTGACCATCAGCTACCACACACGGCGTCCCCTTGGCTTCCACTTCTCGCTTTCTTGGTGTAGGAGCAGGGCCACTGAATGACTTGTGTGTCTTTGTAGCTTCCGAGCTCGACTCCTTTGTTTTTGATGTGTGGCACTGCTTGAGGCTGCTGCTCCCAGGACTCTCATCAGAAGTTGGAGAAGCGCATACCAGTGCAGCTTCAGTGCTGCCCGAGCACCTGGCCTTCTGTGTCGGATCATCTAGAGTCTCTGCCGCTTTGGACATGTCTTGGTGCTTCGTGGGGACAGCAGAGCTACTCAAAGGCTTGCATGCCTTTGTAGATGTTCCTTCCAAGCTCGGTGTGTGAACCTTTACCTTGCTGCTGGGATGTTGAGGTTGTTTCTTTGCCGGCGCTTCTTCCGTTCGTGCCTGTGGATTGGTCGAGCTTTCTGTCATTGGCAGGCCGTTGGTTTTTCCTTTGGCCTTTGTAGATGGACTTTTGCTCAACTTCATCGCAGCAGCCTTGCCTGGCAAAGTTGATTTGCCACTTTTCGCCATGTGAGACTTTTTTGGCGGTGTTGACTTCCTTTTTGCAGAATCGTTTTTGTGTGTGGGTGTCGTCACACTAGAATGCCCAGAGTCTGTCTTGGCGCTGCTAGGCTCAGACTTCTTATTCTTGGCCACAACTTCCTTCGAGGCTTCTAGCTTTGGCGCAACCATTGGAGAGTCCTTTGAGGTTTCTTTGCTGTCGAAACTCGTCATGGAAGACTTAGCGCTGACCTTGGTACAGCTCTCCTCTTTCTCCATTTTCTTGGCTGCCAGTTTCTTAGCTGGCAGTGAGCTGCCATTCTGCTGAGTGGTACTTGGCTTAACCATTGCAGAGTCCTTTGAGGTTTCTTTGTTGTTGAGACTGGTCATGAAGGGCTTAGCACTGACCTCAAACAAGCTCGCCTCTTTCTCTGTTTTCTTGGCTGCCAGTGAGCTGCCATTCTGCTGAGTGGCACTTGGCGCAGCCACTAAAGAGTCCTTTGGGGTTTCATCATTGCTGGTACCAGCCACAGACGGCTTAGCGCTCATCTTGGTGCCGCTCACCACCTTCTTTATTTTCTTGACTGCCAGTGTTTTACCTGGCGATGGGCTGCCATTCTGCTGAGTGGAACTGGGACAAGGGTCAGGCTTGCTCTTCTCCGAACTTCTATCAACCTTTCGTTTTTTGACGTCGTGGTGGGCTGATCCTGGCCATTCGAGCTGTCTCTTAGCCGCACCGCCATGTTTGCCATTGGGTGGCAAAGCAGTCAACCTGGCAGCACCTTGCTTCGTACCTAGGTGTGCTTTTACTTTGTTAGTTGCAACGAGCTTGGGCTTGGCAGCCAGCGCCTGATCCGGCAAATGACACGCCTCCACTACTTTTGTACACTTTTGTTCTTCGGCCTTCTTCACACCAACAACCTTTTTCTTGATGAGAGGCCTCTTTGCGACTCCTTCACCGGCATGTCGTCGGGCAGGCTGAACTGAGTTGTCAGACTTTCGTGGACTGTGGTACATGGTAAGAGGCGTGTCCGATACATCCTCACAGTCGCTCAGCTCAGTGGCTTTCCCCTTGTCACACGAAGGTTGTTGGGATTCTTCCCTACCTTCACCGAACACAACTCCTTGCTCCACCTGGTTCGCTTCATCGCTCGAGTCATCGCAGTACTCTTCCAAGGGCACGTCGGAAATGTCCTCGTAGGGCTCATCACCGGGACTGTGTTTTTTCTGCGATGACGCAGGTTTGCGACGGGTCGAACTGGTGGGGTGGGCTTGAACACCGCCCTGAGACACCCACACTGGAATAGGCTTTGAATCAGGCTCCGAAGGCACTTGGGATAGTGCGGGCTCACCTGCCTGAGACACCCTCACTGGAATAGGCTTCGGAGCAGTCACCGAAGGCGCCTTGGCCTTCGTTGATGCTGTAGGTGCTCGGACTGAAGTTTTAGCCTTGGGAGCTTGGTTTGGCGGCACCATTTTGCCAGCCTGAGGTGGCACGGGGTTACCTTGAGCCTGAAGCACCTTCCCTGGAATGGGTTTCACATCAGTCACCGAGGACACATTTGGCTTTGCTGATGCTCCAGAATCAGTTTCCCTGGCCGCTACGTTGGGAAGACTCGCTTTGGCCTTGGAGGTGTGGTCTGGTGGCTTCGAAACGGCTGTTTCCTCACTAGCGTGGGATGACGTCGGCTTACTTTTCTCGGACTCTGGTACAAGCTTTGAGTTGAGCACCGAAGATACTCCAAGTTTCTTGGGCTTTGTACATGCATGGTCGTTTTTTTTGGCAGCCGCTGCACTTGGATTCGCTTTGACAGTGGAGACTTGGCTTGGTGGCGCACTTGACTCGGACTCTGGTATTGGCTTTGAACTGGCCACCGGAGATGCTCCGAGTTTCTGGGACTTTGTAGCTGTGTGGTCAGTTTTTCTGGCCACTGATGGATTCACTTCAGCGTTGGAGACTCGGCTTGGCGGCTCCGAAACTGCCTTCCCGTTCGCTTGCGGGGGCTTGAACTCATTTGTTTGAGACTCTTCCACTGAAACAGGCTTTGGGACAACCACTGCATGCTCACCTTCACCGGCATTTGATGAATTTGCTTTGGGGGCCTTGCTTGACAGAGCTGCCACTGCCTGATTACTTGCCTCAGCCTCTGTGGGTACACTTGCCTTAGATTCCTTGGGCGCTGCTTTAGGTGCACTTTCGGCCTTGCTTGGCACTGCATCCGACTTCTCGGAGCCCTGGCCCGGCGGCTCTGAAACTGCCATCTTGTACCTAGACTCCTTTGCATGCGGCGGACGCTGGAACAATTTTGGAATCTGAAGGAGTGGGACCTTCAGCTCGACCTGTCTTTGCCGCCCATCGCTCACATAGCACACCGACTGCGTCGCGTGGCCGTCACGGACGTTCAAGAGCCCAGCGCTACTAGCGCTCGAACTTGCACCTTCCGTCGCGTGGTCGTTGAGTGGCCGCCCTCCCCAACTCGGACGACGATTTCGCCCCACACCCTGGGTACGCCGTGGCGACTGCCGCACAGGCCCCGGCGGCGGTGGGAAACGATTGTCAAGCGGGCGCAACGGACCTCTGGCCAGCTGACCGCCCGCCGGGGGCCTCAGTTGGCGGGGGGACCAGGCGTTCGGGTAGTCGTACAGGGGCCGCCAGCCACCATTGGGTACCGTGTTCCTCCAGCGCGGGGCATAGGGACGCCAGGGCCAATATCCTCGTTCCATCCACGGAAAAATGCGGAGGAAGTGACAGTCGTCGGCGCGGTGCCTTCACCGAAGACTAGTGGTGGCACGCAGGACCGCCTCACCTGACAAAGCAGCGAAATAGAACACGAAGCGGCTCGATTTGTGCGAGCGTTCAGACACGATGGCGCAGCGACACTGGCGACACGCTCAACTCGTAGAACGAACGTCCAGTTCTCGCAGCGTTTTCAACCGCACAGCTCGGCGTGGGCACGCGCCCGTGATGACGCTTTGAAACGACGACGACGCTGTCGGAAATGAATTCGCCGCTTTCGGAGGGCTATCACCACTATCACAGTCTGTAGTAATGTTCGCGTTTGTTGGTGGCACGTCCGCTGGTTTGAGGCTACGTAGTTGTCACTTCACTGCTGATCGACGCAGAGCACGCGCGCAACGCACGCGCTGAGCACTTAACTCAAAACACGCGGGATTTTTTCACTTTTCCGTCGAACTGGCACAACACGGCGTGCGTCCATAGCCGGGTCGGTCGGCTGGTCGGTCACCCGCCGCCGACGCGCCTGGGTGTGTGTCCGGCGGCAGTAAGTCCGCGGTCTACATGTCACAACAAAAGCAGCTCGCTCGGCGTCGGCAGAAACGGCAGCGCAGGGACAGAGCGGAAGCTGCCTGTGTTGACAGCTCACTAACTTGGGACGGTGCGCTGCTGTCAGTCCGCCGGACGAGGCACGCCGAGCTACTACGTTGCTGCGTCACAGAACAAGGACGCCGCTAGAGCCACTAAACAACGCCGCGACACCGCCGACCACTGCGAGAGGGCGGGCAGGTATCGACGAGGGAGAGGCGGACGAGGGCAAGTTCTTCGCCCTCTCTCTTCTCCAGCGCAGGCGAAGCGGCGGCCTTTTTGCCGACGAACTACTAAGGGAGAAACGGAGCAGAAGGAGCGGCGCCCGTCTTCCGATGGGTCGCTTTATTTCTCCCCCTTTGTCGATTCCCTACGCTGGCGGCGAATAAGAAAACGAAGACGCGAAAAGAAGCTGGAGGTATGCGCGCCCCTTCCCAACCCCTGAGAATGCTGTCCGGGTCCGAGTACGGAAGGAAGTTTTGTTCAGGGGTTTATGCAGAATTTCGATTTTGGGGGGGTGTCGGTGGGATGTCTGGGGGGTGTTGTATAAATCCGTAGGCAGGGTGCTTGTGGTTGTGGAATCTTTTTGGGGGGGGTGTCGAAGTCGTTCTGGGGGGGTGTTTATAAATCCCTGGTTTTGTTTGCAGACTCTGTGCAGACATCGTTTTTTTTTTTTTTTTCGAACATAACTGCGCACGACGTCCGCGGATGCCAGGTGACCTGTCGCATTTCTTTCCTTCGTTTGAATTAAGAAATGAACTTCAAACTTCCATATAACTAAAAGCAGCTATTGCATTTTGTTAACTGCTGCTGGGGACTAAGTCCATGGCTTTCACTTTTTGCTGCAAACACTGCCAATTAAAACCACGCGTTCAGTCAGCGGATATTCTGTCTTTCAAGGTTAAAAGCACCCGTCAACCAGTGCAGCAGGAGTGACAAAACAAGAATGGAGTGTCAGGTTGTGATTTAATTAACTGACGAAAAAATTCCCAAAAGTGCTTGAGCCTATAATGCATGGGCTGACCTAGTCGTGGGGAAGTCATACCATTTGCACAACAGCCGTAAAGACCTGCGTTAAAGTGGCGCCAACCCTGTCCATCTTTCTCGTGTTTTGTCGTTAAATCTGCGCTAACTGTTTACGTGAACTCCTGGGCATCGCTCCTGAAAAATACTGTGATGAGTCACGACGCTGGAACTGAGCCACGAGATCTGTGGTTCAACAGTATAGCGCGCTATACTATAGCTCAACCTAAATGCTGTTACTGATATATATATGTTATAGAGGGAAGAGACAGAAATGAATGGGCAAAGTATTTGCAAGTTTCAAACCTGCCTCGGTGGATCAGCACCTAAGAAGGCATTGTGCCGCTGAGCCCGCAGACATTGCAGGTTAAATCCCAGCCGTAGTGGCGGCTTTTCTGATGGAGACGAAAAGGCCTGTGTGTTGAGATTTCGGCGCACGTTAAAGATCCCCAGGTGGCCAAAATTAATCCAGAGCCCTCCACTACAGCGCGCCTCGTAGCCCAGGTTTAGTTTTTCGGCTTGTTAAACCCCACAGTCGATCAATTTGCGGACTCGATCTTCTGATGTCTGGGTTTCACTTAGAATGCATTGCGCGTGAAGGATTAACCCTGTGGCTGAAATGGCTCTCCTTCGTTATTCGCAGGCTCGGCCTGGAGCGGGGCAAGAGCGCCCGAGAGGCGCTGGACGTGATCGTGTCTCTGCTCGAGAAGCACGGCCAGGGGGGGCCCTGCTTTGACACGGACCCCTCGTTCACGTACCACAACAGCTTCCTCATCGCCGACCGCACCGAGGCCTGGGTGCTGGAGACGGCAGGAAAGCTGTGGGCGGCCGAGAACGTCAAGAGTGAGCAAACCGCTTGGCATGCCTCCGAAGACGAAGGGGCCACGAAGACGAAACACGAGTGGGATCGTTAGAAAGACTGTTTTGCCCCGATAACAATGACGCCAATTTCGTCGCAAGCTTCGAACAATTGATCTAGCTATTAAAGATGCCACAAAGACAGGATACAAGCTTGAAAAGCAAACTTATGGGGGCTAGTTGGTGAATGTTGCTGCTAGAAAACAAGACGATGGACGGAAGAGGCCGCTTCCCCTTTCTTTCATCTGCGCTGCTTAAGAAGACTGCTTTGTCCCGATAACAATGACACCAATTTTGTTGCAAGCTTCAAACAAATAATCTAGCCATTGAGGGCGGCATGGCATTTAAAACAGCTTCTTCTTACCTTTAAGTAAACTCTGTGAAACTTGTCAGTGTTGCTGTTTTTTTTAACTCTGATTTCAAATACGACATTATTTTTTGAGTCAGTCACTTAGTTCCCAGGATAATTAGAGGTAATTGGTCATTTTTGGAGGAGCAATAGACAAGATGGTGTTAGTCATGAAACTAGTCTTTAAGAACCCTGGAGAATGCAGTAAGAGAAGCGGTTTTTTTGATGCATTACTTGGAACTAATTTTACAGCTCATGAAACTATGGTGTTTGAAATGGGCATTTCAAATAGTTTCTTGCCACTGGTGCCACCAAAGTTAAGTGCCACCACTCCACAAAGTTAAGTGCCACCAAAGTGGTGCCACCACTCATTAAGAGCTGTAAAATTAGTTCCAATGGGTGCATCGAAAAACCGCTTCTCTTATTGCATTCACCAGGGTTTTTAGTATTAGAAAATACAAAGATTACAGTTTTATGACTAACACTGTTTTGTCTATTGTTTCTCCAAAAATGACCAATTACCTCTAATTATTTGAGTCTAATTAACTGACTCAAAAAATAATGGCATGTTTGAAATCAATGGTAAGAAGCATAAAGACTGACAAGTTTCACAAAGTTTACTCAAAGGTAGAAGAAGCTGTTTTAAGAGCAGTGTCCCCCTTTAATCTATAGATTTAGTCTCCATGAAGACAAAATACAAGAATGGTTGATTAAAAAGATGGGTTTGTTTTGTAAGAGTAATACCAATTTTATTGCATACTTCAAACAAGTAACCGAGGAATTAATTGATTGATAGTGGGGTTTAACGCGCCGACGCAACGCAGGCGATGAGGCGCGCCGTAGTGGAGGGCTCCGGATTAATTTTGACCACCTGGGGATCTTTAACGTGCGCCGAAATCTCGTACACATGGGCGTTTTTGCTTTTCGCCTCCATCAGAAAAAACCGAGGAATTAGAGCGGACATGTAAAGCTGTGGCGACTCCCCAGTCGCTTCGCAGTGATTTCTCTGCGACATCACAAAATCTTGTTCGTGCGATCGGGTGGCCACCAAGCGAAGCCACTGCCAAAAAATATGACTGTGTGGTCATAGTTGGGCATCTAGTTTCACTTTATTGTACCACTTGAATAATACTGTGCAGTTAACATGCTGATACCTGTGTTTTTAATGTTCCCTCAGTTGCGTCACTGTTGACATTGAGTAGCACAAAATGGGAAAGTTTTTGGCTATTTCCGGAACTTCCCTGGTTGAAAAACGTCTTTCGTGGCCTGAATGGAGCTAAGTGGGTTACGAAAGACCAATGCTTTCAGATTCAACAAAGTTCTATTTTGTCTTCATGGCTTCTGAATTTCATTTCCTTGTTGTTTGAGGCAGTTGGGAGAAGTATGATCTATGAGGCACTGTAGTTATGTTCGAGGCTGTGCATTAGTGATGCTGTCAACGTGATTCTGTGACGCATTTAGTACTGTGTTAATGACTTGTCCACTGGTTTTGGAGTACGGGGAGGCTATAATCATTCCGCTCCTCCCATTAGTGGGGTGGGATGGCCTTTGCCACTTTTTGGGCCTTGGCCGATGACAAAGGTGAATTTTTGCTTGTCAAGAAGTATAATCAAAATCCTTATAAGAGAAAGTGGTGCGTCTCATGGGAGGAACGAAATGGCCTAGGGAGCTTCTAATTTTTTGTCTACGCTGACAACTGACACGAAAGGTCTGACCCGGGCTAGCACTAACTCTGCTGTAAAAAAAAAAAAAAAAAAGTACAGCCCATCTGACACTTATCAGACAGCAGCTTGGCAGTGGCACCATCTAAGGTGAACAGAGGCTGGGCACATTGACAATCAGTGCATATGCGGTTACGCCAACTTGGTTGCCGAAAATGGGTAGAGTCAACGTGAAACACTGCATGCACTGTTTTCTTCACTGGCCAAGCAACCCTCGCGACAAAAGCTTTATTGCCCACGGCAGCAGCGATGATGTTCAGAGAGCACTGACGTGTGGACATCGGGCGATACGACTAATTCAGCCAAATGGCTGAAATGTCCAAGGCCTGACATAGCCAGCGATACTGTTCACCCAACTGCCAGTATATATACAGTTCCGACCCAGTGCCCTCACTTAGGCTTCTTGTCTGGCTGCTAACCCATCCAAAAGGCCGTGACATAATGTGGGAGGGAAAATGAGAGAGAGAAAAAAGCACTGATTGACCAACAGTTTACGAGCAATTAAGGCACGCTTTGCCTCGAACCAAATGGCAACAGGGCTGCAAGTGTCTCAGCTGAAACAAACCTGAGTGTTGTCTCAGGTGTACAGCGAGGCTCCAAGTTCCCTCAAATTCCAAGAAGCTTCCTTGAAGAGCCTGCCTCTTGCTCACACCTCTTGGAAGGTCCACGATGCTGCAAGGGACATGCCCAGCTACATAAAAAAAATTTGGGGGGTTTAACTCGCCAAAGCTACACGTGGGCTTTGAGGAAAGCCGTTGTGGAGGGCTCCGGATTAATTTTGACCACCTGGGGATCTCTAACAAAATCTTGACACATGGGCGTTTTAGCCTTTTGCCTCCATCGCAATAACAGCCCCCGGAGCCAGGATCAAACCCGCATCCTCGGGCTTTTGCACTAAGCACAACGCCTTAACCACTGCGGTGGATCTGCCCAGCCACGTGCATACTTCTAATCCTGGTTCTCTCTCCCTTGCTTGTCCGTGCAGGCGGCTGCCGGAACATCTCCAACTGCCTGTCCATCGAGACCCGGATTGACCTCTGCAGTGAGGGGCTCAGGGAAGAGGCCAAGAGGCTGGGCTTCTGGGATGACAGCCGAGGGGAGCTGAACTTCCGCCTGGCGTTCAGCGATGGTGAGCTGGACAGCCGGTACACGTGCGGGAAGCAGCTTCTGCAGAAGCTGTCGGCAGGGGGTATGTTGCCCTCTTCAACTCCACTGTTCTGTGTACCCACCCGCCGCTAAATGTGGCATCGTGCGATTCGTACCAGTGCTTCTTTGTTGCTGCATTTGTGTTATCGTAAACAAGGGGCGAAGTCTGTGTGGTACGTAGGTGTTGCATGAATCATTTTCCAGGACGGGGTAGGCTGCCCCTTTTTGGCATATGCATGTGTAGTCGGTACAGAGCAAGCATTATACAGGAGAAGATTTAGTGCACGCAGTGTTGCCGTGGCCATTACTTTAAGTCTCCTTTAGTCTTTACAGGAGACTAAGTTGCGATGTCTACTGTAACAGCATATGTGGTGCATTCATCTGTGAAAGAATGGTTGAAGTGGCTTCCTTTGTTATGGGCCTTTTGTGGTTTTCGTTACGTGCATGGAAAGTTGGTTATGAAAAACTGAAGGAATCGCAACAGGCAGGATAGTTCGTTCTCAAAGGCCTGTTAACATACATTAATACACCAAGAATGGTGAGGACATGACAGAGTGTAAGAAGTATTCTGGTGATGACTCCTTGCTCTAAAAACTGTTCTGATTACATCCTATGGGCTGCGGAGTGCACAGGGGTTCTTTAGAATGATTATGGCTGCCGCTGCAGCAGGAGTGCTGAGTCACTCTCTAGATAGAGAAATCAGCACAATTTCGGTGCTGATTAGTATACTCGGAACATTGCTGGCGCTAGGCGGGACAAGGACGAGGATCTACACACACAAATGTAGATGCTCGTCCTTGTCCCGCCTAGCGCCAGCAATGTTCCGAGTGAAAAACCAACTAGCCCCATTTTAAGCACTGGTTAGTATAGTTTTTACACATTGCCGTTGTGCTTGTTATTTTCACGTACATAAATGCTGATCATGCTCAGTGCATTACAAACATTTTCTTCAAGCTTGTGAAGAGTGGGAGCCGGCGTGCCATTGGTCTCAAGGCCGGCGTGCCTGGTCTCAAGAAAAACATGTTGTCCCTCTGCCTTCGAGCATTTTTCAGTTGATAAATGAACTTCCCAGCAAAACGACTACCACTAATAAAATAAAGTAACGCTCTGCATGCTCTTGTATTAGGTATGGCTACCCACACATGACCACTTCAGTATTTTGTCTTCGGTCAGTGCGATGAAAAATGTCACCTCTGGCAGTGTTGATTCATGAAGCTGGGATATTTTATGGTACACAGCTTCTGAACTGTTAATAGGCAAGTCAATTTTTTTTGTAAGGTTATGCGCCTTGCGTGGTGGTGATGGCAGAGGGCTCCCCAAACATGTAGGTGTGCATGCTGCCATGTGCCACCGTATGAAACATCTCCCCGTTGCGCGGCTCCATCAGACGCTGATGAATTAAGGAGTACAAAGGGAACAATACTATCTTGCTGCTTTCCTCTGCCCAAAAAGGTGCGAGTGTCATCACCTGTACCTCTTCCGCTGTATCACTAACACCTATTAAGTGAAATGCAGAGAGCTTTTCTAAGCTCAGCCGTGAAAATTGGCTGTGGGTCTTCATCTGTAAGGCCTATATGAATTTTGCTTTCGCACATGTGAACGTTCCTGTTAGGGATTTCATTTATGAAACTTCTGTGTCAAAAGCATGCATAAAGGCCGACATTAGTGTGGGCATACTTTCACTATTTGACACTTAACATGAAGGCTTTAGCGCTCATGTGCTGGCTTATGTGGTTTCATGTAGGATTGTTTTGTTTTTATTTTTTATTTTCATGTGAGCGCACAGTTTATGTTGATGATTTCTTTGCCTTTCTGTTTCTTTGGTCCTTTCTTCTCTGTGTTTTTCACCCGACAGACGGAATCGGGGAGCAGGAAATGATGAGGGTGCTGAGGAACAAGCCTAGTGGGATTTGCATGTCAACAGGTGCCTTTGTGTCCACGGGCAGCCAGGTATACACCTACCCCACCACTTGTGAAGTCTCATCCTGGTGCTTAGTGTACAGTAAAGGTCGTTGCAAGGGATCTTTAAGATGGCATACAAGTTCGCTTCAGCATAAAGATCCCCTTGGCAGAATTACAAATTTGTTACGTTAATTAAGCTAGATACTTAAGGGGGAACACTGGTGTTAGAACAACTTTTTCTGTTAATTTTCAAGTAAACTTTGTGAAACTTGTCAGTCTTGCTGTTTTTTACCACTGATTTCAAATATGCCATTATTTTTTCAGTTGGTCATTTAGTTCCCAAGATAATTAGAGATAATTAGCCATTTCTGGTCAAACAATTAGACAAAACAGTGTTAGTCATAAAACTGCAGTCTTTATATTTTCCAATACTATGGACCCTGGTGAATGCAATAATGGAAGCAGTTTTTTTATGCATCGCTTGGAACTAATTTTACAGCTCATTACACTTCAGTGTTTGTAATGGGCACTCAAAATGGTTCCTTGCCACTGGTGCCACCAAAATTTAATGAGTTGTAAAATTAGTTCCAAGCGATGCATCAAAAAACTGCTTCGATTATTGCATTCACCAGGGTTCATAGTATTGGAAAATATAAAGACTGCAGTTTTATGACTAACACTGTTTTGTCTAATTGTTTGACCAGAAATGGCTAATTATCTCTAATTATCTTGGGAACTAAATGACCAACTGAAAAAATAATGGCATATTTGAAATCAGTGGTAAAAAACAGCAAGACTGACAAGTTTCACAAAGTTTACTTGAAAATTAACAGAAAAAGTTGTTTTACTTAAGACAAGTGTCCCTCCTTAAAACCGAAGGGTGGCAATGTCTTGAGGCACTTTTTTTGCACTCACCGAGTGATGTTACAGGCTTATGCCATTAATAACTATGAGAGGATTTAGCTGTGGATGTGGTGCCATCTCTCTGTGGCTTCTGTAACAACGTGACACTGACAAGATCGCAAGAAATGTCAGAAAACATGGCTTGTTGTTTCTCTCATTGGAACATTAAGCGTTCCATAGGGTTCAAGTTGTCCAGTTGTAGCCATATTGTAAACCCAAACTTTAGCTTTATTGCTTGAAGCAAAAAAATAGAAAGCACCAAACTAAGTTTTCATGGGATCAACAACAATACGGTACTCTGATTTTCGGTTTCAGCCAGACTGCTTCTATTGAAATGTAGTCAGCATACTGACTGTCTGTTTTTTGTCTTCTCCACGAAACACGTCATTAGAACTTTTGGTCATACGCCATCAATATTTATCTAGGGAGCAGGTCATTTTAAATCTGTCCTTCATACTCTGAAGTGGAAATGTCCACCAAACAAAATTGTAGAGCTGTGAAATAGATGATCTTCTGAAGTGAGCTTGTATGCTGTCTTCATGGTCCTTTTAGTTGTAGCAGCTGCTATAGCACAGCCTCTAGTAAACAGCTTTGTTAGTAAGTGTGAAGCTAATCTTTGTGACAGCTCTTTCATCGGGCATAGTTGCACAATGGCTTTTCTTGTACAACTGCTTTGCACACCATGGTAACCACATTTGCACAGATTAAACTTTTCTGGCTGTGGTGAAACTCTCAAAGTGCAACACAATGACTGCATTGTCTAAAGTCTACAAAAGCGAGTTGTTAAACAAAAATGCCTTTGCTTTCTCAGCATTAGTACCTAAGTGAGCAGTGTTTGTCAGGCAGTATGTTCTTTTCCTTACCAGCCCACTGCCTCGGATGGATGCAAAAACTAGAAACGTATTTTGGCATGGTCACAGCAGTGTTAAAGGTTAAACTAGGTGGTGGAAATGACGAAGGTGCAAGTATTGCTGGCAAGTAGTACTCCCCGCATCAAGAGAAGGCTGCACTGGTCTTTGTTTGGTTCTTGTTCTGTTATTCAAAAGAGCGCAGGAATGTAGCCTAGGTTGGCTACTTTTTTTACTTTTACTTACTTACTTTTACTTTTACTTTACTTACTTTTGGCTACTTATACAGTATAGCACATGCACAAAGAAGGGTAAGCTGATGTGTTCATTAGATGTTACCGTGGGGCTTTACAAAGACATACATAGTCAGTGGTACCAGCATTCAACTTCTGATGTTCTTTGTATTATTTCTGCACTGATTTTGTTTTTTACCTTCCGACTATTGTTTCTTGGGGCATAATTTTGGCACTGATAGTTCTTTTTTTTTTTTCAGCTTGAAATAAATTATGCTTATTTAGACACGTTTTTCTCATTTCTGTTTTGTACAGTTACTTCCCTATGGGATGTTATAAACACGCATTCCCAAATATGCAGGTTACTTTTGTCTGAATCGTCCTGCTAGTTATGCATGCTTTTGTCACTGTGACCAGAAGCTGTTCGAACTGTAATAGGGACAAAATTTTCTCTTCTTGATAACGTGACACTCATCAGATCTTTGGCATCTGTGGTTCATCATGGGGCATCATTGCAATCAACCAAATCTTTATTTCTGTAGAAACATGTGGCGCATTGTCGATTCGAATCCTGGACCAGGACGAATTTTTCTTCAAACTGCAAAGTTTCTGAGGAAGGTGTATAGCTTCCCTTTGTACGGCTGCATTGAGGTGGATGTCAAACTTTCCTGCGCAGAAATCTACTCCACCTTGGGGATTTCCCCTAAACTTGGTCGATGTGGAGCATTACACAACAGGTAGTAGTAGAGAAAGAACTACCATAACAGGGAACTGCAACTGGACCTCTGAAAAACAATATTTTCACCAGGTGTACAGGTTTTCTGGATGCTTAAAGGAGCCATGAAGAGAAAACACAAGTTTGGTTCATTCAAAAGATTGTCTCGTTAGAATCATACTGACACCACTTTTAACGTAAACTTCGCTCAAATAAGCTACATAATTAGGAAAAACGGGAATGGTCATGCGACCCACCAGCTCATTTCCCGCAACAGAACCTGTGTCGTCACATGAGCTAAGCTCTGCGATTGGCGGAGGCTGGCAGAAGCAGATGCAAATTAGGTAGAACTTACAAACTAGACGAACGAGCGATTTGCGCTTAAATTTAGGGCACATTCTTTACAAAGCAATAAGAATGATGGGACAAACAGTGGAAGTTACGAAAGCACATGTAAACATAGAAGTACTGATGCGTTCTGCTGTTCGTACTGCGCTCAGCATGCTTGGTTTAGCTGCACAGCACTACGGGGCTTGGGGTTGTCTCAGACGACACTGGCCGATTGACGCAAGCAACGGTGTCTTACGTGACCCCATTTGTCGAGCGAGCACTGTTTCAGGGAACGAATATTTTCGCCCAGAACAAAAACAAGCCAGGTTTAAATGCGGGCAAAAACAAACCAAACGCTTGCCACGGTATGGTGGCGCCATCTAGGTTACGGAATGTGAAGAAACGCGGGAACAAACCAACACCGCTGTACAGGGTGGAGACAACCTTTGAACGGTCCCGTGCCGCCGCAATTGGGCCAACGGGCTCAACGCGTTATTCTTTTCGTTTCCCACGAGACCTAGCAACGCGAAACAGACAATATGATTCAAACTTCTTCAGTAAACCGCGTTGCGGCGATAATTTTAGCGCGGTTTTGACACAATGACTTGCTTCGGCGGCGAGCGAGCAACTGAAAATGGCGGCGCCAGCGTATACGTGTCTCTACCCTGTATGGCGGATGCGTGAATGAAGGTACTCTAGGCTGCAGAGCGGTAGGTTCCAGTGATGTCACTTGGGACCACGAAAACGCACGATTGAGCGGGAAAATCAAAATTTTAACCTAAATTGTTAAATTTCTCAGTGAATAAAGCACCGTTTGTATCTGGACAAGCGCTGGGGGCACTATAAAACACGAAATCTTTCGAATAAAACCGACTTTCATTTTCTCTTCATGGCTCCTTTAAGCTTAATTTATTTGCATATGCAATGCATTGATCATCCACGGTGCCTTTATAAAAAGAACCAACAGTGGTCGAAATTAATTCAAACGTCTTCATAGTGACCTTTGGTCTGGCGCATAGAATGCCAATTTCAAATTTTCCTTTCTATATAATGGCTCTGTGCTCCAGGAGGGCTTTTTGATAAGTATGGTAAAGATGCAGGTTAGACGCCTTTTTTGTAGACAGTTCATTTTATTTCTCAGCATGGGCTTGTCTGTTGAGGGCTACATGCTTGATCTACCCAGATTTCAATGTTTAATGGTGTTACAAAAGCAGACGTTGCTAAGTGCACCGAAATTGGGTGAAGATTTTTTCCCTCTGAAACCAATTTTCAAGATTTTGAACACGAAAAAACTAATCATACATGGCCAAATCTGGAAAATGTTGAGAGGGGGCTCGTTAAGGCCAAACACTCCAATAACATTGCATGTTGTTTCGCCATTCTGGAAGTAGTCGATACGGGTCATTCTGTGGTTGTCCCAAAAAACAGTGGTCATTACCTTCCTAGACAACAAAATGGTCTTTGCTTTCTTTGGGGTTCTTTCACCAGATGACATCCACTGCTTCGACTGCTGCTTTGGTGAATTCGTACTTTGTTCACAGTCACGCATAGGCGCACACAGTCGTGCGGATTGTGATTAAGCATCACCAGGTGCTGCATAGAAACGTCCAGTCGTACCGTATTTTCGCGCATGTAACCTGCCCCTTCATATTACCCACACCCCCACGTTCTGTCGGCGAATAAAAAAAAATATATCCCCACGTATTGCCCGCATATTTTATACATAAGAGGAGAGACCAAATCTACTACTGAAGCAACATTACCAATATGTTTATGCAAAAGAACTTACCTAGCTGACTACGTAACTGAATGACTTGCCGCATACATTTTTTCAGGTTGGTATATTGTTGAGCTCTGCGTGCAAAATAAGCACTGTCAATGGGATAACAGTGGCTTAGTTGCTATTACTGCTGTAGGCGCATCATGGCCCAATATGCACTGCGGTGAAGCTGCACCAAAGGAAATTCCTCACATATAATCCGCACCTCTACTTCACCCCTGAAATTTCCGCATTTTGGTGCAGGTTATATGTGCGAAAATATGGTATGCGTTTTTGGCCCTCAGTCACCAATCGCAGTGCCTATTTCAAGCAACTTTTTTACACACAATTGTTAGCACAGAATTTCGTTCACTCTTCCATTTGAGATGCCCACAATATCGCCCATCGTGCGCACTGTTATTTGGCAGTCCTGCCCACCAATTCCATGAATTCTTTTTTCACAATTTTGAAGTAGTGGTGTGCAATGCTTGTTACATTTTGACATTATGTCCGGCCACCTTCAGCTCTTATGCACAGTCTCCATGAACTTCATATAGCCTGATTTTGATCTGTGTCCACCTTTTTGAAAAAAAAAAAAAAATGATTTGCCATTGGACGGAACAATTATCTTTCCATTTTTTTGTGGGGGCAGAAGCTGGCGTGATAATTTCAAACATGTCTTGGACAAAAATGAAGCCATGTTTGTCAATAGTATATTGCCGTAGCTTAATTAAAAAGGTTGTGGCACCATCTCAGAAAAATTTAGCAGGCTTATCAAATGACCCTTTCTATGAGCTCGTATTATTTGTCCATGCTTGCTTTTATTTTTCTTATTATTGATAGTTGGTTGCGGCATAATTTTATGGCCAAGGTCAATCTAGTGCAAGCATTTTTTTTTTTTCTTTCTGAGAAGTTTTACCTCACCGCAGCATTGTTATGCAAATTCGCATAGGGACCGGGCGGCCGTTGTATGGCACCACCGTCGCTTCAGCGAACAGCGCCGCCCGTGGCCAACCGCTCATCAGTGGAATGCAGGTGGCGGTCAGCGCAGCGTTATTGTGCATGACTTTCTGTCGTTTTTCTGCGGTACGGCTTGCTAAGCGTACATAACCACAACGACTTTTTTCAGATCGGTAAATCTCGAGCGTGGATGTGACCTTTACGAGGCATGCCATGTGTGTGATTTACGCCCATGCTCAGTATTTACAAATAGCAGACGACGCTCAATGCGCCAAGCTGGAAGTCAAGGTGGAAGTGAAAGTCCGTTCCTTCGTGTAATTTTTTCATGCCTGCCTGCAGTTTCGCGTATCGAGGAGTATATTGCAGCTAAATGCTCCCACAAAGCCGGTGTGTGCAACCGATCCAGTAATGCTGCGTCGCTGGCCTTTGGCAGTTGATGACAAAACGGCGTCGACGTCGTGCACAAGCGAAAGACAAAGTTGGGGGGTGCCTTCTAAGATTTACCTCAAAACAGAAATTGTGATGGACGACGCTTCCATAACTTTATTACGTACGGCTGAAACGTGCTTAATTTCACAGAAATGCTCTTACTACCGTCATCGGGAATCGTTGATAGAAAAAATTCCCCGCATTTCCCCGAGGGGAAGAATGTGAAAGTGCGAATGCACGAGTTGAATTTGCGCGGTTCGGTAATGTTTGCGAAAGAGAGATCACACACACACACACAACTACAAAGAAAGAAAGATGCATTTATTCACAGACACCTATTTGTGTTGTCGTTGTACTTGATTGCTAGAGCGAATCTCAGCTTTGAAATTTCGTGTCAGTACTCCTTTAAGCAGGTGCATTAGCCCTTCTCACGCCCGATTCTTGGCCAATCCCCCACGTGGGTATGTGCCATGTCAGCGGCCAGGCAGCGCGCGCCCATCTCCCCCCCGTTGCCAAGGTAGACGAGGAGATTCCTGACCAATCCCCCACGTGGGTATGTGCCATGTCAGCGGCCAGGCTGCGCGCGCCCATCTCCACGTGCGCGGACATCGCCGGTGGACGCAGGTTCAGGGTCGCTTAAGAAGTGCATTGCACTTAATAAATACCGCATGATAGTAGAATGTTATTGCTTGTCATGGAGAAGCATTGATTTATAAGAATTGCAATGGTTGCTGGCTAGATGGTAAATGGTTTTTCAAAAACCAATTCCTGCGTGGCTGAAGGACGCAAGACAGGAGGGTGTCTGAAGCCTGTACTCAGCTTCACAACTGAATGCTGCGGTTACAAGCTGCCACCTATGCTTGAAAAATCATGCACTCTTCCGTCTAACGACGATGATGGTTTATCGCAAGGCTTTCTCGTATGGGTTTCCTTGGTTGCCTTCTGGATTTAAATTTTGACTAGTTGAGCTTCGAATTTGACCAGCTCGCAGTTTGGTCTTTTGATCACAGCATCTTTGACTTTGACCATTTCCCATTCATTTCGCACGAAGAAAGCTTCGCGGTCAACCGTTGTCGTCGTTAAATGGAGGGCTGGATGATTTTGCTGTTTAATTTTGAACTTCCATGCACCCCTCTCCAAATCGTAACTGCTTCCAGCGCGTCGGGAGAGAGAGAGAGAAAAAAAAACTTTATTTCTGGTCAGATTAAGACCTATGCGTCGTACTCTTACGCAGGGAAATGCGACTGTGCGGGAGGACTCGGGATGATGCAACTCTATTTGAGTCAACTATTCGTGCGTTTTTGGTTTCTTCACAAGGCATTACACGATTTTTTAGGTACTCTGTAAAGAATACTTAAGCATTAAAAAACACCGGCTGACGTTAACACTGCCACATTTTTTAACTATCAGTGCCAGCCTTTATTCCACGCAGGTGGTAGAACAGGAAGGGGAGGAGGGATGGTTTGTGGCTTGGGCTGTTGGGTGGGTGAATAACTTTGGCACTAGTTGATAAAATGACCACCACAAACGTGAGAGTTCCACTTCGGCTTTAAGGCTCCCATGCTGTCACAGTGTCGCTCACCAAAACCGAAGGCAGAAAGCTCACGGTTTCAGAAAGTGTGAACTACCGCAACGTTTCTACGGCTACACGGTAATCTACATCGTAGGCAAGTGCCTTTCTCTTCAAAGCACACCTACCTAGGTATCCCAGCGCTAAGGCTGGCGCGGAAACCGCAGTCATTGAAACCAGTGAAGATAATTTAAAGTGGTAGAAATGAATACTAATATTCCTAATAGTTTTATTCCGACTCAGATCGCGCGAAACCATAGGCGCAGAGCGCTGCAAAAAGCGCCCATGTCAATGTAGCCCATTCCCAACCTTAGAAGCATCCAATAAGTTTGCGTAGCCGTTAGTGCATTTAAGAAGAAATGAATACTAATAATAGTAGTTTTATTCATACTCAGAACGGGTGGAGACATGCGCAAATCGCTGCAAAATGCGCTCATGGCATTGCAGCCGATACCCAACTTTAGAAGCATCCAACAAGTTTACGTAGTCGTTACTGCATCTAAGAACCCAACACATCTGTCTAGACTTCGTTTCATCTCACATGTCCGCTCACAACACCACCACCACAATCAAAGCACCGAAGCAAACACGACAAAAACAACTGGAGGCTGTGTAGTCCAATGCACCGGCTCATTCCACTGACGAGGGGAGCGCCGAGTGGTGGCGCCACCCGTCCAGCTGCCCGGTCCCTATGACCCCGTCTGCATGCGTGTGCCCCGCGAAATCAGTCTGAAGAAGGTTCAGGTTTCGTCTCGTTAAAAATGAAATGTTCTTTCGTTTGACAGGGAATTTCGATGTGAGCTCAATGACCACAGTGCTGAGGGATAGGGATAGTGGAATCTGTCGGAGCACCCAGCACAAACGGCCCACCGCTTCCAGCCAGGTGCGTGGACAAGGTCGATCATTGCAGTCTAAAACTGGAAATGACCTTTTTTTTACCCCCTCCCACATGTTGATCCCCCATATTTAAAGGAGCCAAAGACAAAATGCAAGTTTGTTTTATTCGAAAGATTTCATGTTCTATAGTTCCCCCAGGGCTTGTCCAAAAGCAAACGATGCTTTATTCCCTGCAAAATTAATCAACTGAAGCTAAAATTTTAATTCTCGCGCCAAAACGTGTGTTTGAACGACGTTTGCAATGACATCATAAGAACAGGTCTTTCAGCTAAAATTGGTGTGGAGTGGAGACTTGCTTATTGTTAGTGAACCTAGATGGCACCACCACACCGTGGAAAGCCGTTTTCTGCCTTTGGTTTGTTTGTGACTGTATTTAAACCTAGCTTGTTTTTGTTCATGGAGAAAGTAATCGTTTCGTTCGACAAATATGGTCATGTAAGACACCATCGCTTGCGTCAGTCGGTCAGTGTCGTCTGAGACAACCCCAAAGCCCCACAGTGCTGTGCATCTAAACGAAGCGTATTGCACGCAGTACCAACAGCAGTACACATTGGTATACTTCAATTTTTACGTGTGCTTTCGTAACTTCCACTGTTTGTTCCACCATTCTTACTGCTATGGAAAGAATTTGCCCTAAATTTAAGTGCAAATAGCTCATTCGGCAAGCTTATAAGCACTCCTTAATTTGCGTTTGCTTTTGTCAGCCTCAGCAAATCACAGAGCTGGTGCGTATGACATCATAGGTTCTGTTGTGGGAAAAGAGGTAGTGGTTTGCATGGCCATTTTCTTTTTTCCTAATTATGTAGCTTATTTGAGTGAAGTGTGTGTTAAGAATGGTGTCAGTATGATTATAATGAGGCAATCTTTCGAATGAACCAAACTTGTGTTTTGTCTGCACGGCCCCTTGAAAGGGAGTGCTAATCTAATGCAAGACCAGTGCAGCCTTCACAGAACGCGCAATGTTTACGTGCAAATATGAACTGCAGTTTTTATTCATTTTCGTTTTTGTTCATTTTCATCTTTAGTAGTGTGTGACTTGTAGCATGAAAGCCTCCTCTTGAAGTAAAAAACCAAAATGGGCTGCACTTGCACCTGCTAATCATATTTTATCAGTTTGTGTGTAGAATAGACATAAAGTTGTGCTTTTTCTGCACAGCCACAGTACCTGTTTTGAAATGTAAATTGGTGACCTTGCCAGCCACTCATTATGCTTCGGTTAAAGAGAGAAAAATAGCCTTCTATGGCATTGAAAGTGTTCTCGTAACACAATTGCATTTTAAATATGTATATACGAGGCACATCAGTGGTAGTCACAGGATTCGATTTGTTTAAAGGGACCCTGCAGCACTTACCATAGACTACTCGGAATGTTCTTTGGGGTGAAGTCTATTGTCCCAGCAATCTCCTCCTGCGAGAATGATGAAAATCTATTCACTGTCATCGAAACTACGCGCGATGAGAAATCGCCCATAATTGTTCCCTCTCACCTCGATCACAAACAATGTGACGAAAGCTGTGCGCTCTCTCCCGGAAAAAGGAGGCGGCTCGCGGCATTATCTTTGGCGGCCTTTGATATATCACAGGCTGGGGAGTTTTCTCCTTTTCT
The DNA here is from genome assembly GCF_048455015.1 of Haemaphysalis longicornis. Lineage (NCBI taxonomy): Eukaryota > Metazoa > Arthropoda > Arachnida > Ixodida > Ixodidae > Haemaphysalis > Haemaphysalis longicornis. The sequence continues at coordinate 167,727,451 of NW_027526295.1, forward strand.
CCACAACATGGAGGGGTCTATTTGCGGTCTGGTGCCACAAAAAAGCAGGCATGGCTGCCTGCTCGCAAATGCGCGCTCGGGCTGGTAGGCCGTTTTTGAAGCAATAAACATTTGTTATTGAGTGGTCTCATTGGAAGGGGGTATTGAGTTCATCACTCAAACTCTGCACGCGCTCAAAACCCAAAATAAATGCCAAAACTCTGCGTACAGGTTCAAGCATAGAAGAGGTTGGTACACAGCGCCGACAACTGCGAATCATCACAGGAAATGTGAGAAATAGCTGCGAAGTTGACCAGCTACAGTCAGTAGGAGAGCCATGGCTGCAGTGACGTCACTTAGGCCATGCTAGGGGTGCATAATGAGGAAAAATGAAGAGAGCGTGGTTGGTTTTTTCACGTCTTTCACAGCGATTTCTGCGCTCACCGCTTCACGTGCATGTGTAATATTTGGCTCGGGTATTCCTGGCAGTGTAATCTAAACATTGCGCAGGTTTAATTGAACTGCTTGAAGAGTGTTGCAGGGTCCCTTTAAGTGGCATTGGTCTGGCTCATGTTTCAAGAGGTTATGGTGCGGGTCACTACGATTGATCTGCAAGAAGCTGTCTGTGTGAGACATGCACTCCTGACTGAGCAGTTGCAGCAGCACTTGTATGTGTACCTGTCTGGATGTACACACCGAATTCTTGCGGATTCCAACACAGCACTGTTCTTGCCTATAGGTCTCTGTGCTGGCTCCTGCCTCGTCGAAGAGGCTCTGCTGCCACTGGTTCACCGGCACCCCTGATCCCGCACACTCAGTGTTTAAACCCTTCATCTTCTGCGACCAGGTGCTTCCGTCGAGGCACATTGTCTCTCCCGTCTTTGAGCACGACCCGGCAAAGGTTAGTGACTGACCTTGTCCGTGTCTGGTTCCAAGCTGCTGTTGGCATGAAAATCTTCTTTTAAGTGCAGAGCACTTAAGGGGCTCACCCTGTCATCGTAGCTCGCTCGCTGGACCCAAGTAGAGCCACACAGCGTTTCGTCGTCGCGGCGTAACCCAAAGGCTTCAAAAGCCAAGCGGTTTATATGGACGTAAGCGTTTGAAACTGGAGAACCACTGGCGCTTGTCATACATCTCCCCGTTGTTTAGCGCGAAGAAAACTTACATTTGAGGTAAAATATACGTCATTAACCAGCAGCGCACGCGTTCATTTAGTTAGGAACGCTTTTTGGGTTGGGTTTTATGATAGTAAGCGAAAAAAAGTGGCAGTGCAAAGCCGGCACTTGCGGTAGGAAAAGCAAGCACGAAAAGAACAGAACTCCCGCTGGCGCAGTTTCAGGCAGGGAGCGCATGAGCACCGCGAAGGCGGGAAATTTGAATTGCATTGGGTGGTAGCAGTGAGCGGATAACGGCGCTACAGTCCATTATGGCGGATCACTGCTCTGCACTCCCGACAGCTTTCACATTGAGTGGAACGGTTTTAATTTTTCTGCAGTCTCTCTTGTTTTAAAAATTTCGTCACCGGCTTGCACTGCCCTAAACAAGCACTGCTACCATGCAGAATACGTATTTTTCACTTTCCTTGTGGAATCCACCCCTTGGTCACACCTACCGTGCCACAAAAAATATTAAGGCCCCAGTCAGCAGTTCTTGGAACAACTCTGTACTATGTGTGCAGGAGTCAGCAGTGTATCAGTGCTCTTGAGTTACATCTGCAGCTGCAATTGGTTTTACTTGGGGGTGTGTTTGTCTGAAAGCCTTGGGTGTACATTGTGATAAGGCCAGTTATCAATCGTGTAGGAACATTAACATTTGTTTGGGTGTTGCCTTAAACACAAGCTTTGCTCCTAGAGGAGAAAACTAGGACAGTGTTTGACCGTATTTTGTATAGACAGTTTGCGTGAACTTAACTTGCAGCGTTTAACTGTTTACACGTTGCTAGAAAATAGATTTTAAATGCGTATGTATTGGAGACATTCTCTCCGGATATTATCTCTGCCAAGCTCTTCCCAGAGGGCTTGCAATTTAACGAGAGGAGTAATGGGGGGCTCATGTTGTGTGGAAGTTTGCATAAATGTACCTACTTAGCTTTCCAACATTGAAATAATTGCAGTGGTGATGAGTTTGTGTTAGTACGTTATTTCAAGCTGAATATTTGGTCACAGCTGTTCTGCAGAGAGGATAGTTCTCCCTGCTAAACTAAATTGACAAATAGATGGCCATTTGATGCCTATAACTTTCATTCATGGTAGTGTAGAGAACAGGACAGAGCTTCTATTGAACTAAAGGGGAGTATATTTGTGGAATAACTTGACATGAAGTACAAGTAGCTCAAGCATGCCTGATTGGCCATAGAGGGAGTGAGAGAGAGACAGCAAAGCTAAGCATAAGCTAACATGTTGTGTACAAGCATTTAATACATTAACATCATGATAGGCAAGTCATGCCGATTGTGTCTGTCTTTTAAAGCGAAAGCTTTCTTGGTAGGACCGATGGTTTCCTGTCAAAAAACTAATGCGTTTCCCCATAGACCGGTTGGTCGACCGAAAAGCTCTGGTAATATCTCTGAACACACGTATGTGTGTGAAACCGGGCGTCCATTGTGTCAAAACTGTTACTTGAAAATCATGAAAAAGGAACGGTTCCAGATAAGACATGAAGGAAGAGTACAATAGTATACATATGTCTCATAAACAACTTATTGGTATATATTTAAATCACTTGTAGATGCATTTGCTTAGGGCGCGAAAAATCGTCGCATGGGTTCATTCTTTGTTTCAATTTGGGTCTTTGAAGCTTTGACAATTGACTGGGCGCACTTTCAGTGAAGGTTGGATGCACTTTTAGCAAAGGTTTTGATGCACTTTTGGTGCAGTTTTGATGTGGGAAGGCTTTCGCACTTCTCACAACTTTCTTTGGGAAGGGATGGTAAAGTTTTCTTTAGATTCGATATTTGTTGCAGTAACACTCAAGAAGGTTGATAGACAAAAGTTGCAAGTGCAGGCCGCTGTTTCCTCTTCCAGTTCCTGATCAGCTCGCTCCAACACTGAATGGGAGAAACTATGTCCTAGTGCTTCCTTATGATGCTGTATACACGCATGCTCCCCCTCGTGTTTTGTCCAAATGTTCTTTAATTGGCGGTAGCTCCCAGTGGGAAAAACAAACGCAGCTTGCTAAAGGCACAAATGCGGGGTTGAGCCTGTAAAATCTCGACAAAGTGATGCAACCTTTCCACTGCCCTGCAGTGGATACACGTGTGTTTTGTAAGCAGCCGTGGTAGTATTGGCAAGGGTTGCAGCCTTTCTTGTATTCTTCCAGTACGAGGGTCCCCCAACTGTGTAAGGCTCTTGATACAGTCATTGACTTTGGGACCCTCGTCTTTATTGTGACAGCTACTTGTCTAATGCACATCATTTGACTTATTTGTCTCCTGTGACAGACCAAGCCCCGGTTCCAGTCCGTGGTGGACCGCCGGCACGCCTTGTACCGCCACCACGAGCAGGCGCTGAGTGCCATGCAGAAGGGAACCTCTGCCGGCAAGGAGCTGCACGCCCTCATGATGGAGCTGGAGGCCAAGTGCATCCGCGAGGTCGACAGCTACCTGGACAGCCCGGGCAATGCCCAGGAGCTGCAGGAGCTCTTCAAGGACGTTGTCGAGAGCGAGATCAAGTTCTACAAGTAGGCCGCCGCCCGCTCTGGCCTCAGGCGCGCCGCTTGGCTCCGCTTCGTCGGCCCAAGGCTTACATTTGCACTTTGAGGGTCTCTCTTTTCGTCTCTGCCGTGCGCGTCAGTGCCGCAGCTGTTCCGACAGAATGCAGCTAGCTAACGTGGAATGACCCGAATAAATTTCGAATTGCTCACTTTTTTTTCTGGCAGGCTGACAAAAGTGTGCGCCCACTTCTTCTTTTTCTTTCATTGTTACGACTGTGGGTAAACGTAATCAAGGCTAGGTCTGTCTCCTTTGTCATTTTTTTATATCGTGTAATTTATATGTAATGCATTTTTTTTTATATCTTGTAATGTCTTTTTATATTTTGTAAGTAGCAGGGGGGTTGGCACTGGGCCACTTTTGAAAATCCACATTTATTTTTCTGGGTTTGCATATGTAGCTGACCTTTTTGGTAAATACCACTTAGCTGTGGCCCATTTTTTGAGTTTGACGGGAGAAAGGTCTCGTGTATCTGGCTCAAGCTAGACGGGTTCTTTCTGAGGGCCTTGGTGATGAAACCTTTTTTTTTTTTTTTCACCCTCAGTGGGAGTTTTAGTAGCGTAGCCACTTTCTGTGTTCCTTTACTGTGATAAATTTCTGCTTTTGGTGTATTGCCTGAGCTGGGCACTCGAATGTTCGTAACATAGTGGCCGTGACCGCAGTTGATGTGCGTAACATCGGCATTACTTGCAATTGCGTTGTGGTGTTTGCTCTTGAAACTGTTCCAAACTCTTCCAGGAGCAGCAGTGTGTTCTAGCGGTCGTCTGTGTGCGCTGCAAGAGCTTGTGTTTCTGTGATTAAGTGTGGAAGCTGGTCATGCGTGTTGGTATGTCATGTTGGGCGGGCTTGCTCTGCAAAGGCGGGTGACGTTAGGCATAGTTGTTGGAGGTGTGAGGATGTCTTTCATATGGATGGTGTGGTGGGCAGCATGCAAGAGCGTGAGGTGTGGTTGCGATGTATTTGCGAAAAAGCGACAACAGGTGTGCGGTAATTTTGTCAAATTCTTAAAACAACGATAACGTACAGAAGCTGACACCTTGTGGACAGTGTCCTTTTGTTGGGATGCTAGCTGGTCTTTAAGTATTGAACTTTTCAGGCTGGGTTTGTTTAGGGTTTTTGTAATCATGGTCTTTGTACTTATAAATTAAAAAATAAGATATCTTAATTTCTGCGCAAAACTGGTATTACCAACCTAGATTTTCCATGGGGCATGAGTTTTCCATACATACATTGCTGGAACATTGCATGAAAAATAGACTTGCCATTCTGCTAGGCAAGTACAATTGGCAACAAATGGAATAAGTACCTATTTGAAAATTCGAACCTGAATGCAGTAGTTTTGTCGAGGGTATTTTGTTCTATACAGGTGAAATATAGGCATGGCTCATTTGCTGAGTGCTCTCAATGTTTGTAAACGTAAACCAAGCCATATTTTTCCGTACATATATTTACTGTGGAATTACCCTTTACAATTTGATAGCCCTGTTATATATTTCACGAATTTGGGGAAGAGTACTACACATTCAGAGCTACCAGAACTCTCAAGCTTTTAGTTTCGAGATTTGGTTCTTACATGATGCAGTCATAGGAACGAAGTGCCTTGGACATCCTTTGCAGAGAGCATGCGCAAAGGCTTCGAACCTTGCATATAAGCGTGCCTTGAAGAAATAAAGGTTTGGCTGCTAATTTTTTTACTTGTCCATTTTTTTTTGTCAAAAGCCATGACAGAAAGAAAAGGTTTGCGACTGTCTTCGGTAGATATTTGCATGGAATTCGTGTTTAGCGAGACCACTTTAAAGTCCTTGGCGAAAAGGGCATAAAAGGTAGCCCCTGCCCCTAGTAATCCTCACAACCAGTTTTATGTGGTGCAAAAGTCATATTTTGTGTATATTTTCCCCCAAAAGCTTTCAAGGCACAGTAGCGCTTCCTGTGGTGATCTGCACTTCGAAATACCACATCCAAATTTTTTTCAGTCTTTCAAAAGTTTGAGTATTTCAGGTATGTGTTCAGGTTCGTATTTTCATTATGCATTTACAGTTGAACCTGGATATAACGAAGTCGACAAAAATTTGCAATTTTTGAATGAAACAGAAACGAAACCAAAATGCTCGAGATCACCAAAGGTGAACTTGCCCTTCAAGTACCTATTTCACAGTGAAAAATTCCGTCATTTGCACCCGCTGCTTTCGCACGAGCTCACGCACTACACGGCACTCCAAAAGTGCAAAGTAACTTACCCCCGTATTCAAAAACGTAAAAGTATCACTTTTGCCTTTTGACACTGTTTGGTGCCTTAACGCGTTTCAAGAACCAAACTAACGCTGAAAGGGGGTGCCTTTTCTTGAACTTGATTCTCTTTTTCGCACTCAAAATTGTTGAGAAGGTCCTAGCTGGGATATTGTACCATGCGGTGACGTTCTTCTTTCTGGCCGGCAGAGACGGCATTTGAAATTGTGAGCTTGTCTTCAAAATACAGAACTTTTCTTCGTTTTCTGGCAGCAGAACTCGTCACCGACAAACCGAAACCACAGATATAGCAGTGGAGACTAACTACACGCTGACAAGCGGGCGTAACACCTAATTGACACCGCACTATCACGTGGTGGAAATGCACGGTAGTTTGTGGTGCAGGCGAGATTCGTCAAATTAATGCATTTATCCAGCCAATTTTTCAGAAAAAGTGCAAAGAACAGTGATTTATCAGCGTAGCGAATATCGAGGTTAACTGTGGCAATGCCTTCGTTATATGGAGGTGGCAAACACATTGGCTTCAATAGGTTGGCAATGGGGAATTGCAAAACTTCGTTAAATCCAGGAATTCATTAGGTAGAGGTTCATTACATCCAGGTTTAACTGTACTGTTTAATCTGTTTCTTACTGCATATCATTTCATTCCATAATGTTTCACATATGTGTTGTGTAATTTGCCGCTGTAGTAAAGAACATACACCCACTTACAAAAATTACCAGTGTGTGTGTTTACACTTTATGAAGCCAGGTTGAGCATATCGAGTGCAGTGCATGTGTAAATCTGTTCAGCTTTGCATTCAGGAAATCAGTGATAAGTAGTTCAAGGCCACGTGTGATTCAATGTAACATAGTGCTGGAAATACTGCAGAGGCCAGGCTATGAGTTGCGCTGTCTGCATGGTTGAAAGAATGGGGCTTCTCTTAAAAGAAATCCAGAGCACATAAGGTAGCACCGCAGATGCGTATAACGCATGAGAGCATAATTTCTTTCTAACATTGTCACATGAGCTGCGAGCAAGCGAAAGGAGTGTTTATAACTCGGGGAGTGAGTGTTCGTGTGAATTGTTGGTTGTGAAGAGTCGTCGAGAAAGGAAATGGCAGTAGCCAAACTCCGGAACTTTTCTTGGAACATCTCTAGGTTTTATATTAGAAGTCGATAAAGAAGGCGTGTACTTGCGACTTTAGTATTTTACATTTCCTCCCCCTTGTGTTCGTGGTCTTCTTTTAAAACCAGCTCCTGAGACGAGAGTTTCCGAAGTTGAAAATTTGCAGGTCGTGCCTAGAAGTAGACAACTGTGCACTCGCAGTGAGTGAATATGTACAGCTTGTTACACTTTTATTCGTCCTGCATATTTGTCTATTGTGTGGTGGAAGATTGTGTTGAACGCTACGAGTTATTCATAATGTAGGTACGGGAATTTACATGGATTTCCTTGGCTGTCTTCTCAGCTGGCCTTGTATGTTATGTCCTTGGTTCCCTAATTTTAGGGGGACAAGGGCATGCTGATAATGGCGTGCGACTGAGCAACTGGTGGAGTTTGAGCTGTTGCCACCAAACTCTTTGTAGGTGCTGCTTTGACAGTCAACATCTGGCGTAGCGCCCACATCAATGTGGGTCGTTTGGTGGGGGGCCCTTGAACACCAAAGTTCCTATGGCTAGTCTCTCACATTCTTGTTTTCGGCTGCAGATGTTTCAGTCTCAGGCACAGACACTTAAAAGCAAATCGTTCAAGGCTTCAATACAATGCAGACATCGTGTGGGAATGTGAGTGGACATCAATGACTTTCGAGTAGTGACCTTAAGTTGGGGATCACTTGTCTAAATGTCACTTGTCCAAGGGTTTGAGGAATGTTCGTAAAAGGATATCATCGGTATTATGTGCACAAGAGAGGCATCAAAACAAGCACACGTTTCTCAATGCCCTAGCTTGCCACGAATCTTCTTATGAATCCATGAATCTGTGTTGCCTCAAATGCAGAAAGTAAATCACTGCTTGTGCTTGAGCTTTTCCAGTGTACACTGCCACTCCTGTTTCGTTACCATTGCGATGTTCGGTGGTTCTGTATAGAAATCAGTATTTGGCTAAAACTAGAACAATGTTCCAAATTTATTGTAGTCAAAATACAAACTTCCTAAATACAAACTCCCTCATAAGATGACTAGTACTTCAGAAAAATTGGGCTGCACAAGATTCCATGATGCTTCTGGTCAACTTTTGGTGCCCTACTTGAAACCAAGTGAAGGAAGGAAGTAAACTTTATTTTCCTAGGAGTGCTGTGTCAACATGTGTTAGTTTTTTGCTTGCAATGTGGGGTTGAATCTATTATTGTGGTGCAGTGATGGGTTCATGAAGCACCTCCTTAATGTTATATTCTAAGCTTCTAACGCTAAAGCAACGAGAGGCATTTTTTTCCAGTGGTACTGGGATTTTTATTGCGAGCCTGCAGTGTTCTAAGCTTGTTCGTTGCAGCATTAGAGATTTGAATTTACTGAAGCAGTGACCAATTTTTTTTCAGCCAGGGACATTGTAGTAACCGGTGCTTTGGCCTTAACTTAAAAGAAAACAGATCAAAAAGCTTTACTTACGCTGTTTGCATCTTGCATGTTATATATAGCTATTAATCGACCCAATTGCTAGCTGCCAAGTAAGGGCAGCTGTGTTGTGGCTTAGGCCTGAGTATTGCAGGAAATTGCTAAAAATTGCAATAATTATTTGTGTGTGCATATAGGTACACATGATTGGATTTGCAATGATGTGAGCCCACAGGTTTGAAATGTGCTTACAAAACTTAGCAGAGCACCAGGCTGTGGCTGATTGTGTGTGCTAGTTTTGAAATACATATCTGATCTGGAAAATCGCAGTACAAGCGCAGAAACGTGTGCACAGGTGACTGAGCTGAAGTGACTATGCAGCCAATCTGATCAGGGCTCTGTTTGCTCCTCGATAAGTTCCTGTTTTAATTTCTAGTTATGTTTGTTTTGTGAAGTTTTTGCTTCAGAAATTCTTAGTTTGCGTTTCAAAGATTCACTGCCCAAAGAGTGTGGTTTGATGCGAGTTCTGGCAGGGAAAAAGTGTGTTTGATCCGCGTGTTGCAGCGCTCTGGCTGTAAGGCGCTAATGCCTAATGTCTGGTGTCTTGATCCGCTCGATGCGTCTCCCCTTGCTTTTGTTACGAGCTATTGCTTTAAAAATAATAAAGGAAAAATGCTTGGATTTTGTCTCGTGGATGTCAGTGGTGCCACAAGATCTCTTCCCATTTGTGTTGCGAAGGGCTGTTCCAAGGGGGTTTCACTCACTGAAAGCTGGGAATGCTGTACATCGTGTTCTGGCAGCATGTTAAGCGATGTTGCTTTAAATTAACGTGATATGGTGGGTCATTATTTCATAGCAGCAGGCTTTGCTGCCATTGAAAGGATTTGTTAGCAAAAGGACACAACTTAGGGAAAAAATGGGGCAACAAAATGAACACAGTGTGGTCTGCATGTAACAAATTGGAAAATTATAATAATAAAAATAGCATATTTTGAAAGATCGTTGTAATTAAACGCATACTAACTGCCTTAACTATGCCCAGCAGGCCATAGTTAGTATATAACTGAAATTGTGAACATGTGTGAGTCATCTTTACTTGCATTCTTTAGTACTACAGTAGAACCTCGTGACAAGAGACACTGTTACAAGAGACATTTGAAAATGGTTTGGTTGGTTTTCCTATGTTCACCATGTTAGCAACATTGCATACAAGAGACATGATCTCAAGAGACGCTCTGTTACTAAGGGAAACTTTTTTGGGTCCCCAGAGAAAATTCTTCACTATTTAGAAGAGACATGATGAAAGGGCGACCTTATATGAAGGACCTTGTGGAGAACTAACCTGAAGATGAAGCTTGGGCCTGCATACAAGAGACCGCAGAGGTTCCAGAAACTTTTGAGTAGTTTGTGTCTGCAGATGTGGACCTTGTGTGTTTGAGGAGCCTACAGGTCATGTGATCCTCGCGCAAGTAAATGGCGCCCTAGAGGATGAACCAGAGGAGGAGAATGATGACGAGGGTGTTGTAGGGCAGAAAGTGGTGGCTGTTTGCCTACAACAGTGCTTTACCCACAAAAGTTGGGAAAGAAGCTAATACAATCTGGAGTCCCTAAAACTACTGTGAATGACTTTCTTAAGCCCTAGTGGGAATTTTCTTGTTGACATAATCTGAATACGCTTTGATACTGGTTTATAACAAAGTGGTTATGTTGGACTCCGTACCAGTTTTAAAATTTTTGGTTACAAGAGACCTTGGTTACAAGAGACATGTTTCCCGGGTCCCTTGACTGTCTCTTGTAGCGGGGTTTTACACAGCCCAACAAATTTTAGTACACGCTAACTCGTATTTGGTTTCTTTATTGTTAGCGTTATGCATGACATCTAAGAGTGACAACCAAAATGCCTGCTTCTCCAACAGAATACAAAATCAAGAGCCGGTACACTTTTCCACCTACAAGGAACAGCGAAACTGCACTGTGAGCGACCTAGCTTGAAATCGAGTTTCCATATTATGCTATGCACAATCGCATGACGCTATGTATTGGCTATCTGCCAGATGACACATTTGTGGCCACTGCAGATGGCGGGGGGCCCAGGAATTTTTTCCAGAAAGCGCAGTTCCTTTTGTGCGGCATCGAGGTCGCCATGGTGGAAAAGGTGTTGTTCTCGTGGTTCTCAAAGACCAGTGGACCCTGGTTGAATGTCTCCCAGTGGATCCATTTAAACTGCGGCGGGGGTTCACTGCAAAGTTGGTGCAAATCAGTAGAACATTGTATGTAGTGTCAGTCAACTTATTCTGAAGCACTGGCAACGCTTCACAGTACGTGCTCCTGTGCCATATGCTACCATGATGGAAAAGCAGACGACATACCATGGGCGCACTAATTCTTTCCATTGCCAACAACAGCCGGTGGAGTAACTTCGAGACTAGCTTGAATAGGTGGCTGTAACTACAGGACTGCGCAGAATCGATGGTGTTTGGTATCATACCTGGTATCAAAAATGCACCGTGAGCGGCATCGCCCCTGGTACCTTGCTTTGCATTAATAGAACAATAAATTAGGGACTGCGGAGCAGGGCGTTGGCATTCGCTGGTAGCGACATGCCATCAAGCGCATGTTGCGTGGGCCTCACTCAGGGGCGCAACATTCACCAGCGAGCCAGGCTGCTTTATGCAAGAGGCACCAGCAAGCCCTGCACTCTTCGCGGCAACTGAATTCTCAGCACTATCACCCAAATAATTGTGGTCTACCACCAACATGCAAATGTAAAAACTCTGAAAAACAATCTATGTACACCAATTTAATAGCAAAACTCAAGGACATAGCCCGCAGCACAGCTTAAAATAAAATTATTACTCTCAGTGGGAAACACAAAGCAGCAGGCACTGATGCCCAACAGGACAGTAATGCTCTCGCATTCACTACACATAAGAAGTGGTGAGGTGTCCCTGGCATTTTTTTGTGAAGCACCTTTCCCACCTTCCTAAGTGATTGCAGTTTCACACTGACTGGACAGGTGGGAAATAAGGGCCTGTAAACCTCCTAACTGGTGCACAGGCAGAAACGCAGTGCAGCTACGCACCCGTTCCAGACGAAACCGGCGAACATCAGGGCCATCTGGTGCGAGAACCAGAGCTCCTTCTGGTCGAGTCCGTGCTCGTCCTGGATAGCGTGCACTAGTCCCGAAGCGTACACCAGGTCCAACATCTGGGGCACGCCCTTCCAGAGGGCCCACCAGCGGTAGTAGGGCTGGTGCGCAAATTGGTACACGAACACATTGCTGCCCATCGCTGTGGCCTCTTCCACCAGGTAGTTCACGGGACAGTAGACGTGCAGGTCCCCCAACAGGCCTTCCAGAGCAGACAGCACGGCCGTGCCCCTCTGGGCTGCAAACTTCGCCATGTCCAGTCCGTAGAAGTGCAGGACCTCGTGCGGTGCCGGAATCCCGTGCAGTCGCAGCCACGCAACGAGGGGTGCGAGCACTTCGCGGCCTACAGTCTCCTCATTGAAGTGTAGCCGTGAGCGTTGAAACATCTCGAGCACGTACAGAGCTCCCTCGTTGCAGGTGTAGCCCGCAATGAGGTCCAGGGGCATCATGTCAGCACTCAGGTTCGGAGGCCACTCTGGCACCGCAGACTGTTCACGTGCACCTGCAGGTTTGTGTGGTGCAGGTTGACATAAAATTAATTTTCTACTTAGAACCATTGCTTTTTTGTTCTTGGTACAACGGGCAGGGAAACCTGCAAAAAACATTCTTACCGACAGGGCATCCTCCTTACCATACATTTTTCACTGCTTTGTTTCCATGTGTACGATTACTGCTGCAAGAAGTAACTGCTCCAAAAGACAAACAAAGTGTACTTCTCTTTTTCATGTAGTGCAGCCTTCTTCATGTGGTGCTAACAGGCCCGTGTCTGAACTTTGCTATGGTTCATTTGTATTGGCAGTTAACAGGATTCTATTGCCTTAATTGATAGTCCCAGCAGATTCACCTCTTTTGCGATTGCTGACCCCTACCTTAAAAGCTCGTGAGTAGAGATGATACATCATCATCAAGTGATCATCATAATCAAATTGATGATCCAACAACCTCATCAAATTGATGATACATCACCAAAGCAGATATAGCTGCAGTGTGCACATACCTGCTCGATAGAAGCTTGGCCCGAATTGAATGGCGGCGGCATCAGCTGCTTCGAGCGTGGCCCGAACGCTGCGCGTCCTGAGGCAGGCAACAGCGGAAGGCACACCGGCTGATGGGTCCCAGCAGCGCAGCCTTTCGGCCAGTACCAGCAGGTTTTCCTCGGCCGCAGCGCCAGCGTTGTTCGGGTAGGGCGAGTAGGGCGAGCCGGCCATGAGGATAGCTCGCTGGAAGTACGCCGCGCTTCGGTTGGACAGCAGGTGGTAGCCGACAGACGCTGCGCCGGCCTCGTGGCCCAGCAGCGTCACCTGCATGTGGGAACAACTGGTCCCTTCGATGTGTCATTTTGGATTGCTCAGGACTGCTGCAGGGTAGACCCGCATACTTTGAATTTATATTGCAAGAGCAGCCCTGAACTGCCAAAGAACTGTTCAGAACTGCCCTTTACAGTGAAATAAAATATACAAGAGAGACCGCTCAAAACGGAACAGTTGCGAAAGGTCGATTGTTACAGTGGCTATGCAGCCACTTTTTACTGTGTGGTAATCAGACAAGTGGCAGTGGTCAATCCCACGGGACGGATATGTGCCAGGTGAAGACGAAGATGTGGCATGGGACATGACCAGATCAGAACATAGTTAACAGTGCTGGACTAGGTGTGCGTAGCTGGACTGGCTGGGGAGCGGACCTTGGGGAAACAGGACTTTTAGTAAAGGTGTGGTTTTAGGGGACATGGTGTCTTTCTGGGGAACAAGGACCCCGGTACCACAACTGGCTTTGATGAAAAATTCGTGAAACAGGTTGGGGGCTCCAGGCAGAAATTCAAGCAAGGGCTGGCAATGCAGTAGAACCTTGTTGGTACGTTTTGCAGGGGATTGTGAAATACTATAAGTGTTTGATATGGGAAAACGTGTTACCCAAATGCATACTGAACTAAAAAAAAATTGGCCCAGCTTTAGTGACTTAACGCAAGCGGTGACGTTAAAAGAGCAGCTGCCTGGCGTATTTAATTGCAAGGCTCAGCTTCATAGACCTGCCTTAACCAGCAGATCGATTCCCATTTGCACCAATAGATCTTTTTCTAGTATCACTCTGCACATGCGCTGTTCTCGCTCCCAGCATTCGATCCACCATTACTGGGGGGCAAGCATTACTGGGAGGGGGTGGGGGGTGAATAAAACGACGCCGTATTTAATTAGCCAGTTGTGAGTGCCGAGCCAGCTAAGTGCTGCTCCGTTTTCTGAGCTCTGAAAGCAGCCAAGAGGTAGGCACTACAGCTGCCATCGAAAAATTTCTCTGCCACAAACACCATGTGTGGCTAATAGGACGGTTTCCTCAACTGCACAGGGCAGGCGGGAAAAAAAGGCGGCGTGTTCTAAAATCCCCCAAGCGTGGTTTGGGTGGCGTGTTCTTCTAAAATCCCTTAAGTGTGGTTTGGCGGCCACCGCTAGAAGGCTACGCTACTTGAAAAAGGTCCATTCATTATGCTGTGCTCCTCTGCTTGTGCCATCTACTAGAATTTTTTGTTACCTTTAAACTGGGAACACGTGTTCGGTGTTTTAAAAGTAGCAAGAAAGTAACTGCCACGAGTGGGCCCCGTGAGCGTTTTTTTTATTTGCTGTTGTAAAAATCAAGCAGCCTTGACTTTTAACTAAAAGAACAATGCGAATATCACTTACAGATTGCTGTCTAGCCTCAAATAAGCCTAACGTTTTCTTTTTGCTCAGCAAAGTGAACAAGTATAAACATTGCCACCAGATTAGTTTAGAGAAGCTTTGCCTATCTAAGTGTCTTATTCAAGCATTCTTTTAACTTGCTGCATGTGTGCTTGGCACTTGAAATGCTCTCCTCCTCGCTAGGCTATGCCCTCTCCACATCACTGGGACCGCATTACCACATTTTGTCCCATGAGAGAGAAACACCTTATTCGTATCGGGCCTTCTTAGGTGGGGCAGATGGCCAGCAGCTTTTCAGCGACCATAAAAGCCTCGACCAAGAACAGCATCGCTGCGAAAAAACTACAATGGGAACTAGCTGTGCCATGACACGTGGCTGGTAGAACTGTGGCAGTATTACTCCACACTTTTTGACAGCTCGAATTTTAATGCCCAAAATGCCAGTTGTTGGTGTTGCCATTTTAATTTGTATTTGTCAATATCCATACCCTGTTGTACAACAATTCTGAAAGGGCAAATCTGCCTCAGTGAGTGAGCCGTAATGTGCATTAGCTACAAAAAGCTTCCTTTTCAGTAAACATGAAACACAATCTACCGAATGTGCTAACAGCAGGGCCAAAACCTGTTTTAATGAAAGAACTGCTGCGGAGTCTATGGTTTTCCAATGTAAATAAATGTTCAATGGGCTGTGGCTAAAGTTCATGAGCTTTAAAGGGGCCTTGCAGACAAAACACATGTTTGGTTCATTCGAAAGATTGCTTCGTTAGAATCGCACTGACACCACTTTTAACATAAACTTCGTTCGAATAAGCTATACAATTACAAAAAAAGGGAATGGCCATGCGACCCACTACCTAATTTCCCGCAACAGAACCTATGATGTGATATGCCCAGCTGTGCGATTGCCCGAGGCCGGCAAAAGCAAATGCAAACTAGGCAGGGCTTATAAGCTTGCTGAACGAGCTATTTGCACTTAAATTAAGGGCACATTTGTTTTACAGCAGTAAGAATGGTGGGGTAAACAGTAGAAGTGTTACACGTAAACATAGAAGTACTGATGCGTACTGCTGTTGGTACTGCACACACTATGCTTGTTTTAGCTGCACAGCACCGTGGCGCTTTGGGCATGTCTCGGATGACACTGGTTGATTGGCATAAGCGATGGTGTCTTACGTGACCATATTTGTCGAGTGAACACCATGTTTCACGAAGCGATTATCTTCTGCAAAACCAAGCCAGGTAAAAATGCAGTCAAAAACAAAGCAAAGGTAGAAAATGGCCCTTTGCGGTATGGTGGCGCCTTCTACGTTGACTAACAGTAAACAAGGCCCCGCAATCAAGTGCAGAGTGATTCTTGTGATGTCACTGCAGATGTCGCGAAAACACCTGATTTGGAGGGAGAATCAAAATTTTAACTTAAATTGATTAATTTCTCAGTGAATAAAGCATCGTTTGCTTCTGGGCAAGTGTGCTGGGGGCACTATAAAACACGAAATCTTTTGAATAGAACAAACTTGTATTTTGTCTGCATGGCCCCTTTAAGCTTCCACCTGAACACACGTATACCTTGGATGGTGAGGCCCCAAACCGGTGTATGTTGGCGTGCACCCACTGGAGGGCAATCACCTGGTCCCATATGCCAACATTGCCGGGGGCCTCGGGCGCGTCGGCATTGAGAAACCCAAAGGCGCCGACCCGGTATGCCGGCACGACGATGACTGCCTTCCATGCCGCGGCCAGGTACTTGCCGTCGTAGAAGGGGTAGTGGCCACCGCCTCCCCCGTACTGGAATCGGCCTCCATGCAACACTACCACGGCGGGCAGCAACGGCCGGCCGCATGCACTGCAGCCGGACACCGCTTCCTCGTCGCCATCGAGGGGCTGCCACACATTCAGGTACAGGCAGTCGTCTTCGCTGTTCGTCTGCGTGATGTGCCGGCGTGGGAACGGCGTTGACTCCAACTGCAAGAGGGGATGGAGTGTACACTTTGTGCACAGGTTACTTGGTGCACGCCATGTTCTGCTCACAGTCCACCTGCTATTACCATGCGCATTTATCAATACTGATTCTTGCAGAGGGGTAGGTATATGGAAGAAACCCTTGGTAACATCTGTCTACAACAGTGATAATGCAATGTTCAATCATCATCATCAGCACCAGCCTATCTGCTCCCACTGCAGGGCAAAGGCCTCTCCCATAGATCTCCAGTTATCTTGGTCCTGTGCTAACTGCGACCAATTCATCCCCGCAAACTTCTTGATCTCATCTGCCCATCTAACTTTCTGCCGCCCTCTGCCACGCTTGCCTTCTCAAGGGATGCACTCTGTTACCCTTAATGACCAACGGTTATCTTGCCTTCGCATGACGTGCCCTGCCCAAATCCATTTCTTCTTCTTAATTAACACGTGTTTGTTCCCTGATCCACTTTGTTCTCTCCTTGCTCCTTAATGTTACACCTCACCTGCTAGTACCATGAGCATTTACCCAATAGCGATTCTTGCGGGGAAGTACCGAAGAAGCCCTAGATAACATCTGTCTACATCAGTGATATTGCAATGAGCAATACTGAGCACCTAATCAAGAACCTAGGCCTTTCAAAAGATTGAGGACTCTGTTTCGAGGATGAAATGTAAGATCTGCACATTTTTCAAGGCGTCTCTCATGTACCTGGGGCATGAAATCCCTTCCGGCGGGCTCCAACCTTGAAAGAAGCTTCATCAAGGCACAAAAACCGAAAGTCGTTAAGAAACTTGATCCTACACCACCTCTCAATTACAAACCAAGATGAGCAGATGAAGAGCAAAATGCCGCCATTATGGTTGCTTTCGCAAATGCACCCTTCTTTACAGCTTCACTTTTTACGTGTTTTCTTAATTCTCGCAGATCATCTTCTGCATTGCAGCTTTTGCGTGCACTTAATTCCAATGTGGCACTAAGCCTGCAGAAAGAAATGCGATGGGTAAATCGTGCTTGTTCTGATCAGTGGGAGTCGCATAGCCCAAGGTGTCACTTCAGTTTTATGTGAAGCACCCAAAATACAAATTTGTGAGTATGTCATGTATACCAGTACAGCAAAACCTCGTTACAAGAGACACTGTTACAAGAGACACTTGTTTATAAGAGACATTTGAATGAAGATGGTTTGGTTGGTTTTCCTATGTTCGCCATGTTAGCAACATTGCTTACAAGAGAGGAGGAGGAGGAACAACTTTAATTACACAGCATGTCAGCGCAAGACGCGCTGGATGAGAGTGGATCCCTCTTCACAGGATTCCATATGCTGCCTTCGCCACCTGGCCCCTGGTAACCAGCCGTAGCTAATCCTCCAAGGCGGGGCTGGACAGCAAGATCTCCCATCGCTCGCTAGGGGTAAGGGTGGGGTTCTTAGTGGAGGAGTTACTGATGAGGGGTGGGTGTTTTGGGCTGACGTCGCACTCTCCTATCATGTGGCGAAGAGTACCGAGCTGCTTGCATAATGGGCAAGTCTTGTCGTACTGATTTGGGAACATGCTGTTCAGTAAGCGAGGGTGAGGGAAAGATCCTGACTGAATCTGTCGATACAGTACTTGCTGCTCCTGCGTGAGTTCTGGGTGCGGGGCAGGAAGTTTCTGCCTATCCTCTCGATAGTGCCGCACTATCTCTCTGTAGGTCACCATAGGTTCACCTCTGGCCTCCTCCTCAGCCGTTGCCCGGTACATTAACGCGCGGGCCTGTCGGTGGGCAAACTCATTGCCCTCCACCAAGGAGTGGGCTGGAACCCATACTAATTCAACATGGCTCTCTGGAGGTGTTTTGTCCCTCAGGATGCGAAGTACCCGCCGGGGCACCCAGCCTGACTGGAAGTTCCTGTACGCCTGCTGTGAGTCGGTGACAACCTTGGAAATTCCCGAAAGGGTCAGGGCTAGGGCAATTGCCAACTCTTCCGTTTCTTCCACATCTCTGACTTGAAACGATGCGCTTGTAAGCAGCTCGCCCCTAGTTGTCACCACCGCCACTGCTCTAGTCGTCCCCTTGTTTTTCGAGGCAACCGTGAAGACGACACCGTCTTCGCTCTCCAGTAGCCTGTTGAGGGCACGAGCCCTAGCCTCACGCCTGCCGCCATGGTGAGCCGGATTCATGTTCTTTGGGAGAGGCTTGGTCTTGATTGCGTCTAGCCATTTGTCCGCAAGCTGTTCTCGATCGGTCAGCTCTGCCACGCTCCAGCCGATTCTACCCAGGATACGGCGGCCCGCCTTAGTGTGACTCAGCCTCTGTTTTTGGCTGGATAGGTGGCCCTCAACCAGCTCGTCCACTGTATTGTGTAGAGCCATCTGGAGGAGCTTGTCCGTCGACGCACTTATGGGAACTCCGATGGCTTGTTTCACCGCCTTGCGTATTACTGTGTCCACCTGGCTCTTTTCTCCTTTGTTCATCAGGAGGTAAGGTGTGACGTACGTTATTCTTGACACCACAAAGGCTTGTACCAGCCTCAGGGTGTCGTTCTCCTTCAGTCCTCTCCACCTTGTTGCCACCCGCCGAAGCATGTGCAGGATCTGTCCTGAGGAGTGCATAAGCTTGCGCACAGACGTAGTGGCCTTGTTGTCTGCCTGGATGGTGAGCCCCAGAATCTTAACACTGCGCCCTGGAACGATGTCTTCTCCCTCTATGACCACCTTCACGTCTTCCTTCTGTGTCTTGGGCGCCCGAGGGCGGACAACCACCAGTTCAGATTTTTGAGGCGAACATCGCAGTCCACACTCCTTCGCGTATTTACTAACCACATCTGCGCCTGCTTGCAGCGTATCTTGAATCCACCCTAAGGAGCCCGCCTTCGTCGTCCAGAGCGAAATGTCGTCGGTGTAGAGCGCGTGCCCCAAACCATCGACTACCCCGAGCGCCTTGGGCAGGCCTAATAGTGCCATATTAAAGAGAAGAGGCGACAGGACGGATCCCTGTGGGGTCCCCTTACTTCCCAACACTATGGGTGCAGATACTTCTTCCCCCACCTTGATTCGAGCGCTGCGGCCTGTCAGGAAATCCCGCACATAGTTGTATGCCCGCTCTCCGCAGCCTGTGTCCTGAAGGTTGGCTAGGATGCTAGCGTGGGAGACGTTGTCAAACGCTCCTTTGAGGTCCAATGCCAAGATTGCTCTAGGCGATTGCTTGGTGGCTTGTTTCATGACCTCTTCCTTCAGTTGCAGCAGTACGTCCTGCGTGCTTAGGTGCCTCCGAAATCCGAACATAGAGTCCGGCATCTGATCAGTGCTGTCCAGATACAAGAGACCTTGGTTACAAGAGACGTGTTTCTTGGGTCTCTTGAGTGTCTCTTGTAACGACGTTTTACTGTACCTGTATACATAGTCCATCTGTTAAAGGCCAACTGTACTCAAATTTCACCTCGACCGAATTTCTTTTTAATGTGTATAGTACCACCAAATCAGTTGGGACACGATCGGTAGCCCCGTGAAACACCTCGTTGACAGTCAGAAGCGTTTAAGCTGCACCTGCATGCCAGCGGATCGCGTAAACAGCCACGATGCGCCTGCGACGCTCCAGCCGTCCGGGTACACCCTTCTAGCCACCATAGTCCGGCGCTTCTCCTTTGGGCAGCCACGCAGCTGGAGAACCGGTCGAGCTCTGCTGCGAACGCTTCACCCATTTGCTGCCCCACGCGCGTCTGCGGGGCAGCAAATATATGGCTTACACGCAGGCTTGCTCCCGAGCTGC
The DNA here is from genome assembly GCF_048455015.1 of Haemaphysalis longicornis. Classification (NCBI taxonomy): domain Eukaryota; kingdom Metazoa; phylum Arthropoda; class Arachnida; order Ixodida; family Ixodidae; genus Haemaphysalis; species Haemaphysalis longicornis. Next base: position 167,747,445 of record NW_027526295.1, read on the forward strand.
TGACAGTCTGGCCGCTTGCTGAACGGAACTTCAATGGCCGCGCTCTTCTCGATGCAAGTTTGAAAATCACCAATATTTGCTGACCGCTTGCGGTGTCCACGCAGCATATCAGCTGTTGTGTTTTGCATCTTGCGTTCTTTTTCAGCAGACTATATGGAACTAGTGTTTTCAAGAGGTCAAGAGGTCGAAATTTTGAGTGCAGTTTGCCTTTAGGGACGATTTTACATAAAAAATATTGAAAAGAATTAGAAGGCACAGAGAAAGGAAGGCACAATTGAACTAAACAATACATTTTATTGTCGTTTGATGCGCTTAGCAATCGAGGCACACACACAAAAAAAGGCTGTTCACTTGTTATTAAATGTTTGCCGACTGGAGATGTGGTTTGCAGTCATAGAGGACATCTGGCTGCAAGATGTTTGTCAGTACACATTGGCAAAATTCAGGCTGAACAGAATAATTGGATGAGATTTCAGGTATTAAGTGCCATTTCTGACGAATATTTTTCTAGGCAGTACAGAGGGAATTCCATACTTTCTTCATTTGGATCCAAAAATTAACTGCCATAACACAAAAAAGAGCAAAAAGGAAAGCCTTTTTCTTCATTGTGCAGATAGGGGACTATGTCTGCCCCCCACAACCACATATTTATCGCTGACTCTGATATCTCATATTGTTTCCCTTGTGGCATTCATGCTGGTTTGTTGTTTGTTATTCAAAAGTGTTTCATATTCAGATGGCAAATTATTACAATATTGAACACGAGACTGTGCACGGAAGCAGAAGTATATTAAGGTTTCTTTCAATGGCAAGCAAAACTTCGAACGTTCTGGCCACAATAATGTACACAGAAGTTTCGACGGGAGATGCAATTCTTCTAATTAGCTTCTTGCACAAAGGTGAACATTTAATGATCGTTCGAGTGTGCCAAAACTACAGCTAGGAATTTGATCAGAGCACCTGAAGATTTTTGTGCCAACTTTATTGCTAACGAGTGTTCTTCTTGCATGAGAACTTATTTCTAAACCAAAAATGATGATTTTCAAGGAATGTTATGTGCAGGTTGTGCACACAATAAAGACAAAGAAAATGTGGTTCTTGGGGGAACAACGGGAGCAGGCTCGAAATATATGGTACCGCCTCCCTTTGATGCATGACGGCATTAAGAAACTATGCATGCTCCAAAACTTCAAGTGCATTTTATGGTTCCCGACTTTGAGAACAAACATCTAAAAAAAACTATACGCTCCTTTTTTTTCTTGTTAGCATAATTACTCCCTTTTCACATTGAAGGGAAAACACTACAAGGAGCTTCTACTCAGTTATCTTGTCTGGACTGATTGGAGAAAAGTAGGGAGGAGGGGGGGGGGAGGTAACATCTGGAGTAGGATTTACACCTACCTCCCCGCCTTCCCGCTCTTTTCCTGTCGGTGCGCGCTGTATGGGGATGGCGTCAAGAGAAAAAAAAAAGTCAGTAAATCAGCCAAACACTCGATAGTGTAGGCATCAACATATGTAATCCCCTGCTAAAAGTAGAGCGAACTATCCTACATTGATGGTAAGCTTCTTCCCAAAAATGATGGATCCACCGCAGGGATCAGATTAATATATACTTGTACATGCTCTGGGAGCCCAGGACTGATAATTAACCTAGGAACCGCGGTGATCGCACCTCTAGCAGGAAACAAAAGGTCTATAACAACGTAGCTGTTGTTGCTGGCCGTAATGTGTGTGGTGTGCGGCATCATAAAACCACGGGTATAGTTACTCCCACCGTTCACCGCGCATGTGAGCACGCGCCTTACGAGGAGCGCCCGGCGTCGTCCAGGGTTGCGCGTGGCGCTCGCAAAAAATACCAAGAAGCGTCCGCGCGCCAGGGGGAGCACAAAACAGCTCGCGCTGCAGACGCCCAGTTGGCCAATGTTCTAGCGCCTGCTGACGCCGTTGGGAGAATTGTGAAACCCTGCGGACAAAACGATCCAGGCCCGCCGGCCATGAACTTTCAGCGCCAAATTCAGAAATCCATGACCCGCGACGGCACGTCTGGCTTCGTGCACCGCCACGCCGCAGATGGGGGCGTTCGCGGAAAGTGCACGCACGAGGAAGAAGCCGCGTACCGACAAGCGCAGCGTGATGCTAAATTGCTAATCGAGAATGTCAACGTCGACGTCGATCTGACACACCACGATATATGCTGCGAAGAGGCGACGACGAGCCGAAGACCCCGAGTACGGCCAGCGAGAGAGCCATGAATCGGGAGTGAATGCGACGACTGCGCGAGAATCCCGAGGTGAGAGCTAGAAGCGGAACGCGGACGGACCGGTGACGTGAAGTCTGCAATGACGATGATGAGATTGCAATGCAATCTTGCAGAACACTTGCCGACTCCATATGTCCATATGATTGGCTTGAGGAAATGATGACGACGGAACGTGTAAATAAACTATTTCAAGCGTACTGCATAGTGCGGTGCCCGCCACTGCAGATCCGGCGCTGAACTTTTTTTTTCGTCTGCGCTATCCTTGGTGCTATCCTTCCTTCGGCGTGCAGTGAAAGACGGGAACACTTTACGCACCGTCGGAAAAAAGTGCATGCGCTGGACGCTGTACTAAAAAGAAAAATCAATGAGACAAGCAGCGCTGTCTGAATGAATTCAGCGAGCACACCCAAATCTACACCTCGAGCCGGTCGTGAGTCAGACCAGTTAGACCCGCATGCACAATGAACCCTGCGGATTAGGTAAACATTGGGGAATGGTGCTACTTGGGATGTGTTATCCGCCATGGGCGCAATTTCGAAGTTTCCAGCTATAACAACTGAAAGTAAACAGCATAGAGAAACATTGAATTTGACCATAAAATATGCTCAAAAACAAGAATTGTGAAACTTTCTCACCTTGATATACTACCCGTACAATCATTCCGTTCATCGGCGTCGGTGGTTCAGTGGTAGAATACTCGCCTGCCACGCGGGTGGCCCGGGTTCGATTCCCGGCCGACGCAGTATTTTTTTTTTCTTGCGTCGTTTAATTCGAGAGAAGCTTATCTGAGGACAATCGCTCACACGTGCTATTCCCGTATTCTTCGAGACCACATCGCGAAAATAAATGCGACAACCGACCATACGAATCGCCAAACGGTGCGGGACACCCAGCCCCGCAAATTGAGTGCTTCAGGACAAGCAGGGCCGTAGCCAGAGGTGGGGTTTGGGGGTTTGAACCCCTCCCGAAATCTTTTCCACGCAGCGCATAAGCAATACTTGCTGTTGCTTTCGGCAAAAGTACCCCCTTCCCAAAACCAATAACCCCCTCTGAAAAAAAATTCTGGCTACGGCCCTGATATATGTATCTACAACGACAGACAGCAACAAATAAATTTATTAAACCTGTAAACAACTTCAAGTTGAGTAACACACACACACACACACACACACACACACACATATATATATATATATATATATATATATATATATATATATATATATATATATATATATATATATATATATATATATATATATATATACAGAAAGAAATGCTGGCAGTCTACAACGCCAAAGAAGGCATAGGGGAACAGTTAGACGATTTATTACTGTTAGTGACGTTACATTATTTTTATTTTATTATTAATTACGTGAGAACGAAAGAAAGAAAAACACGCGCCCAGAGTGGGGACCGAACCCACGCCTTTCGATTAGATCTCGAATGCCTTACCAATTCGGCTATCTGGGCGACTGTGTTCTCCTTCGCTTTCTGGGGTATTTATATTTACTGCAACTGTATCTGACGCTTGAGGGTGGTAGCCAGCGCCACTCAGACTACACGGGGAGAAGGGGACCTTCTTTTTAACCCCCGGGGCGTGACGCGAAGGTCTACAGCCTGTCATAAGCGGGTAACTGGCGGGAAACCCTCTTATGCTACCTTGGCATCAAGGCTGCCAGAACCGAGGCCCTCGTTAAGCTTTCGCAAGATAATATGGTTTGGAAATGAGGGGTTCGTTAGCAAATACAGAAAGAAATGCTGGCAGTCTACAACGCCAAAGAAGGCATAGGGGAACAGTTAGACGATTTATTACTGTTAGTGACGTTACATTATTTTTATTTTATTATTAATTACGTGAGAAAGAAAGAAAGAAAAACACGCGCCCAGAGTGGGGACCGAACCCACGCCTTTCGATTAGATCTCGAATGCCTTACCAATTCGGCTATCTGGGCGACTGTGTTCTCCTTCGCTTTCTGGGGTATTTATATTTACTGCAACTGTATCTGACGCTTGAGGGTGGTAGCCCTTTCTTTCTCACGTAATTAATAATAAAATAAAAAATAATGTAACGTCACTAACAGTAATAAATCGTCTAATACCCGTGCTACACGAGCGTTTGGAAGGACATTTGAGTCAAAGGGCCTTTGAAATTTCAAATGTCCTTCGAACTTGAAGGAGTTCCACCGATCTACACGACGATTTTCAAAGGCAGTTGAAAGTTTCCACGTTCGCCCGCCATGTTTTGGTGTCGCCACTGCTGCCATGTTTCGTTCTTGGCGAAAATGTAATTTTAGAGTTAAAATGGGAAAAAAAGCAATTGTTAGAGATCAAATTGATAACAACCTACAAGCGCGCACAAAACCTGCACAAGGCAGCCAGTTTCTTTTTGTCTTTTTTCGCACCGCCGGTGTTGAGAGTACCAAGTTACCTGGTAATCGCAGAGCGAGTGACAGAGAACGAAAACAAGTGAACAAGTGAAAAACTATGAAGATCTTGCACTTGAAACACAGTTTTACTTGTAAATAATTGTTTTTGTTATTACGGCTTGCAGAAACTGAGCCCGAGGGTACGACCGTTCGTGTTTCAAAGGCCTTTGAGACTCTCAAAGGTCAGTTGTCGTGCTCCTTTGACTCAAATGGCATTTCAGTCAAAGGCCTTTGAAAAACGTCGTGTAGCAGCTCAAAGGTGTCATTTGAGTCAAATGACATTCGACTCGAAGGCCTTCGAAACGCTCGTGTAGCACGGGTATAACTGTTCCCCTATGCCTTCTTTGGCGTTGTAGACTGCCAGCATTTCTTTCTGTATTTGCTAACGAGCCCCTCATTTCCAAACCATATTATCTTGCGAAAGCTTAACGAGGGCCTCGGTTCTGGCAGCCTTGATGCCAAGGTAGCATAAGAGGGTTTCCCGCCAGTTACCCGCTTATGACAGGCTGTAGACCTTCGCGTCACGCCCCGGGGGTTAAAAAGAAGGTCCCCTTCTCCCCGTGTAGTCTGAGTGGCGCTGGCTACCACCCTCAAGCGTCAGATACAGTTGCAGTGAATATAAATACCCCAGAAAGCGAAGGAGAACACAGTCGCCCAGATAGCCGAATTGGTAAGGCATTCAAGATCTAATCGAAAGGCGTGGGTTCGGTCCCCACTCTGGGCGCGTGTTTTTCTTTCTTTCTTTCTCACGTAATTAATAATAAAATAAAAATAATGTAACGTCACTAACAGTAATAAATCGTCTAACTGTTCCCCTATGCCTTCTTTGGCGTTGTAGACTGCCAGCATTTCTTTCTGTATTTGCTAACGAGCCCCTCATTTCCAAACCATATTTAAATTAGGCATAGAGATAGGCAAGGTCTCCTGCCACGCGCGTGGCACGAGCTATGCCCCCCTGGCAACGGCTGCTGCCACGCGTGACGTCATAATGACGTCATGAAGACGTCTTAACATTAATAATTGTCATTATTTTGTGTAGTGTAGTCCGAAATACACTTTTTTTTTATTTGCAGTACAAAATAACGCACCATTGAACTGCTAAAACTTTTCTAAACAAACAATTTTTGTTCTTGCGGGAGCAGCCGGCGATGTTGCTGCCCTGCTGCTGCCAGCTGCCGTATCGCGTACATGGAGTCGCGTAACCGAAAGCTGGACGAAGCTCCGATTTTCTCGGGCCGACAACGTAGATAAACCGGAGTTCATATTGTTAGAAGCACTATCTGAAAACGTGAGAAAGTTGCTTGTGATTATGTATTGCGTGGGGACCCAGCCAGCCTTTCCAGACCGCAGAAAAATAGCCGCTCTCGAGTAATGTTGACCTGTGGCCGCTTGTTATGCTTGGTGTACGCCGATGGTACCTGCGTACAGTTTCAGCGTACGTGAGACGACATCGCACAGCCGACTGGCCCCGTTCTAACAAGCTACGTTCTACACAAGAAAAGACACCGTTCGAGCGTAATTCTGTGAACCTTCCGACGCATGTCGGCGCGGCGGAAACGGAAAAAATGGTCCCGGAAAAAATGGTCCCGGAAAAAATGGTCCCGGAGAAAATGGTCCCGGAAAAAATGGTCCCGGAAAAAAGGGTCCCAGTGACCATCTAGGAAAAAATGGTCCCATGGCCCAGCCAACGTGTTTCCCTTCAAGTTAGTCCGATCTGAACTTTGTTGCAGTTTGATATGATCCCTTTGCGTTTGAGCTAAATGTTTGACAAAGAGATGGAATGCTTTAATATTCCTATAAGGGGCCGAAATTAACGCCTTTGGAGGCTAAAATATAACAAAGAAAATTGGGTAGACAGACAGACGGACGGACGGACGCTTTGATGGATGGATGGATGGATGGATGGATGGATGGATGGATGGATGGATGGATGGATGGATGGTAGGGATGAGCATGGATTAAACATTTTAATGCAAGTAATTGGATTAAAACCAAACAAGCAACTGCGAGGCCTGGAACCGTCGGTTTAGTAGCTTAGTCGAACACAGCCATCTCAATGTCCGGAAGGTCATAGAAGCTCTACGACGCTGCGAGGTTTCGTCAGTATCGGTGAAAATTGCACAAGAAGCCGTGGGAGCTCCATCAAAGAAGCTCACAGCGTCGTCCCTGGTCTAGGACATTTCGGTGCAAGGCGTATCGGTGCAGGACGTTTCGGTGCAGATGTTTCGGTGTACGGATATTTCGGTGTACGTACATATCGGTGTATGAATACCGTTTCGCTGCACGGATACCTCCGTGCGCAAACATTTCGGCGACCGAATTATCGTGTGATTGCTTGTTTGAAACAGCTGTTATATTTTTATTTTCGCTTAACATGGGTTGTAGACAACAATCTAGCACAGCGCTTGCATTTTTAGATTGGTGCCGTCTTCAATTTTTTCCAGGTATTTTTAGAAACTGAACATTTGCATATTTTTCTTTAATACCTCGTTCATTTTAGCAAGACAGACGTTCTTGGTTCGATTAACCGGCTTTACTCGAACACGACTTTTTCGTACCTTGGCTTCGGGACCAATTTTTCCGGGACCATTTTTTCCTACCTTGGATTTGGGACCATTTTTTCCGGGACCATTTCTTCCGGGACCATTTTTTCCAGGACCATTTTTTCCGGGACCATTTTTTCCGGGACCATTTTTTCCTACACCCCGGCGCGGCGGCATCTGCTATCAACAGTTTGCACCACGGCAAGTTCAGAATGCTTAAATGGGCGACCTGAAATCGCGGTGTGTGTTCTCTCGCCAAAAGATAATCGGAGTGTACAGTGCCGAGGACGAAGGGTAGTGGCGGCAACTGTTTTTTACTAGGCACATGTGCGCATTACAATTACAGACAATTGCGCCAAGAATATGAAAGGTAATCTTTGGTGTCCCCACACATGTACCGCGTACGTACCACTACAGTAGATCTCCTCATCTGAAATATTAGCAAGGAAAACTTCCGAAAATGGGAAGTTCTTATTTTCTAGTGGGCGAAATTGTAGCTTAAAATTTGTTTTACACCCACGATACGTTTTATGAGCAGAAAAGTCTTGTGAGCATGCGCCACAAGCATCATAATTGCATGATATTCAGCGCTTAAAAAGATTTCCTAGTAGAAACCAAAGACTTTGTAGTAGAATACATGATTCTACGACAGTTTAGAACCTGCGACCTTCAAAAGGTAGACTAGCTAGGCGCTTCATCTCATAGCTACTGCACTGGTATAACTTTCACGTCTCACTGTACCGTGGTATACGCTATGTTGGCCAGACTTGACTGAGTCCCTCATGCAAAGGAAGTTAATTCGGGACACCCAGACGATAGGGTCAGAGAAGAGGCTGTACAGACGGTAATAGGAAGGGTGTACACTTGGCCGGCCATCATGTCTAATACACATACATGCACTCCAGCATATGAAAACCTATGGGTTCTGCACAGGCTCAATAAGCAACGTCAAAGAGAATCTTAAGATGTGCCTGGAACGTGAAAGCATCCACGCATTGTTTGTGTAAACAGGTATAAGCAGCGAGCATGCTGCAAATGTAATTGATAGGCAAACGTCAAGGCTGTCATGGGGCGAATTTAACAAAAAGAAATGGTGAAAAAGATCCCAATTTCAAACTACATTGATGTTATATGTGCATGCACTATAAACACAGTCATCAGTATGTTAACTGTACGTAAACACTCAAGTGATATGATCAAACGGAACTAGAGGCCCCACTGCAATCGCCCAGTTATGTTTCTTTGCAGTGGAATAGGTCGGTATCTGTTAGTCGCACAAACAAGATTCTCTGATGGCATGGAGAAATAGCTGGAAAGTGGCTATGGAGCTCCAGCTGCTTTACACATTTTCTGTAATACCAGTTATTTGTTTAAAGTTTGCAATAAAATTGATGTCATTTGTTAGTCTTTTTAATTAATGAACGAAACTTTTCGTGGCCACAGAACAGTGGTCGATAAACAAATGCTCACTTTCTTTGGTGGCTTGTAACGATTCACTAGAATTTCACATGGCCAACCCAAGGAATCCATGGCTCGTACACTGCAGGGTAGTGCTAGTCTCCAAAAACATTTGACAGGACTGGAAACTAGCGTGGCCCACAGGCTCCATAGGTGGAAACCAGTAGCCCACCCACACAGTGCCATAAAACAGCTAATGAGTGAGTTTCTGCTAAATATTAAGCAGGTTCAAAGGGTAGGTTCACATTGATAGATATTATGCCATCGTTCACTGTACGTAGATTAACTATTTAACGGGCACAATAGTCATTGTTGTTATTTGGGACAGTTCTTGAAGGGTTGCCTAAATGTTCTTCAACAAAACAAAAAGTGAAAGCTCTCAGTTAGGGATTTTAAAAACATTGTTTAGCCTCTCCAGCAATTGTCCCAGCCTGAAGGAACTCGGCTGATAGTTGGTGCCGACTGTCGTCCTCGCTTGCTAGCTCCCTGACCAAGCACATGAATGCAGTGACTAAGAAAGATGGTGACCAAAGTGAGAAGAGAAGGTGGTTCCCGTACAACAGCCCTTGATCATCTAAACACCAGAAAAAAGCGCCGATGACTCACAGGCCACGACTAGGGCATTAAAATACCTTTTGACATGCATTTACAGGGCATTTACAACCTTTTATCAAAAAAATCTTATGATTACACACAGTCCCTCCATGGAAGGGGTTTGTTTCTGACAAGGTCATTGAAATTTGTTATTAGTAACAACATAAACTCGTCATTGGTCCCTTTCATTCAGCACACTTACGGGCTTCGTTTTAAAAACCCTGCTGTTTCTATTTCACGTATAAATAAACTGCTTATGCAATATTCTCTTATTTACCTATGTTCGAAGTAAACTGTGTTATACCGTAAAATGTGATGTGCCGAGTGCATGCAGGTGTAACATTCTTCAATGGGACATGCAGAACATGCAGCTCAGTGCTGATAAACTTATATCAGTGAAAATAAAGCTTCCCATGTTGCTTCTTTATTTTTGTAACTATTCTCTCTACCAAATACCTTGGTGGTAACTTAACTAAGCTCACCTTTTCCCTAGAACTTTATAATTTTTTTGCCCTGCAATTATGCATTCTCAGCTGGAGCATGCCTGCTGAATTCAGGCCCCAACCACACTTAGCTATTTCTCAATTGCAGCTGTATGAAATGTTGCTCTTTAGGTTTTTCCAATGATTTCCAACAGGCCATTTAATTGGTGTCAAAACCATTTTATACCTTTAATTGCTATTTATAGCAAATTTCATAACACATTTTGTTGTAACCTCATTCAATGATTTTGTTACCCCGCCAGCCTGGTTCATAAATCTTTGCGTGAACATGCTCGTCTTGCAGCTAATCTGCAGTAACAGACACCACACATTTTGGCTTTCCAGCGTAGCTTTGGTGTCCGCAAAAAGGAATCTTTTTCTTGGCTCGTCTGCAGCACTTTGTAGAAAAAGATCACTTGCTGGTTTGGCTTTCCCGCAGGACTCTAGTGTAGTGCACGAGAGTATTGCTTGCTTATTCCTTTTTTGTTGAGGTTTTAATGCTGTGCATCTTCCAGAAGAACCCTGGCATTTTGTTTAGAAACGGAGCTTCACAGCACAAACAGTGCACAGAAAGTAGAGCTACTCACTTTTTGCATAGACACGGAAGTTTGGCAGATCACTTGTCATTGACAAGCAAGTGTTTGATTTCTGGCTTAAGGTGCAACGCTGGGATAGTTTACTAGTTGGGGGGAAAAACGCAGCGCTGATAAACGGTACTGAAGTACTAGGAAAGGTGCCGTGATCAACATGGTTTTCATGTGTTGGCAGCTTTTTGGTCCAGTGTTTTTCATGAATTTTTTTCTTGGTCCAGTGTTTTTGCAGAAGTTCCGGGGGCCTTAACATGGCCTGCTTTTGTGCAACAAAAATGTCAACAGTGAAGCACTTATCAATGCTCACATGCTGCTCATTGATACCAGAGCAAAAGTACGTTCAGCAGTCATTTTATTGTTAAAGCCATGCATGATCCATACACCTTCCAGCTGTACTGCAACTTTCACAACCACCGACAGGCATTCACATCCACGCACGTGGCGTTGGCTCCAGTTCTTGCACAAGGTATTAAGAAGTACTCTCGGTAGTGGGCAATGTCACGCTCGACACCAACCATTACCCCGAAGTTGTAGTTGATGAACTATTTTTTTAAGCCTGTTAGCTTAAAGGATTGTTTAAGTGCCCGTTTTGTGAAAGAAAAAGAAACAGCTAATGGGCACACAACACACAACCCGTGAATGTGTTTTCTAGCAGCTGGCTTCTGACGAGACTTGCATCATTGTAAACGAAATGTGGGACATTTTATAATGCCCCTTATCACTAAGTAAATTCACTTGAGCAATTTTCCAAAACAGTTTACACAGCGCGGAGTTAAAAAGCAATAGAATGTGAAACGTCCCCTCACAATTGGAAACTCTTCCTGTTCACTACCCCAAAGGCTTTGACTATAGCTTTCACAGTAGACGCTTAAGCACGCTTGCAGATGCAGGAGGAAGTTCTGTTAACGAGCCAATCAAAATACATACTCAAAGCAGATGCAGGAGGAAGTTCTGTTGCCTAACCAGGTTAGAGGAGGCGAAAGGTACTAGAGCGAAGGAAAGGGAAATAAAAGCCAAGCAGTAATTTTAAGCCTTGCCTATCATTTCATTAAGACTTCCTAAGTTGAAAGCACAATGGTACTAAGCAACAAATCTGAGCATAGATGAACAATAACTGAATTGTCACTTGTTAACCTTATGCACCAGACTTTTAAAGGACTATTAGCAGAAGTTCCAAACTTGGCTCACACGGCGATCTTATCGGCTGCACTTCTCCCATGCTTGCACAGTTGGGGCTTGAGCCTCCTTGCACAAGAAGCCAGCCAGTCAGCGAATGGTTTCAGTGGTATCTTGAATAGATATATCTTTGGACGGGCAGTTGGGCTCCACGGCAGTGAAACTGCGCTCCCTTCACGGATTTTGCAGCGCCACGTGCACAGATCGTTTCTGTGGAATAGTCAGGATACATTTCTCGGCGACAGTACTACTGCCCCGGGGGAAAAATTGCAGAAGCTACATGCGAGATCGGATTGCGTTCGATGATGCCGTGCGCTACCTGACGACACTCGATTCGTGCACACGCTGACACTACGTCGCTCGCCACGGCGCGACGCGATGGAAAATACTGATCTCTACGTTTTATAATTGAGCCACCACTCCAGAATCAGAACACAAGGCTTGGCATGGAAGAAGCGAGGCACAAGTAGACAACAAATGCAGGCGCGTAAAGCCGATAGGCCGATAGCACGCGAACTGCAAAACAACGTGAAGCTTACAAAATATCAAACGACAACAGTACAGTTCTAGGAGCATGTAAAAAGCGGGGCGAAGCAGCGTGCAGAAAACAATTAGTTAGGCTTACCAAGACGTGCAACAGCAAGTTCACAAAAAATACCCAATCTAAATAATTACAAGCACACCTCCCAACAAGAAAAAAGCGCCGCGAGGCAGCCGCTACAGGGAGATAAGGACGTAACGATGCGTCAGGCCTGCCATTCGAACCACGGGCGGAGAACATCGGGACACAAAACGCGAACACCCTGCTGCCGTCGTCGTTAACACAAAAAAAGTGGCATGATCAAATGACGTAAATATGACGTTTGTTTTGTGACGTCACAGGAAGTCACGTGATTACTTTAGCTCGACGTCACTTCTGCGTGGCAGCAGCTGTTGCCAGGGGGGCGCAGCTCGTGCCACGCGCGTGGCAGGAGACTTAACCATTAAATTAGAGTCACCACGAAAAACATAACAATATTTAATACGACGTTTCGGCTGGCAACCAGCCTTTTTCAAGTGAAGAACATAGGTCGAATACAGGCTATATGTAGGCTCGCAAGGAGCGCTGTGAGCACGTGGGCACATTATTTCAAAAGTGTACAAGAAGGAAATACAGCAAGAAACAAGTGGGAGAAAAAAAAAAAACGTACTGCACGACTGGGCGCGCAGATAATACATCTCAATATACAACGCGGCGAAAAGCAAAAGCGAGGCACTTAGGAAGTGTGTTTCCGTCAGCCACCGCCCACCCACGCACAGCAATATTAAGAAAAGTAAACAAATAAGGAAGGGGTACTGGGCATCTTACTCCAAAGGAGCGGAAACAACCTGCCGTATAAGGCGGAAGCGTAGAATCGACAATTAGTCATCCAGACACTGGGGAACGCAAAATGGCAGAAGGCGACGTTCAATTTCAAGAATGCAGGTGGGAGGATTAGCGAGGGGGCCGCGTCCTCAAAGGAAAGTGCCGCCGCTTTGGGAGGAGACCAGATAATAGCCACAAATGGCTTATCCGCGGCCCGCGTCCGGGGCACAAGGCGGACAATGACGACTCCTCGAAGGGCGCCGACGCGACAGAGCTGTGCGTGAGCCACCCAAGAAGAGCGCAGGCTGTGCGAGGATTTTGAGAAATGACACACAAGGCAGGAAATAAACAAAGAAAACAGCACACAGAAAAAAGCAGTTGAACGAGCCCCCGGCTCATGACATGAAGTGGATAGATACAACAAATTGTCAGCTTACATTTGATATTTTTGCAAGTAACATGGGTTTGCACATTATGAAAAAAGTAAAAGAAAGATGTGGCGCACGTACGAGAACAAATCTCCAATGATCTTAAAAAAAAAAAAAGAGACACTTTGTAGCTAGTCATCAATGGCAGATAAATTCGCACACAGCATTCTTTAAACAAACTGACAAACGAAAGAATACAAAGAATACACGTGTACAAATCGTAGAACATGGGGAACCATAGCAGTGAACAAAAATAGCTTACAAAGTGACATTTCGGGCAAAAGAGCAATGAAGCATACGGAGAAAATAAGTTATTTACAACACTAGACCGAATAGTGCTTGGAAAGTGTAATGATGGGATACAGCAAGATTTCGTGCAGGAGAAGCATTAAAGCATACAGAAAAGTAACCTGCTGACAACGATGAATCATCCAACGGTTGAGAAGTGGTAACGTGCGATACGTGCCGCTGCAAGGTCTACGTTTGAAGGCACGACAGCCTTCCCTGAGACTCATTGATACCTTTTGTGAGAGTGTTATATTTGTGGATCAGATAAGATTCGCAGGCTTCCCTGTCGAAATGGGTTTTAAATCCTGATTGGAGCACTGTGGCCTTAAATTGATCGAACGGGTGTTTCAAAGAGTTGATATGTTTTGAAAGGGGGAGATAAGGTTTTGTTTTTGCATCGGATCTGTGATTATTGATGCGAGTTCTAAAAGAATTTTCAGTCTGTCCGATATATTGCGCACCACAATCACCACATTCTAGGAGGTAAACTATATTTGCAGTGTCACAATTAAAATTGCCCCTGATCTGCATGGAAAAGTCAGATTCCCTGCTCTGAGCGCTTGTTGTTGGTGTCATCATTAGACACAATTTGCACCGGGGTTTTCCACATGGTGTGGAACCTGTGAAACTAGTTTCTCTTGATCGAGATGATGTTACAATGTCTCTGATGTTTCTTGCCCGGCGATACACCACGCGTGGTGGGTCTGGAATGACGTGCTTCATTTTTTCACTCTGGAGCAAGATGTTGTGGTGTCTTCTTAAAATTTCATTGACGTTTGGGCCAGATGCCGAATATGTCAGAATCAGATTGGTTTGTGACCTCGAAGCGGAGGTTTTATTGCCACTAATAAGGCTAGAACGCTCCTGTTCTGATGCCTTCCTGATTGAATCGTCAATGAGTGGTAGTGGGTATTTTTGTCGTGCGAGGTCAATGCGGAGCTGATCACAATTAGAAGCGAAGTCATTTTGGTTAGAGCAAATTCTGCGGAAGCGTAGGGCTTGGCTGTATGGAATGGCCGTTTTGCAGTGTCTCACATGGCTGCTATGAAAGTTCAAATATTGGTGTCGGTCGGTGGGTTTTCTGTACACAGAAGTATCCAGTCTGTGTCCGTTAGTTGTTATCTGCACGTCAAGGAAATTTATTGTAGAGGTTGAATACTCATGTGAGAATGAGATATCACTGTGAGCACTGTTGAAATCGGATATGAATTGTTTCAGGGCTTCCTCACCATGAGACCAAACCAAGAAAATGTCGTCGATGTACCGCTTGTAAAACAGTGGTTTTAAAGGGAAGTTCTCCAAGAACTGTGTCTCAAGGGTTCCCATGAATATGTTTGCATAATTTGGGCCTATTTTTGTCCCCATAGATGTGCCACTTATTTGGACGTAGTGCTGGTTATTGAATTCAAAATTGTTTAATTCAAGTGCCCACGTGCTCACAGCCAGGGCCGTAGCCAGAGGGGGGGTTTGGGGGTTCGAACCCCTCCCGAAATCTTTTCCAGGCAGGGCGTTAGCAATACTTACTGTTGCTTTTGGCAAGACTACCCCCTTCCCAAAACCCATAACCCCCTCCGAAAAAAATTTCTGGCTACGGCCCTGCTCACAGCGCTCCTTGCGAGCCTACATATACCCTGTATTCGACCTATGTTCTTCACTTGAAAAAGGCTGGTTTCCAGCCGAAACGTCGTATTAAATATTATGTTTTTCGTGGTGACTCTAATTTAATATACTATTCAGCTGCCAAGCCCTGCACTGTTCTATGTAACCTCATGGCTTCTGACCCCGTCACCACGAAGATCATAAGTTGGAAATTTCCCCGCACGTTAACCTCATCGGTAGTGATCGGTGACTTCCAAGTACGGCACATTCACAACCATTTTGATGCATCTCGCCATGGAACCCCAGCATTCGTGTCACAACGAGGAGCGACCATCCAAGATATCCCCGCACTGATGGACTTCGTGCCACGCACCACGAACCATTGTGCTCCATGTTGGCACGAACGATATCGCCAAAACGCCGGCCAGAGTCACCTTTCAACGGTACGAGAAGCTTCTCGCTTCCATCAGGCATGACCATCCTCAAATCCGTACCGTCTATGCGACTCTCATCCTCCCTCGCTGCCCTGATCGGCGCCGACAACGGAGCAACTGGCGGGCCGTGCACCGCTTCAACTCAGAAGCCTGCCGGTTTAATGACCTTCTTCGCCGGCATTGTCTCCGCACCAGGGGCATCTTCTACCTGGTCCACGGCCTTGAGTGGCTGCCCTCGGCCCGGGTGTTTGCCGCGGATGGGATCCACCCCAACTTTGGCGGCGTCGCCATCATGGCCAGCCACCTGCATCGGGCCTTGTTGAGAAACTTTGCACGCAGTCCGTCGACATGGCTACAACACGCTGCCAGTGCCCCATCCCAACAAGAGCAAGGACAGGCCCCACCTCCACTCCGCCTCCACCAACAGCCGCTGCTCTATCCTCCGAGGCCCCCTCAACCAGGCCTCGATATTCCGATGTCGTCCGGGGAACACGCCGAGATTGACTTCCTGAAGAGCCCCCAGGTGAACCCGGTGCCCATCCATTTTCTAGAGAATTTTTAAAACTAAGGAAAGTTGTGGAAAAAAGAATTCGATATGAACATCACGTTAGCAGCTTAATTGTATACAGGAAATCAGGCATTGCCCCAAAAGGTTTAATAATTAACCTCAAATCAGCTACCTCTGACCTCTCGCCTACTCACGAGGCAAACTGGCGGAGCATACTACATAAGGCATCGATGGATCTTTTGAGCATTGTAATCGAACATGAGCAGTGTTGCCTCAATGCCTTAAAAAAGGAAGAAATCTCTCTACTTAAAAAAATTCATTTGACTACGCAAGAAAAGACCGAACTAGAAATGTTTAAACTGAACAAAACAAGCCATTTTTCCGCTCTCAAGGCAAAAAAAAATGCTCCGCGACGGTGTTGATTTATCCCTATCCGAACCTAGCACATCATCTTCCCATAATGATGTACCCGAGCCCGACACTCCTGATAATGTAGTCAACCTTTCCACCGTTACTCTTTCAAAGGATGAATTGAGCGCATTGTCTAAGGGGCTATCCTTTTGTCCCTCCACTGGAAAATTAAATGAGCTGCAACTGTACAAGGATCTAGAAAATTTCTCACGCTCACTCCGGTTAAAAGAGTACTATCATGATGTCCCCAGAGATGATAACACAGGACCGAGCCTTCCATCAGTTAGCCATTGGATGCCACCACCACAACGCGACAAGTATATGGATACGTACATCAAGGCGGTTCAAAAAGATGTCATAGCGGAATATAGAAAGCGCACCTCCTACAGACCGAATCTCACAGGAAAGGAACAGAGGGCACTAGAAATCCTTAACACCCGCTCTGACATCATTATAAAGCCCGCGGACAAGGGAGGAGCCATTGTTGTCATGAACCAAACGGATTATAACACTGAAGCGCAAAGGCAATTAGGTGACACGTCTTTCTACCAGCCCCTTGCGGCCGATCCGACATTAGAATACAAAGAACGAGTCCGCAGTACCATAATTGAACTTAGGGATGAAAAAATGATAGACAAAAAAACTGCGCGAGCTCTTATTCCATTGCACTGCACGCCAGGACGTTTTTACCTTCTTCCCAAAATTCACAAATTCAACAATCCGGGCAGGCCCATAGTCTCTGGCATAGGAACCGTGACCGAGAACATTTCTAGCTATGTCGACAACATTATAAGGGAAATTCCGCCCACATTCAATTCGTACATAAAGGATACTACTCATTTTCTAAGTGAAATAAAAGACCTCACGATACCGGATGGCTCCTTCCTTGTAACATTAGATGTAGCCTCTTTGTATACAAACATACCTCACGCCGGTGGAATAGAATCCGTCATAAGAGCCTACGAAACTTCACAAGAGGACAAACCTATTGACAGCAACACTTTGGCCCAACTGTTAACTTTAATACTTGAATTAAACAATTTTGAATTCAATAACCAGCACTACGTCCAAATAAGTGGCACATCTATGGGGACAAAAATAGGCCCAAATTATGCAAACATATTCATGGGAACCCTTGAGACACAGTTCTTGGAGAACTTCCCTTTAAAACCACTGTTTTACAAGCGGTACATCGACGACATTTTCTTGGTTTGGTCTCATGGTGAGGAAGCCCTGAAACAATTCATATCCGATTTCAACAGTGCTCACAGTGATATCTCATTCTCACATGAGTATTCAACCTCTACAATAAATTTCCTTGACGTGCAGATAACAACTAACGGACACAGACTGGATACTTCTGTGTACAGAAAACCCACCGACCGACACCAATATTTGAACTTTCATAGCAGCCATGTGAGACACTGCAAAACGGCCATTCCATACAGCCAAGCCCTACGCTTCCGCAGAATTTGCTCTAACCAAAATGACTTCGCTTCTAATTGTGATCAGCTCCGCATTGACCTCGCACGACAAAAATACCCACTACCACTCATTGACGATTCAATCAGGAAGGCATCAGAACAGGAGCGTTCTAGCCTTATTAGTGGCAATAAAACCTCCGCTTCGAGGTCACAAACCAATCTGATTCTGACATATTCGGCATCTGGCCCAAACGTCAATGAAATTTTAAGAAGACACCACAACATCTTGCTCCAGAGTGAAAAAATGAAGCACGTCATTCCAGACCCACCACGCGTGGTGTATCGCCGGGCAAGAAACATCAGAGACATTGTAACATCATCTCGATCAAGAGAAACTAGTTTCACAGGTTCCACACCATGTGGAAAACCCCGGTGCAAATTGTGTCTAATGATGACACCAACAACAAGCGCTCAGAGCAGGGAATCTGACTTTTCCATGCAGATCAGGGGCAATTTTAATTGTGACACTGCAAATATAGTTTACCTCCTAGAATGTGGTGATTGTGGTGCGCAATATATCGGACAGACTGAAAATTCTTTTAGAACTCGCATCAATAATCACAGATCCGATGCAAAAACAAAACCTTATTTCCCCCTTTCAAAACATATCAACTCTTTGAAACACCCGTTCGATCAATTTAAGGCCACAGTGCTCCAATCAGGATTTAAAACCCATTTCGACAGGGAAGCCTGCGAATCTTATCTGATCCACAAATATAACACTCTCACAAAAGGTATCAATGAGTCTCAGGGAAGGCTGTCGTGCCTTCAAACGTAGACCTTGCAGCGGCACGTATCGCACGTTACCACTTCTCAACCGTTGGATGATTCATCGTTGTCAGCAGGTTACTTTTCCGTATGCTTTAATGCTTCTCCTGCACGAAATCTTGCTGTATCCCATCATTACACTTTCCAAGCACTATTCGGTCTAGTGTTGTAAATAACTTATTTTCTCCGTATGCTTCATTGCTCTTTTGCCCGAAATGTCACTTTGTAAGCTATTTTTGTTCACTGCTATGGTTCCCCATGTTCTACGATTTGTACACGTGTATTCTTTGTATTCTTTCGTTTGCCAGTTTGTTTAAAGAATGCTGTGTGCGAATTTATACTGCCATTGATGACTAGCTACAAAGTGTCTCTTTTTTTTTTTAAGATCATTGGAGATTTGTTCTCGTACGTGCGCCACATCTTTCTTTTACTTTTTTCATAATGTGCAAACCCATGTTACTTGCAAAAATATCAAATGTAAGCTGACAATTTGTTGTATCTATCCACTTCATGTCATGAGCCGGGGGCTCGTTCAACTGCTTTTTTCTGCGTGCTATTTTCTTTGTTTATTTCCTGCCTTGTGTGTCATTTCTCAAAATCCTCGCACAGCCTGCGCTCTTCTTGGGTGGCTCACGCACAGCTCTGTCCGCGTCGGCGCCCTTCGAGGAGTCGTCATTGTCCGCCTTGTGCCCCGGACGCGGGCCGCGGATAAGCCATTTGTGGCTATTATCTGGTCTCCTCCCAAAGCGGCGGCACTTTCCTTTGAGGACGCGGCCCCCTCGCTAATCCTCCCACCTGCATTCTTGAAATTGAACGTCGCCTTCTGCCATTTTGCGTTCCCCAGTGTCTGGATGACTAATTGTCGATTCTACGCTTCTGCCTTATGCGGCAGGTTGTTTCCGCTCCTTTGGAGTAAGATGCCCAGTACCCCTTCCTTATTTGTTTACTTTTCTTAATATTGCTGTGCGTGGGTGGGCGGTGGCTGACGGAAACACGCTTCCTAAGTGCCTCGCTTTTGCTTTTCGCCGCGTTGTATATTGAGATGTATTACCTGCGCGCCCAGTCGTGCAGTACGTTTTTTTTCTTTCTCCCACTTGTTTCTTGCTGTATTTCCTTCTTGTACACTTTTGAAATAATGTGCCCACGTGCTCACAGCGCTCCTTGCGAGCCTACATATACCCTGTATTCGACCTATGTTCTTCACTTGAAAAAGGCTGGTTTCCAGCCGAAACGTCGTATTAAATATTGTTATGTTTTTCGTGGTGACTCTAATTTAATATACTATTCAGCTGCCAAGCCCTGCACTGTTCTATATATATATATATATATATATATATATATATATATATATATATATATATATATATATATATATCAAGGTTGCAGTCGTCATTGCCAGTGCTATTCGGCTTTTTTTTCGAAATATATAATAGGGCCGAATGACGTGTGCTTGTCACGTTTCTTTGATTCATTGATAAATAAGCGAAAATATAAGTCGAGAAAAAATCCGCCGTTTTCCGGGAGCGGGACTCGAACCCACATCTCCGCATAACCGGTGCGGTGCGTTAACCAATAACGCTATCCCCACAGCGGCTTCTCTCTCGACTTTAAAGCGGGGGTTTATATTTACAAGAGCTCTGAGGCCGGTCAACTAGCGCCGCCCCTCGACTACCGCGGGAGACGTAGAACGTCTTCTTTCCCAGCGGCCGCCACGTAGAACGTGGTCGGAGGTCGGGGTTAGCAATTGGCATATCCGAACTGCTGGAGCCAGTGCCTCGTAATGCATGTAGCAGAACAGAGAGATACGGGACGAGGGACTCGGTAAAGATACATATCAAGGTTGCAGTCGTCATTGCCAGTGCTATTCGGCTTTTTTTTCGAAATATATAATAGGGCCGAATGACGTGTGCTTGTCACGTTTCTTTGATTCATTGATAAATAAGCGAAAATATAAGTCGAGAAAAAATCCGCCGTTTTCCGGGAGCGGGACTCGAACCCACATCTCCGCATAACCGGTGCGGTGCGTTAACCAATTACGCTATCCCCACAGCGGCTTCTCTCTCGACTTTAAAGGGACACTGAAGTGATATGTAAACATTGCGGGATTACTTGCGCAAATTGTAGTCCGGGGTCCCCAGGCCATGTTACGACCACTCTGGGCGCGTTTACGCGCTTTTATTTAGTAGAAAACTTAATTCGAAAATGCTGTCCTCCTCTCTTTACGCTCGCCCATTTTCTGCGGCGTTTTCGTGTGACGTCGAGAGGAGCCGAGCTCGCAATTGGCTGAGCTATCTGCACGGCTCCCCGGCCTTCAGACAGAGTCAGTCGGCCCAGCGTTTCGTCCGCCGGACGCCGACGGGTCGTCGCAATTCGTTCGCTCAGTTGAAACGAAACCAGGGCCAGGACACGTTTGTGAATGGAAGAATGGGCCTTTCTTTACTTGGTTAGTTTGTACACTGTATCTAGCTCCAAGTCAAGGTCGCTTCACACAAGCGCTGCGCAAACGAACATGCGACGCTTCGCTGACTGGTACGCCCGTAGGAAAATATAAGGCCTCTTGAAGGCGGGAGAAGAGTCAGCGAAGTCAATATAGGTACTAAGGAAATAAAATCAACTGATATTTTTACCGTACAGCGTAAAAATAGGGTGCGGGAAGCACTTTTTTGCGCTGGGCGAACAAGCACAGCGGTCAGCAGCACGACTCCGCATCTGCGAACGCTTTTCCGTCTACGAAATGCAATTGCTAGACGTGAGCTATTGCGGAAACTCGGGGGACGCTTACTGCACGAGCACAATACAACAAATAGTCAGCTAAGCTGCTTGAAATGCATAACTAAATAAAAATGTAAACTTGTTGTACAATATATACTTTATATTACCATGTTCGGCGCAGCCCGTCTCGTAGCCGAGTTGTCTAAGGCTACAGGTATGTCGCCCCCGAGTGTTTTGCAAGTCACGAGTTCGAGTCCCCGCGGGTGCGTGCTTTTTTTTTTTTTTTTTTGTAAGTTAACTTTTTTGTTTTCTGCCGATGTTTTCTACATTGAGTTCACCTTTGTTTGGGCCGCAACGTTCATGGCTCCATGAACTAGTTCACAGAACGCGCGCAGGCTGGCACTGGCGCGCTAGCGAGTTCTCGTTGGCGTGCTGTCCATAAGCACCGACTGCTTGCGGGCAGTGGGCACAGGCCAGAATGAACAGACCCTTGGCCTGGTGGCCTGGTGCGAACACGCATTTTACGGTACAGGCATGAGTGAGGCAAGCTCCAAATAGGGGGGGGGGGGGGGGGGGGAAGCGCATGACATTTGTGCGTCTGCGGGCACGCGGAGGGCGTCCATGCACTGCGTAGGCCTCGGCTAGTGAATGCTACGATTCCAAGCCGTCCTGGGAGGCTTATCTTTATGCATTTTTACATCTGACAACATGGCAGAAGCGCCGTACGATGATTACTGAGTTATTGAGAATGCCCATCCAACAACGCACAGGTTGTGTTTTACAGAACCGAAACCGAAACCGAAACTTGTTTGGTTGCTCACCTTGGGCATCGTCCAATCACGGTCCCGCTCCTCCCAACGTCAGAGCTTTAGTTGGTGCGGCCGCCGCAAACCGCGCATGGTAGTTTTTCTTCTTTGGCGCTTTGTAAAATAATTACCGATTTGTCAACCGGATAAACGATGAAAAGTGGGCTAATTTGAGCCAGTCTACGCAGTGCAAGCAAAAACGGGAGCTTGACAAATTCACTTCAGTGTCCCTTTAAAGCGGGGGTTTATATTTACAAGAGCTCTGAGGCCGGTCAACTAGCGCCGCCCCTCGACTACCGCGGGAGACGTAGAACGTCTTCTTTCCCAGCGGCCGCCACGTAGAACGTGGTCGGAGGTCGGGGTTAGCAATCGGCATATCCGAACTGCTGGAGGGGCGGCGCTAGTTGACCGGCCTCAGAGCTCTTGTAAATATAAACCCCTGCTTTAAAGTCGAGAGAGAAGCCGCTGTGGGGATAGCGTAATTGGTTAACGCACCGCACCGGTTATGCGGAGATGTGGGTTCGAGTCCCGCTCCCGGAAAACGGCGGATTTTTTCTCGACTTATATTTTCGCTTATTTATCAATGAATCAAAAGAAACGTGACAAGCACACGTCATTCGGCCCTATTAAATATTTCGAAAAAAAGCCGAATAGCACTGGCAATGATGACTGCAACCTTGATATGTATCTTTACCGAGTCCCTCGTCCCGTATCTCTCTGTTCTGCTACATGCATTACGAGGCACTGGCTCCAGCAGTTCGGATATGCCAATTGCTAACCCCGACCTCCGACCACGTTCTACGTGGCGGCCGCTGGGAAAGAAGACGTTCTACGTCTCCCGCGGTAGTCGAGGGGCGGCGCTAGTTGACCGGCCTCAGAGCTCTTGTAAATATAAACCCCCGCTTTAAAGTCGAGAGAGAAGCCGCTGTGGGGATAGCGTAATTGGTTAACGCACCGCACCGGTTATGCGGAGATGTGGGTTCGAGTCCCGCTCCCGGAAAACGGCGGATTTTTTCTCGACTTATATTTTCGCTTATTTATCAATGAATCAAAGAAACGTGACAAGCACACGTCATTCGGCCCTATTATATATTTCGAAAAAAAAGCCGAATAGCACTGGCAATGACGACTGCAACCTTGATATGTATCTTTACCGAGTCCCTCGTCCCGTATCTCTCTGTTCTGCTACATGCATTACGAGGCACTGGCTCCAGCAGTTCGGATATGCCAATTGCTAACCCCGACCTCCGACCACGTTCTACGTGGCGGCCGCTGGGAAAGAAGACGTTCTACGTCTCCCGCGGTAGTCGAGGGGCGGCGCTAGTTGACCGGCCTCAGAGCTCTTGTAAATATAAACCCCCGCTTTAAAGTCGAGAGAGAAGCCGCTGTGGGGATAGCGTAATTGGTTAACGCACCGCACCGGTTATGCGGAGATGTGGGTTCGAGTCCCGCTCCCGGAAAACGGCGGATTTTTTCTCGACTTATATTTTCGCTTATTTATCAATGAATCAAAGAAACGTGACAAGCACACGTCATTCGGCCCTATTATATATTTCGAAAAAAAAGCCGAATAGCACTGGCAATGACGACTGCAACCTTGATATGTATCTTTACCGAGTCCCTCGTCCCGTATCTCTCTGTTCTGCTACATGCATTACGAGGCACTGGCTCCAGCAGTTCGGATATGCCAATTGCTAACCCCGACCTCCGACCACGTTCTACGTGGCGGCCGCTGGGAAAGAAGACGTTCTACGTCTCCCGCGGTAGTCGAGGGGCGGCGCTAGTTGACCGGCCTCAGAGCTCTTGTAAATATAAACCCCCGCTTTAAAGTCGAGAGAGAAGCCGCTGTGGGGATAGCGTAATTGGTTAACGCACCGCACCGGTTATGCGGAGATGTGGGTTCGAGTCCCGCTCCCGGAAAACGGCGGATTTTTTCTCGACTTATATTTTCGCTTATTTATCAATGAATCAAAGAAACGTGACAAGCACACGTCATTCGGCCCTATTATATATTTCGAAAAAAAAGCCGAATAGCACTGGCAATGACGACTGCAACCTTGATATGTATCTTTACCGAGTCCCTCGTCCCGTATCTATATATATATATATATATATATATATATATACTTGAGAAAATGGTAGACGCAAGCTTAAAAACAAAAACAGTGGTTTACTGACTTAGTCCCTAAAGCGGGGTTTCTTTTCTTTTTAAGTTGTATGCACGGTCCCGGTTCCGCGCTCACCACCTCCATTGCCCGAAAGGTCCCGATATTTCCGTCTAAGGCGCAGCTTTTTGTCGCAAAAATGAGAGGCGGCCCGGGTCCTCATTGATGCCATGGGTGAATGCCTGGAATTTATGTATAAAGTAGGACTCCCTCTGCTCGCGTTCGAGGGAAGAGCGGAAGCCGGACTGCAGGAGAGTGATTCTGATATGCTCAATGGAATGGTCCGGCAGGCGCATATGTTTGGAAAATGGTAGGTCCGGCTGTGAGGTGACGTGGGATTTGTGGTTGTTGAATCTGAGTCGGAATGCATTCTCGGTCTGGCCAATATACTCCTTGCCACACATTTCGCAGTGCAGTCTGTATACGACGTTACTGGAATCACAGTCGAGACTTTCTTTTATTCGGAAGGAAAATTTGGAAAAGTTAGATTTTGCCGTGTCGGTTGGGGTGATGAGGGGACAGATTTTGCAGCGCGATTTCCCCGCATGGGCGGCAGCCTGAGTGTTGTTTCGTGATCCCAATTTTAGCCTTAACAAGCATATCTCTTAAGTTATTGTCTTTACGATACACTACCCGGGGTGGTTCGGGGAAGATAGCTGACAGGTGCTCACTCTGTCTGATCATGTTGAAATGCTTGCTCAGTATGTTGTTCACTCGCGGCATGTTCGCACCGTATGTTAACATCAGGTTGGTCTGGGGTGTTTCCGTTTTTTGTGAATTGGCTTTTGACAATGCTGACTGGCGGTCTGTTTGGCGGGCCCGGTTGATTGCGTCATCAATTATATTTTCTGGGTAATTTTGATTCAGAAGGGTGTTCTTTAGATTTTGCGAGTTTCTGTCAAATTCTTGGACATCAGAACAGATTCGGCGGTATCTGTATGCCTGCGAGTATGGTATTCCAACTTTGCAATGTCGTGGGTGGTTGCTGTCAAAATGCAGGTACTGTTGGCGATCCGTGGGTTTTTTGTAGACGGTGCACTCTTAATCTGGTTCCGTATAAGTTCCAGTTAAAAAGTGTGATCCATATATTTTATGTGGATCCGAACGAAAGAATAACTGGAGCGAGGCATATAGGTGGATCTTATCTGGAACTGTCAGCTTGTTTTCTTTATGTTCGTGTTTTTTATCTGGAACCGAAGGAATGGGGTCATGCGATGTCGGCGGTTCCGGTTACTGTTCCACTTATGTCCCAGTAAACGGTTGGGGAGAGTGCGTTTGTATATTGTTTGCTCTTGTCTTGTTCCACATAACTCGTGCACGGCAGTGAAGTATGCACTCTTTCATGCATCAACTGGAACAATGAACCGCATATATATTAGGTGCTTCTTGACCTAAGATGCACGTGCGCGTTTAATATACACGCGCACACCGCACATAAAATTTAATGAATTTCGCCGACATCTATGACACTGCCTTGCAGCAGTTAACTTTCATAATACGGCTAAGCTGTAGTTTTAGTGACGTCCTTTGACAGAAAACGAAATCCCACTTTTTTGTCAACGGTGTACAAAGCATTAAAAATGTCGAGAGGAGGATATCTTAGGCAAAAGAAGAAATTGCAGGAACCCATTTCCAGGTGTTCTGCGGCACCCAAACCGCTTTCGTGAACATCGTATTTTTCTAATTTGAGGCGTCAAGTACAAAATTACCAGTGACTTCAATTTGAGAAGGACTAAACGTCTTCCCTTTCCCCATATGCCGTTCGGGCAAAGCCATAGCTGCTATAGCGCTGAAGAATTCGTGGTGCTTTTGTGAACATCTTCATTACGAAATACTTGTTGAGGCCATTACATTTTATGCATTTGGTTTACAAAGCGTCGCAGAAACGGCAGTTTTTGTTCAACACTCAGTCATCATCTCGCTGTGGTGTAGTACGCGCTCAATGGTACTTAGTCCACGTTACTTATGTTGTGATGGGGTACATACATAATGGTAACCGACTGCGTCACATTTTACACCACACACATCATGCTACGCATGCAGTTATATGCTTGGAAGTTAGTTTTTGTATTTTGTCTCGTCCCGGCTAGTAATTTTCACAAGCAAAAACGAAAGCTTCTTTGCAGGAGGAGAATGACACAAAACCCGGAGAACTAAATCTACCCCGCGGCATCTGCCTTACATTCTATATATTTATACTGAAATGGTATTCTTATTTCAAATTATGCATTGCAGTATCGCAAAAATTCGCAGTGTTACCCTAATGTTGTTACTTGCCGTAGTAATTCAAGTTCACCGAATGACCTGCCTTCTCCTGCTGGTCGCCCCGTTGCTCTTTTCCTGCACTATTGGTGTTCATAAAGAAAAACTGCTGGAAAACGGGCAGATGTATTATTACTCGCTAATTAGCGAGTATTCACATTGGATTCACTATGCGGAAGTAGTTTTCTATAACGTGGGTATCAAAGAGCGTCGCAGTATATAATATTGGTATTGGGAAGACTTGTCAAGAGAACGCAGTCAATAAAGAAGCGTCGTTTTGTTTTCACTGCAAAGAAAGAAATAAAGCTGTCATCAAAGTTTATGCACACATACCGCACGCGCTCACGGACCGCGGAGAGAAACAACTTCAGCCCAACTAACGTGTTAAATTGGCTAATATCTGAGCTCTTTGTTCCAGCCTCAGAGCAGCGTAGACGTCCGCGAAGAGGCCTACTCCCATTTTCCGAAGCAAATATAAGCGATCAAGGGTGCCAAGCTTGTGATCTCTTCCGCGGACTGGTCACTGGCTACGGCGTGCATCGCCAAAGGCACGGAGGAAGAAAAAGTTGGCCGAAACGATTACGAAACAACCGCCACTTCAGTGCGGCATGCCGTGCGCGTGCGTTGACAGCATGGAGGAAAGAATACAAGGCAGCGCCGCTTGCGTTGATGCATGGTATAGTGGGACAGCAACGGGTACAACGACGATGAGGAAAAAACGGGACTGCGTGAACTCTTTTAACGACAGCAGCGCCCCTACGTCTCAACGTTTACGGAAGCTAGTTTTTGTTCATCTGCATGCAGCGCCACCAGTGGCCTTCTATAGCGGTTTTCTCGATTGCTCGCGTTATGCGCCTGATGCACTAAATAAACTGTCGGTCAGACTGGCGGGAACGGTTACCAGTTTGGTTGTGGCGTGAAACTGCGGATTTCTTCATGTCCTCGGGCTGTATTTACTGTTCGACGAAGTGAAGTTTTGCCGGGAGGCGCAAAAAAAGGTCAGTGCTGCTTATTTATGTTCTGGTAACGGTTGTTGTTCTTTGACTTGTTCATCACTGCTGCGTCCGATAAACGTGCCGCTCCGCTTCCTCTTCGATGCGAGAAACGTTTGCGGCCGTTATTCACTTAAGCTTGTGTGTTTGTGGGTCGGAGTCGGCTTGACATTTATGACTGCGTACGTTAGCTAGTGCTATTTAGAAAGTAGCTGGTGTGCGCATATCTCGAGTCTGCATGTCCCCTTATGGTGTGGTGTTGCTTAGTTGCATATTGACGGTTGCTGTACCTGTCAGCGGTACTGAATCTCCTCGGGTTAGTCGCACGCCATTGTCTCGCGCGCACACACTGGACAACTTGTTTGTCAGAGCGTCTGTCTTTAGACTTATCGGCATTTTCAAAATTTCGTGTTAATTGCGTTGTGTTGGTCTGCTGAGAGCTATAAATTTATTGTGCTAATCACGCTATTCCGTTTGTTGTTAAAGGAGCCATGAAGAGAAAATGCAAGTTGGTTTTATTCGAAAGATTTCGTGTTTTATAGTGCCCCCAGCGCTTGTCCGGATACAAACGGTGCTTTATTCACTGAGAAATTAAACAGTTTAGGTTAAAATTTTGATTTTCCCGCTCAATCGTGCGTTTTCGTGGTCCCAAGTAACATCACTGAAACCGACCGCTCTGCAGCCTAGAATACCTTCATTCCCACATCCGCCGTACAGGGTAGAGACACGTATACGCTGGCGCCGCCATTTTCAGTTGCTCGCTCGCCGCCGAAGCAAGTAATTGTGTCAAAACCGCGCTAAAATTATCGCCGCAACGCGGTTTACTGAAAAAGTTTGAATCATATTGTCTGTTTCGCGTTGCTAGGTCTCGTGGGAAACGAAAAGAATAACGCGTTGAGCCCGTTGGCCCAATTGCGGCGGCACGGGACCGTTCAAAGGTTGTCTCCACCCTGTACAGCGGTGTTGGTTTGTTCAGTCAGTAGTATTAACTCTATGGTTTGTTCCCGCGTTTCTTTACGTTCCGTAACCTAGATGGCGCCACCATACCGTGGCAAGCGTTTGGTTTGTTTTTGCCCGCATTTAAACCTGGCTTGTTTTTGTTCTGGGAGAAAATATTCGTTCCCTGAAACAGTGCTCGCTCGACAAATGGGGTCACGTAAGACACCGTTGCTTGCGTCAATCGGCCAGTGTCGTCTGAGACAACCCCAAGCCCCGTAGTGCTGTGCAGCGAAACCAAGCATGCTGTGCGCAGTACGAACTGCAGAACGCATCAGTACTTCTATGTTTACATGTGCTTTCGTAACTTCCACTGTTTGTCCCATCATTCTTATTGCTTTGTAAAGAATGTGCCCTAAATTTAAGCGCAAATCGCTCGTTCGTCTAGTTTGTAAGTTCTACCTAATTTGCGTCTGCTTCTGCCAGCCTCCTCCAATCGCAGAGCTTAGCTCATGTGACGACATAGGTTCTGTTGCGGGAAATGAGCTGGTGGGTCGCATGACCATTCCCGTTTTTCCTAATTATGTAGCTTATTTGAGCGAAGTTTACTAAAAGTGGTGTCAGTATGATTCTAACGAGACAATCTTTTGAATGAACCAAACTTGTGTTTTCTCTTCATGGCTCCTTTAATGTGCGTTCAAGGCGTTAGCGGCAGCACTTCTTACGTTTATGTGCGCTGTGTGTGTAGTTGTTCCCGGTGGGTTTCTTCCAATGCCTTCGATGAATTCAGATGTTCTATTTACACTAAACAACTTAAGTTGGCTCCCTGACGTGTAGTGAAATGCAAGGGAAAGTGGTTGTCTGAGCAGTAGCGTAGTGACAAAACGTTCCTTTTGTGGAGGGGAAGGCAGGTGGGAACACGCAGAAAGTGTGGTGCCGTTTCTATGCTGTCAATGTCAGTGGTAACCTGAGACCTCAGAATAATTACCCATAAAACTCACGTGTGGACTATTAGAAGTTTTAAGGTCACAAAGTAAGTTTAAAAATAATACATTCCTGCCATTTTATGCTATCAATGTCAGTGGCAGCTCGAGAGTTGGAATAATTTTCAAAACCCTCGGGTGCAAAGTTGTTGCATCATGATGTGCCCGAAACATTAATCCATTTCTGTTCTACTTTGAACGTAGAAATTATACTGCAAAAGCAGATTGCTACATTCTGTATTCATGCTCTATGACCTGTTCAGAAAGAGTATATGGCTGACTGTGGAGACATTTGGCCCTCCGCTGATAGGTTGTGACAAATGTGTTTGTTCCTCTGCAAAAAAAAAAAATAAAGAGAACAAATTATTTCCTTTCTTTACATGCTCCTGCGAAGTCATGGCTGTGGCATTCACTGGCTGAAGACATCTTTGGCATGCTGAAGGGTCGTCGGGGAGAGTGTGGCGGATTATGAATGCCCTGTGGAGCTCATAAGCCACAAAAGAGTATTTTTGAGTTGTGCATATTGTGCAGATATTCACCAGTTCGCATAGACCAAGGACAGGTGAGCTTAAAGTATGTTCAAATATTTTCATATCTCAAATTATTTAGCAAGGAAAGATTACCAGGGCTTCCGCTGTAAAAAAGACATTCTAGTTTCGTGGAACGAATCAGACATTGTTCAATATTTTCTCGTGCTCCCTGGGTAAAGCGAGGTATAAATTTATTCTCTGATATTTTTGTACTGTTTATTTTCTAGGCAATAGGGCGAAGATAGACCTAAAACAGTGGTACAAGGAATGCATATGGCCATTTTAATTGTATTTGGACCCCTTCTTGGAAGTGTATCATCAGAAGGCAACACATTAAAGCTCTTGCACGGGATGAAATCATTGCATTCTACAAGTAAGTACGCACTGCCATTTTTGGGTCTTTCATGGCGCGTTTTTGGTAGTTTCTTTATAACTAATGGTTTGAAACTTCTTTTCAGTGACAGCTTGGCCTGTGGCTCAAGGTGACAGTAGGAGCTTTTCGGAACACGTTAGCGAAACTTTCCTGGAAGTGCACTTTGAGACTGCCCTGGCAGAAACACCCGCGTCTTAATTTTGGTTGGGTAAGCTGGCATTTTGTTTTTGCGAGACTCAATTTCTGGGTCTGTTCGTCCTAATAAAATCTCAGTGTTAAGAAGTTATCGTGAACGCCAATATTGGCCATTGTGTTCACATTCCGCCTATTACGGATGCTCCAACAGTGGCCAAAAAAAACCACTATTTTGTATTTTAGTTTTGTAAATATTTAGCTTTTACACCTTGAGAGTTGTGATTTGCCAGCACCACGGACACGCCCAACGTGGTTGCTGCTACAACAATACGGTGGCAACTGACGATTTAAATTTCCCGCTTTTAATACGCCCGTAGCACCAATAATACTCCCAAATACAGGCGTAGCATGAGTAATGCTTGCATTGGATTTTGACAGGTCGTTAAATAAGGGGTAATTTTTTTAAAGGGAATTGTTTAGAGTACAGAAAGTGATGTCTGCAATAAAATTTGTTATAGTTGTGATTTATAAGAACATTGTGCAACAGCCTAGTTCAGCATTAGTCAGCTCAACTTCTGGCTCATACCACTACGCACCATGGAGGAATACACATCGATAGGGAAATATTTTAGGCGGAAATAATGCCACAAAAAATTTCTGCCACCGTGCGATATTTATGATTTTCCTATGACTGGCCATTTATTTCTTTGCGGTAGAAACATCGTTTAGCTGTAAGTTATATTAAGCCAGCCTCACTACAGCATTCTGGGGAGCACATTATACAGTACAGAGAACATTTTTTGCAGAGAGAAGGTGTGTAAAATATAATGCCGAAAGGTGATTATAGTAATCATTATTTGATTAATAAACGAAACCTCTCAAGGATAAAAAACGTTATATTCAGGATACCGATGCAGCAAAGTGGGATACTTTCCAGAATCAGGGCAATTTCATTGATTGCCTGTGGTGATATTGTTTAGCGCACTTTCACCTTTGGCAGCACTCCCAGAAAAAAACCCAAGAAATCACTGATTTTAAATCAATTACTGTGTTATGAAAGGAACTAAGCAACTCATTCATTTAAAGCACCCATGTAACAAAATTTTCTTGTTTCCTTGAAGGTACATGAGGTGAGCAGTAAGTCTTCTCGAGGCCCGGTTATTCTGAGAGAAGGGACTGGCGGCATCAATATTGCCCGCAAGAAACACATCACGGATTCGCCGCCTGCATTGTCACTTCAGGATGTGGTCATCCTCTTCGCCGCATATGTCATCTTTTTCATCGTGTCATCATGTTCATATGGTTGTGTGCCTTTGGAGAGTTCTTGGGACTTTTGCAGGGAGTTCTTGGAAAGCATGAGAAGTTTGACAGTGGCCTGGTGTCATTTAAGTTGGAGTCGCTGTTGAAATACTTGAAGTGTTCAGCTCTACTTGGGATTTTAAATTATTGGTAGAGGTTAAAGTATCTCTTGAAAGGCATGAAGGAGGTCAGATGAAAGGCATGAAGGGGGTGAAATCAGATGAAGAGGTTTAAGTTACTGGCACATGCAAGTTTCATGTCAACTGAACACTGAAGTCATGCCTTATTTTTCATCATTGGCACAATGCGCAGGCTGCCTCTGAATCTATAGTGGGTGTTAATGTAGTCCATGGCACCGCATTGTAACGTCCTTATTATTCAAGTGTAGCTCATTAGATTTTTTTTCATGGCAGTGCTGCTGCTGATGCAAAAGTGACAGTGATTATTTACGCAGATGGCTTTCGCCTTCATTGATAAATTTTAGTACCGGATATGAGCTGACACCCATGACCTAGAAGAATTGAAAATGTGCGTATTTGCCTTGAACAAGTTTTCTTCTTTGAACAAAGCTGCATTTCTTGCTTGGCAGAAGCAGGGCTTTGGTCACAATTACACTGATAGCAAGACGGGAGGGTTTTTATAGCACGCAACTAGGAATTTCACCTAAGGTAAAATGTTGAGGCTGGAAAAAATGCTTTCAAGTCTGCTTTGTAAAACTGGTCACCTGTATGATTCAACGCTGGCTTGTTTGCTTCTTAAGGATGTCTGACTTGCTCCCGCTTGAATTGATGACGTATATGATTAGTCTGCTTGTTAAATTTTAATATATGTCTAGTAAAGTACGTTGTTGGGCTAGTTGGTCGATCATTATTAACAGATGTATGGCGCAAAAAAGACGAAGGACAAAGAATGCACGAGGACGAAGCGCTAACTTGCAACTACTGGTTTATTGAAAGAAGCACACATTTATAACAACAGCGTACATGATAACAGACAACCTACGCGACACATATCGGAAACAAGAAAAAATTTGATACCCCACTACACAATCTTATCGCCCCCTTCCCGAGCCACGGACTTCCAAATAAGCAATCTCTTTTGCCGATAAAGCAATTGATGCTCGACTAATGCATCCGTCTCTGGCTTTGTGGATTTCGAGCGCCTCCACTATTTCCCTGGTCGTTTGATTCTTGCTTTTGAATAAAATCTTGCACTGTGAAAAGAAAGGCTCGCATCCACAATCGCGACAGTGCTGTCCAATGTGACCCTGTTTCTGCCGCACATTATAGTTGTGCTCCCTCAACCTGCAATTTATGCATCGACCGGTTTGGCCTATGTATTTCTTGCCACACCGAGTCGGAAAGGAGTACACCACACCTTCTGCGCATGGTACGAACTGGTCTTCGTGCTTTATCGAGCACCCTTTCGGTTTTTGGACAACTGGATTAGTCTGTTTGCAGAGCCGCGATAGCTTATCTGGCGCGGTAAACAAAACGTCGACCTTGGCGCGCTTCCCAATCTTTTTAATGTTATGAGATATCCTGTGCAAATATGGTATTGCCACTCTCTTATTACGTTGTTCGTCAGCGTTTTCTGCGTGCCCTTGGTTTTTTGCGTCATGTTTAAGTTTTGCGGCCAACCCTTCACCCACTGAGATAAGTAAAGGTTTTGGATACCCCGAGGCAGAGAGACGTTCCTCTTGCTTAGTGAAACCTTCTTTTATCGTGTGTGCGCACGATTTTTCTAGGGCGTTGCTGAAGCACAGCCGCACAATACCTCTCTTAACCAGCTTCGAATGCGCAGAGTTAAATGGTAAAAGGGCCTTCTTGGCACGCGGTTCGTACAGCCAGCAGACATGGTCTTGGTAAAAACGGTCTTGGTAAAAACGGATCCTCAGATCTGCTGGCTGTACGAACCGCGTGCCAAGAAGGCCCTTTTACCATTTAACTCTGCGCATTCGAGGCTGGTTAAGAGAGGTATTGTGCGGCTGTGCTTCAGCAACGCCCTAGAAAAATCGTGCGCACACACGATAAAAGAAGGTTTCACTAAGCAAGAGGAACGTCTCTCTGCCTCGGGGTATCCAAAACCTTTACTTATCTCAGTGGGTGAAGGGTTGGCCGCTAAACTTAAACATGACGCAAAAAACCAAGGGCACGCAGAAAACGCTGACGAACAACGTAATAAGAGAGTGGCAATACCATGTTTGCACAGGATATCTCATAACATTAAAAAGATTGGGAAGCGCGCCAAGGTCGACGTTTTGTTTACCGCGCCAGATAAGCTATCGCGGCTCTGCAAACAGACTAATCCAGTTGTCCAAAAACCGAAAGGGTGCTCGATAAAGCACGAAGACCAGTTCGTACCATGCGCAGAAGGTGTGGTGTACTCCTTTCCGACTCGGTGTGGCAAGAAATACATAGGCCAAACCGGTCGATGCATAAATTGCAGGTTGAGGGAGCACAACTATAATGTGCGGCAGAAACAGGGTCACATTGGACAGCACTGTCGCGATTGTGGATGCGAGCCTTTCTTTTCACAGTGCAAGATTTTATTCAAAAGCAAGAATCAAACGACCAGGGAAATAGTGGAGGCGCTCGAAATCCACAAAGCCAGAGACGGATGCATTAGTCGAGCATCAATTGCTTTATCGGCAAAAGAGATTGCTTATTTGGAAGTCCGTGGCTCGGGAAGGGGGCGATAAGATTGTGTAGTGGGGTATCAAATTTTTTCTTGTTTCCGATATGTGTCGCGTAGGTTGTCTGTTATCATGTACGCTGTTGTTATAAATGTGTGCTTCTTTCAATAAACCAGTAGTTGCAAGTTAGCGCTTCGTCCTCGTGCATTCTTTGTCCTTCGTCTTTTTTGCGCCATACATCTGTTAATAATTAATATATGTAACATGCTTCCAGCTACCTGGTTTGCAAAATTATGTGATTCACGCTGGCTTTTGTGAGATTTCTTGGGATGAATTATTTTAAACTACTACAAATTGTTTGGGCAAGTAACGTACCTTAAGTCAGGCCTTTTCAGGACGCTCATAAAGTCTATTTTGCCTACAACTAGCTTGATGTTACACTTACGTATGGTGTCAGGAAACTACTATCTTTAATAATCATGTTTTAATGGTGGCATGCTGCTACATGTGACCTCTCGTGTCAAAATGTTTTATCGTTAATCTTGGCTCGAGCGTTGTTTTCCTAAACTCTTGCACTGCACTGTTGTAAGTTTGTGGTAATACAACTGTGTATGGCTTGTTTTTAGGTATTTCCCTACAATTTAATTCCAAACTGCATTTTCCCAAACAGTTATGCGTAAACATAGTATGGAAAGCGCAATTGGTCATTCCGTCTTTGAATTACCTTGGTTTATCTGATAAGACAGCATATTTGATGCTCACTGTTGTATAATGTCTGTGTCAGTGCCGCGGTAGACGCACACGTCTATTTATTTGTGAAGTAGTTGCCCCTAATATCGTCGTTATTAACCATGTTTTTGAGTAAAGGTGAATATGTGAAAATGCCACTTGGAGCCTAGTGTTATCGTTATGGTATTTATTCCTTGTACGTTGGTCATTTTCTGTGCAATTTAAAATAGACAGCTATTAAAATCTGAAATGTATGCATACTAACACCCAATAAAGTTGTATAGTATATTGAAAAGCAGTGTATGAGTCATAATAGTTGGTTTCGTGCGTATTTTAATGCAAGTATATTGTTTCTTTTACATGCAGCTGAAAGTCAGAAGAGGATTCTGCGGGTGAAGCCAAAGACTGTGTGCCGCTCTAGGTGCCTCAGACCAACTTTTATATAGAACTGTGCTCCGATAGGTAACTGTTGGGAACTGTCTGGGACCACACTGCTGCGGTCGTTTCTGCTTTCCAATTGTTGGTATCACTGCGGGTCATATATCAAGGCTGTTTTAAAATGGTGCTTGCGGTCTCCTGCTGATACCAATGCATCCGCCAGCCTGGCATATGACCTCGGTGTATACCGACAGGAAAGCAGAAATACTGGAAAAGTGGAGTCCCATAGACAGCTTCCCAATGCCTATAGGAACACCGTTTTATATAAACAGCTGGCCTGAAGGTACCTGGAACGGCGCACCGGATAAATTCCGTAATCATTTTACATGGATCAATGTTCCAGTAACTTAAACTATCCTTTTATTTGGAACAGTGATCCGCATACTTTTATTTGGAACACCGATCCACATAATTTAGTTGCAAAAATATGTGGTGCACTGTTCCACTTAATTTTCAGGATATGTGGAACACGGTTCCAAATATATAACTGGAACTTTTTTGCAAAAAAGTTCCAGTTACTAAGTGGATCTTACGTGGAACCAGATTAAGAGTGTGGTCGCGAGGGAGTTGCCATGTACCTGAAGGGTTACATCCAAAAAGTTGATAGTATCTTGAGATATGTCGTGGGTGAACTTGATTGATTGATGGAGGCAGTTAAATTTTGAAATGAAGTCGAGAAGGCTCGCTTTGTCGTGGTTCCATATCATGAATATGTCATCTAGAAACCGTCTGTAAAACAGTGGTTTCTTTTCTTGCTTCTCAATGAAAGGAGTTTCCAATGATGCCATAAAAATATTGGCGTAATTTGGAGCCATCTTGGTTCCCATCGCCGTGCCACTGATCTAAAGGAAGTGCTTTTCGTTGAATTCGAAGTGGTTATAATTTAGTACAATGGTTAGAAGCGTTGCGAGAGTTTCGCTCTCTATGTCTATTGATGGGTTGTTTAAGCCAGTAAATGCTGCCACGGTCGCTGCGATGCCTTCCGAGTGGGGAATATTTGTGTACAATGAACAGACGTCCAGCGTCACCAGAAAACACCCTGGGGAGATGACGATACCAGCAATTTCCTGTAGAAAATGGCTGGTATCTTTGATGTAGGACGGGAACGTAGGGGGGATGTCCTTAATTATGTGATTAATGAAGCTTGAAATTTTTTCTGTCACCGTCCCGTTACTGGATACAATGGGTCTGCCCGGATGGTTGCTCTTATGTATTTTAGGTAGCAAGTAAAATCGACCAGGGACAGGATGTTCCGGTGACATAATTTTAACCATCACGGCAGTTATATTACCTTCCGTGACAAGAGATTTGAGGGTGTTGTGAATTTCACTTTCATAGAATTTTGTGGGGTCATTTGGTAGCTCATTTTAGAATTGCCTGTCGCTTAGTTGTCGCATTCCCTCTTCCAAGTATTCAAACCTGTCAAGTATAACAATGGCTCCCCCCTTGTCCACTGCTTTGATAATTATGCTGGTGTCCGCTTGAAGGGAATTTAAAGCTGCTCGCGCTTCTACCGTTAGCTATGTGTCTTGGCGAGTGCTGGGATGATTATGTAGCCAGGATTTTTATTCGAAGGGGGCCAAGGTTAATGTTCTCAAGCCCCTCTTCCTCTGCTCCTTCACAGTGAAAGGGAAAAAAAGCGCGGTAATTTGCAAGCGCCCTTAAAGGCTATCAAGACAAATACATGTTTGGTTCATTAAAAAGACTGCACTTTCCCGATAACAGTGACACCAATTAATTATATCGCAAACTTCAAAGGAATAACCGAGGCATTAAATAAAACATATGAAACAGTGGCGACTCGCTAGCCACTTTCCGGTAACTTTTCTATGACATCACATGATCTTGTTGGTACGATTGGCGGCCAACGACCTAAGCCTAAGAAACATGATTGCGAGATTGTAGAAAAGCCTCTAGTTACGTTTGATCCTATCATTTAAATTCCAACGCTGCAGTTATGTCACTCCTGTTATATTATGTCAATGCAGCGCGAAACTGGGAAATGTTTACTATTTGTTGCCTTGCCTCGGTTGAAAAACGCCTTCTGTGGCTTGGATGGAGCTAAGGTAGTTACCAAAGCCTAGTTTTTTCAAACTGAACAGTTTTATTTTTTTTTCATGTGGCCCCTTCAAGATATTGATGATATTGGTGTTGATTATGATGGTACTTAGTGCCAGGTAAAGTCGTAAATTGGACAAAAATACGCATACCGCAAGGTGGAAATCCGCGCCCGTGATACAGGCGCGGGCACCTTGTGCAGGCATTACATTAAAAGGGCGATAATCCCATGGGATTACTTGCTTTATTTCAATGTCCCAGTCGATAAAACAATTGGAGATCAATTTGGACATGTCGAAAACACGATTGGTTCAGTTGGAACAATTTGAAAAGGAAATTGGTTCTATTTGGGCCAGTTCTGTTTTCGGCAGGTTAAATGGGGTTCAAATTGTTTTTTTCGGCTGGGATGTCTAGTATGATGACTGTGACATCCACAATAAAATGACGTAGGCCGTAAGAATAAGACTTTTTATTTAATTGTTCTTGTCCAAAATGCAGTATATATGAAAAGAAAGTTGGTTGCATGTAAGCATTCTACGCCCGTAGAGCAGCTCCTAGTGTAAGGCCAATCGAGTTCACCTTGTGCATTCCACATCAAATCTATTTACTTCCGTTATGTGTAGCACAGGACTTATCTTAAAAACAACAGGCTATGAATTATGCATACAAGAAGCGTTATATCACTAGCAATAATTTCTGCAAATACCAACCCTAAACGCACACACATTACGCATAAGAACAGCGCTGCTAACGGCGAAAATTACACGAACATAAGATGAGCTCTCGTGCAGAGCGGAATAATTCAGCTATCGGTAGTCGTCAAGCCACGCCAGATGAAATTTCCGCTTCTATTTCGAGTCTCTAACTCAGTCCATATGTTAGCTTCCATCAGGACTCCGGGCGAACATGAGAAGCTGGTGCTTTGTAACATTGTCAATCTGGTTGACATTTCGGTACAGCCGAAATATCGAACCTGCTGTAATGAGTTCTCCCTTGGTGTTCTGAAAATCCAGTAACTTTTCTGGGGCGGCCATTTCAATTATGTGTAGGTACCACTCCTGGTTAAAGTGGTACAAGCCACCGAAAAGTTTAATATTCAATGCCATATCGAAGTTAATATTTAGCAAGAAAACATAATAACGCAAAGATGGCGGTGTCCAACCATGTCGATGGTCGTGTCCTACGGTGGCGGTGTCTTGCGGTTAGGCATGGTCTGTGCAAGTTGAGCAAAATCTTGCTGCGTTTGGAATTTTGTCGTGAGATCTGAGGAAGGAACTATAATGAGGCCCTACTATTTGGGTTTCAAACATTAGGAAAGGACATACTTTTAGCGGATGCGTGTGCTGTCATTGTTCAGCAGAGTACACACTGGCGGTTTAAAGCTAAACAATAAAACAGCTCGAGAATGGGCGGCTCTGGAATGTATAGGGCGCACATAAACTTAGTAGCTTCCGTTAGTGACGCCGGAAATTGAAATTATGTTGTGACGCTCTTTGGTCCCCCAGAAAACAGGGATCATTGGGCAGTTGTACAGAACCAGCATGACCTTTGGACGTTGGTCGATGCTCGAAACGAGTCGGCATTTTATTCCCCGCTGTTAACCAAGAAAACAATCGTAATGACATGGACTGGCATACGTAAATGCTACAGACTACCATGTTTCAGCATAAAATACACAGTAATGGCACAGTTAACGCATTCCCTTGGTTGACAGCGACCATAGCCCCGTGTACATGGACGCGACGGGGGCGGGGTGAGTTGAGTGGCGGGTTCAGCTTCAGAGGGGAGCGGCGGGGTTCACGGAAAATGGGCTACCGTATTTTCACGATTCTAACGCGCACCCTCTTTTGCTAAAAGGCAGCTTAATATTTGTGTGCGCGTTACAATCGGGCTCAAAACCGAAATAGGCTTTAAAGCGGCCAGCAGCATTGCCATGCGCAACGGACACGAAGTACCCGCAAAATCCAACTCAATCCAATAAAAACAATCCGTCAACACCACGTGAGTGAATTTCGGCGCACTGATTCCTCAATGGCATGCCGCATACCCTGGTCAGCTGTTGCACATTTTTTTGTGCTTCTTCTATAGCCCTTAACGCTTAGAATTATGAAGATCAAGGCACTTGGAATCGCAAGCAGCTTCAGTGTTCCCCGCTATAACTTTATTTCCAGCAGCAGCTGGATAAGCAACCTTGTGAAGCACAATTCATTTTTGGCTTCCAGAGCTGCATACGCCAAATAAAATCTCCCTCTTCCAGGTACGTGGTGTCATGTCTTTTCCATCTGCGCAGTACCGTCAGTGTCACATTTTTTTTTTTTTCGAATTTTCCTGCGCGAGGTTACCCGCGCGTTACGATTGGGGGCGCGTTTGAACCGCGCAAATACGGTATTCTGCTCCCCGCGGCCCGCCGACTCAGCCAGACAAGCGAGCTAACCCACCCCCTGCCTCCGAGTTGACTGGACTCGCCGCGACGGCTCTCTGACCCACCCCGTCCGCTTATACATGGGGGTGTCGAGTCCAAAAAACCTGTTTATTTCGACTCAACGCGCCCTCGTCGGGTCAATGTAAACGGGGCTCATGATGTTCAAACTGAAGCATGGTTTCAGGCAATGGCATGATAGATTGGCTGAAAATTGAAAAGTTGCTTACAGTGATCATTCCTCTTAAGTAATGCTGACGATTGTTAACCTCCATGCGACAGATTCTGCTTTGCGGGACACGACCATAACATGTGGTAGAGGTCCTCCCGACCCGCGCATATCTTACAATCTCCCGAGTATATGTCGGGATAGCAGCGACTCAGCGCAACCGGGTTTCGAAACGCGTTCGTCTGTAACTGCCTCCACCGTACCGAGTCCCGTTTAGTGAGGCGGGATACTTTCGTCTTGCCAATCTGTAATGATCTATGATTTTTCTATATGACACCATGCGATCTCTTTCCGACCTGACGAGGTGGGGTGAGGTGGGGTCGACGTCTGCCTGGTCGATTAAACCTCGGGCGGCGTCGTGGGCCCTCTCATTTCATGACAGACCCGAGTGTGCTGGTGTCCACGTTATTTGAATTTTTCTTGCATTTTTCGCTTTCGCGAGTATGCTCGTGGTTCGAGGTGATACCCTACCTTTTACAAAATTTCTAACTGCCGATTTCGAATCGCTAGCAATTATTTTTGAGCTGGTGTTGGATATGGCCACGGCAATGGCCGCCTCCTCACCCTCCGCAGGTCGCACCGTAGCGAGCGAAGCGGCTGTGAGTACGATCGACTATCGCAACCGTCATGGCGTCGCGGGCACGATATTCGGCTGCATCAACGTAGACCCCGACTGACCACGTCCTCTGATCTTTCAAATCGTTTGTCTATCGCGCGTGCTCGTTCCCGTCTGCGCTCGATTCATGGGAGTGGGGGAACGTAGAGGTGCGCTGGCCATTCAGGGGGATCTCCTCTTGCGGGCCCGCCTGTGTTTCGTATGCTATGCCTAGCGATCGAAGAATGTGTCTTACCACAGAACAGGGATGATTGTCTTACGGTCTGGCTCTGGGATAGCCTTTCGTAATGGGGCGTTCTCTGTGCCTCCACCAACTCGTCGAGAGTGTTGTCAACGCCCAACGCTTCAAAACGATCATTTGCAGTGCTGAATGGAAGGCCGATCGCTTGTTTGAACGCCTTTTTGATGAGGCCATTGATTTTAAGGCGGAATTGTGCTGGTGCTCTTGAGAGGGCCTGTGGTCTGTAGGCTGCTTTTTTTTTAGTTTTATTACGACATTTGTTTGTCATGCCAGACTGATTGAGAATTGAAAGAACGCCACTTCGCGCCCACAAAACTTCCGCTGTCCGAATTCTCCCCATTCGACCCTCCATTTGTTGCAACGCGTTTGCATTGTCTCGCCAAGTAATAAACCATTAAATTTGCCTCCCCCTTCCCGTCGTCCGTCAGAGGACACTGCACACGCAGGCGGTCCCGCTACCCGGCCGGGTTGGCAAGGACGCGTACCTGCGGGCAGCCGAGGCGAGCGTACCCCCGGGGCCAGTGCGAGCCCTGCTCCTCGTAGCGGTGGTAGTCCATGAGCCGCGCCCTCGCGAAGCGGTCTTGAGCGCGCAGGGGCTCCGCGTACGGGATGCCCAAGGTGCGCCGGACTAGCACGCCGTCCACACGCTCCTCGCCGGTGTCCTCCGCTGGCCCCGTGTCGGCACGGACGTCGGAGTGTGCCGTCAGTACGTGGAGGAGGCCAGCGCTAACCACGCCACCCGCCACCAGCAGCGCCACCAGGCCTGCAGGAAAGTGCGTCAGCAGCTACCGGGTCTTGATCAGGGCTCTCACGAAGAAACTGCATAGCACGCCTAGAGGCCCAGCCCCATGTAGGCGCGTAGTAATGACGTACTCGCGCATCGACGTAGCTAGGCGTAAGAAAGCGCGAAGTGGGCTGGTTGACCGGCGGAGCTAGTTTCTGATTGCAGGCTTAACAGGACGATAGAATGACACAACACGACAGCGTTAAGTTTGCGCCGTTCAATCGGAAACTAGCTCGGCCGGTCAACCAGCGCGCCCACTCGGACACGCCAAGTAGCCCAGTTTTCGACCTTGAGCTAGTTTCTTCCTAGGTTGAAAATGGGTTGTCATTTTAAAAATAAAGAAGTCATGCTTTTATCGTTCCTTGTGCGGAAGCAGTTTAACATTCACAAATATAAAAACAAGCTTCGGTTGAAGCGGGTCGTGGTGTTCGGCTTCCACCGTCACGGTGCCGGCCGCTCGCCCTCACAGGCGTGGAGCACGGCAGCGCCAACTTCTAGGCGCACTCCCGCCGATGCGCGAATGCATCGTGATTACGCGCTCATGTGGTTTGAACTTAATATTGTAACAAATTTTATTCTGTTCTCTGCCAGTTTCATAACAAGGGGCAGTGTTGATATTGTTGATGGAACACACTTGACAGGCCAATCGACACCGCATAGTTTGCTAGAATTTGTCCCCAGTTCGCTAAATTAATGTTTGACAAATGCGCGATTCGCGCTCGTTAAAGTCGATTCGGCAGAGTCCCCACACTGGCAGAGGGAACCTTATAATCGCGCGCGCATTCTCGCCAGGGGCGGGATTCTCAGTTTCGTCCAATTCATGTCCGTTTCAAAGTGTCCGTTTCGAGCGACCCCTGATTGGCTGATAGCCGACAATCAGGTATGACGTACCA
Source organism: Haemaphysalis longicornis (assembly GCF_048455015.1). Classification (NCBI taxonomy): domain Eukaryota; kingdom Metazoa; phylum Arthropoda; class Arachnida; order Ixodida; family Ixodidae; genus Haemaphysalis; species Haemaphysalis longicornis. The sequence continues at coordinate 167,790,477 of NW_027526295.1, forward strand.
CAAGCAAGGAAGGCGGGGCGTCGGTTTCTGTGCCCGTCATTGGTCAGAGGCCTCGCAAGTGCATTTACGTCACGACTGAAACGGGCGCGAAATGGACACTTTTGAATAGGACAAGCTCAAAAATTCCGCCCCAAAGGGGCGCGAGAGGGCGGGCGGAATTCTGAGTTTGAACATTGGTTTCAGAAATGTCCCCTTCGCGCCCGTTTCAGTCGTGACGTAAGTGCACTTGCGGGGCCTCTGACCAATGACGTGCACAGAAACCGACGCCCCGCCTTGCTTGCTTGTGGTACGTCATACCTGATTGTCGGCTATCAGCCAATCAGGGCGCGCTCGAAACGGACACTTTGAAACTGTCATGAATTGGACGAAACTGAGAATTCCGCCCCTGGTGGCCCAGTGTCGGAGGGGTACACCTTTTTCACAGACGAACGATGTCTTCAGGATCGCAGCACCATATCTATATGCAAACTTCCGATGTGTGAGCACTCGGTAAAACGACACAAGAGCGTTCGCGAAGAGCATTCGCGGGGAGTTCTTCTCGTCCCGCCCTTGTCTGCTAGCTTCTGTCGGCACACTTTGTCCCGTGGTAACAGCTAGTCGTAACGCGATAGCGTTAATTAAGTAGCTCGTTGTGAGAAATGCCAGCGTCGACGGTGGAACGCAAGATATCCTGATCAACCGATGCGGTTGTGACTCATGACGAATGCGGGACATGTGGGGGATACTGAATTCGCCAAACAGCGAAGTCTAACCACACAAACGAAATTAAACAGTCTTTGGACCTCGCATTCCCAGATGCACGCTACCATTGCGTCGATATCCCAAGGAGGCGTTGTGCTAAGGAATGGCGGATAGGCTTTCATGTCCTCAAATGCACCTGTACAGGCCAACGGAATAGGGGTCATTCAAAGGCAAAACGAACGTTCAGACTCACAAAATTTCCCTTTCTTTTCTGCTGACCAAAACTCGGTCCTGTCGAACGTTGCAAATTGAGGGAAGCAGCTGGGCATAATCTTCTTCTTTTCTGTCTTAGGAAAGCCCGTTCCAGCACCCTGAACTGAAACGGAAATTAACAGGCCGAAGAAAATCCTTATTGGCGAGGCAGAAAAATCAAAGAACGAGAAAAAGAAATATAACGCAACGGAAGAAAAAAAAACCTAATCAGCTGAAGAAGAAATCAGGTATCGAGCAGGGAACAAGAACGGATCAGCTCTCCCATTTCGGCTGTTTCGGGTAACACTCCCGGCGAAACGCTTGACAGATCCTAGCCGCGGTGAAAATGAAGAAACACGGTGGACGAACGCATCTTTGCAGGACCCTGTAGAACTTTCCGTATTCAACTGGTCGGCAAGGTCCTCGGAGGCGTTGCCAAATCACCCCCCTACCCTCCGACGCTGGCTAGTCAGTGAGCGGATGCGGTTTGCCCGGTTAGGTAAAATCAAAACAGACTGATCAGTTGCAGTTGCGAAACAACACCAGCGAGGATATCTGTACTGGATGGGAGCAGTCTGTCTTGATTTTTACCCAACCGGCCCACCGCTTCCGCTCACTGACTGGCCAGTGTCACTGTTAATTATTGATAGTGACGCTGGCTAGTCAGTGAGCGGAAGCGGTTTGGCCGGTTGGGTGAAAATCAAGACAGACTGCTCTCATCCAGTACAGCAATCCTCGCTGGTGCCGTTTCGCAACTGCAACTGATCAGTCTGTCTTGATTTTACCCAGCCGGGTAGGGGGGCGATTTGGCAACGCCTCCGAGGACCTTGCCCACTGGTCTCTATTGTATTGTGCAGTTTACGAAGCCGTCTGCAACATTCCACTACTACCGTGAACCCAGAAATCCTGCTCACGCGCCTCCGCGGAGAGCAGCGCCTCTGTCGGCCTGTGGCGGCGCGACGCTCCGTAACTGAAGGGAGCGAAGGATGAAAAATCAATATCTCCTCACCTAAACCAGTGAGCTCATTGCTCTCCCGGTTGTATGCAGAACAGCTTTCATTCTCCATTCCTGTATATTTTCATTCATGTAACTAGAACGCTGCATGTTACCTGGGCATATAACTTCTTGTCAATGGCGTCTATGGGCAAAAAAAATGGACCACTTGGCTCTCCTAAATAGAGCACTGTGTCGCTGCAAGATCAGATATCCAATTGATCTCCCGGGTTTGAGTACTACAGTATGTTAACTTCAAGACGCCATAAAATTCCGCATGATTGGTTCACAGAAAAATGTTGCTGGACACTTTTGGTCTGGAGTTTGATGCCAGTTTAGAGAGTGGGAACGTGTGGTGCCCTCTCGTAGTGGCCGGCATCCTCTGCAGCTCCACCATAGCCTCCGCGGTCGGCTGCCGGCGGCGGGCCGCCGGCAGCCGATCGCGGAGGTTGAGGCCCCACTAAATTGAAAGTTGGTTTGTAACAAGAAGTATGGCTTGTTATTGGCTATAGCAGTAAATTGAGTCTAGCGATACTCCTTCAAAGAAGTGAGATATCGCATACGAACTGTTTTTGTGAAGCTAAATGCACTTGCAGCGTGGTTTATAGTCTAATCGTATTGCTTCATGCGCAAGGGTACCCTGCCATGCACACAAAATTTCAAGCTATATCCACGCCCAGCAATTGTATTTTGTTATATAAAACACTAGACTAAATTGCTTAAGTAAGAAATCAAGCTCCCATAAATCGCACAAAGAATTACATAAAATTGACGTCCCCCATCTAACTTTAAACGTCTTGCTTTAGCAATATATTATGTATAAAGTTTAGTTTGTGTAGCCTTTGTAACACAATGCCGTGTTGTCCTTCATAGTTGTTTTTTTTTTTGTTTGTTTTACACGCATTTGTTGAAGTGGAGCCGATAATGTCATGACCACGTGGTGACTGGAAAACATAACCTTTGACAGTTCATCACATGATCGCATTACGCGACAAGAAGCTACTATTTTTCGTGTTTCGTTTTATCAAAATGCCCGTTTTATCGCATACCGTTTTATCGAGAGTGTGGTTTTGCGGCTTTCATTGTAGTTTTTATTTTGTTTAACTGGCCATCGCATTACCCTAACCTGCACTTAGCTTCATTCTATATTGTCTCTGCCATGCATTACAATCAAAAACCTGCTTGTATATGTTGACGCGTCTTTCCCGTGTTACCCGCCGCGGTGGCTGAGAGGCTGCTTAGCATGAGGACGCGGGTTCGATTCCCGGCCGCGGTGGCCGCTTTTCTGATGGAGGCGAAAAGCAAAACCGCCCGTGTGCACGAGATTTTAGCGCACGTTAAAGATCCCCATGTGGTCAAAATTAATCCGGAGCCCTCCACTACAGCGCGCCTCATCACCTGCGTTGCGTCGGCGCGTTAAACCCTACAATCAATCAATCTTTCCCGTGTTTTCGATCACCTTTGTTTTATTAGATTTTTTTATTACGTTACTGGTACCACTGCTGTTTCTGCAATGGGTGGGCAAAAACATCATTTCCACGTTTGTCTTTCAAATTAGAAACTGAGAAACCCTTCACACAAAACTTAGAGCAGGGCTCAATATAAATGGAAATATGAGCGGTCAGGATGTTTCAGTTTAGGTCATTCGGTACAAGGCGGTAAAAGCGACGCGACCTTTTTGTCTTGGGTCACAAAGCAGAAAGGGAGGCTGTAACTGGCAAAAAGAGGCAGGAAGGGAAGAAGTTGGCGGATAAGAAAGGAGCACTAGGGAATGAATCTTTCACGATATTCCCATAATCGAGTGGTCGCAAAGGAATTGAAACGCTATACACGCTTGCGGAAGGGAGGGAGCTGCCGAGGCGGCTGCTAGAAACAGTGGGGCGAGAGTCATATCTCGCTGGCCAACCGCACTGCGTAAGCAGCTCTGGCAGTTGAAATTGTTTCCAGGAGCGCGGTAATTCCACGCTAGGCACGTGGTTCGCCTCCAGCGAGTCGTGTGTCGCTTCTCCTCTGGTGTCACCTAAACATCCCAGTTCCATGAATCTTGCACCTGCCCCCTTCCATTATGCCCTCGTGAGGCAAAACGGGGAGCCGAGGCTGTACGTAATCGGGCTCGTGAACCATTCATAAACCACAATAGAGGCTGCAAGGATGACCAGAAATTTCACTGAACTGGAAAAAAGCTTGCAAACGTTTTGAAGCAATGAAAATGTTTTTAAGCAACCTCAGTGTCTTGTTCTTTTTTTATAGGGCTCGTGGTGAGGGGATTAAGTCCCCGTACTTTCTGGCCAAGGGGCCGAGCTCATTACGGCAACAATATTAAAGCTCTTAGAAATTATTTTGACGTGAGCCGGTAATAGAAATGAAGCACTTACGTGAAACCGGCAACGGAAAAAATAATTCAGGCAAAAACGGTTCCGGAAAAATGGTCCCGGTGACCATCTAGGAAAAAATGGGGATACGGCCCGTTCGTCACATGTCGTTTCGTCATATGCCGGTTAGTAATAGGCCGTTTGGTTACATAGGATCATTCCTCATAGGCCGGTTCGTAATAGGCCGTTTGGTCACATAGGATAATTCGTCATAGTCCAGTTCGTCACAGGAGCACAGAGAGAGAGAGAGAGACAACTTTATTACGCAATAATGCGAGAGTGGTTCCTCAGTCCAGGAGCCCATGTGCTGTCCAGGCTGCCGTAGCCCTGGTCACAAGCAGTAGCTGGTCCTCAGGTCGACAGCTGGACAGCAGTATCTCCCACTGCTCAGGGGAAGGGGACGGGTTCAGAGGCGGAAGGTCCGAGTTTTTTGTGCAGTCGAATAATATGTGTGCCAGAGTTCCTGGTTCGTGGCAGAATTTACACTTATCCGAGTACTGTGTAGGGAAGAGTAAATGCATACGGATAGGGTGGGGAAAAGTACCTCCTTGAATTTGTCTGAGTGTGGTTTCTTGGCTTTTGGTCAAAGATGTGTGAGGACTAGGGAAGGTCTGTCTCGTGGTTCGGTAGTATTGGGTGAATGTCCACGTGTTGTTGTTTTTTTCGACTCGAAAGAGAGCAGCGAGGCACAGGTTTAGTTAGTTTTTTTTTTGTAGTTTCGGCCGTACATCTAGCAAAGCTCAACAAAGAATGCAAGCCAGAGTGGGCAAGTAGAGTGACGCGTGTTCGGACAAGATTATAGATACGAGTTCAACCCAAGACAGAAAAGTGAGACAGGGACGTAGCCCAACAAAATTCTTGGAAGACGGGCCATGCGCCTGGTTCAAAGTGGTCCCGTAATAGGGAAAGTGGTAGCACGGACCTTCTCGTTCTTGGAAATTTCACATGGGCCATTTCGTGTCACTTATTAGTGGTTTAATACAAGTGGTGCAACTAATTATTTGATGGACCTTTCTCCAGTAGCCATCTGCGTATGCGCGGGGCGCCGGTCCGCCATCCTTGGCAGTAGCTCTCGGGCAAAATAAACAAAAGGGCGCCCGCTCAGCTAGCTGCTTAGGGAGCGGATATGTCTCCTATAGGGCTGCACGTTTTTATATCCTCCTTTCGAACAGTTCGAGTGAGTTCTTGTGTGCACACACACAAAAAAAAAGGCTTTCCAAGGAAAGAAGCAAAAATGACCACGCTGTGAGCACTTGTCTACCAGTAAGGGAGCAACGAAAATGAAAAAAAGTGAAGAAAAAGGAGTGCTGCGGCCACTGCAAATTAGTCACGCGAGCGTGCGCCTGCTACCGTGACATTCATGTGAAAGGCAAGGGGGAGGGTGGGAGCGGTATGGACGCAGGACGAGGATAATTCGTGCACGGGTTCCCCGAAAGCCAAACATTTTTGTGGCATGCCTTACTGCCAGTTTAGGATCGCCGTGGCGGCCGCTAAGAGGACCGGTACTGCGAAAAGGTGTGCAAAGTAGTTATAGCCATGCCTCATCACCACTTACGTCTAGAAAAAGTCACGAATTTTGTTCTTGCGTTCGTATGACGAATGATCCTATGTGACCAAACGGCCTATTACGAACCGGACTATGACGAAACGCCATGTGACGAACGGGCCTACACCCGGATATTTCGGTGTACGGATATTTCGGTGTACGGACATATCGGTGTACGGATGTTTCGGTGCACGGACATTTCCGCGCGCAAACAATTCGGCGACCGAATTATCGCGTGCTTGTCTGTTTGAAGCAGCCGTTATATTGTTATTTTCGCATAACATGGGTTATGGACAACAATCTAGCGCAGTGATTACATTTTTAGATTGATGCGTTGCTACATTTTTGCCAGGTATTTTTAGAAACTGAACATTTGTATATTTTTTTATACCTCGTTCAGGGAACACCCGTTATGCAGCCAGCTGATTGAATTCTTTTGCACATTTTTTTCATTTACGACAAGACGTTATTTATATTCACTCTTTTTTGGGGCATTAAAATCAGCTAAGACAATTAGCCGGTGTTTACGATGGCCTAACAATGCTTTATATAATTTTTTCTAAACAAAATGCACGGTATCACTATCCAAAACTTTACGAACAATCGGTTGCCCCCCAAAATGCAGACACTTCCATTAAGAGTTCTATTTGGAATACCCTGTCACGCTAAAATTAATTTGGAGACACTATTCTCGCCAGCTTTTATTTTTAAGCACAAGTTCAGGATATTGTGGCGGAGGAAGAACGGGCCTTTGGAAACAGTCGCAGCTTCTATATCTCGTCAATGTTGATCAAGCGCGTACGGGTGGTGCGTACATATCGGCCGCGAGGCCCACCACTGGAGGGGCTGGCGCTGCGATTGTTTTGACGTCACTTGTAGGATCACCGTTCCTACCTTGCTGCACAGTTGGCTTGCAGCGCGTGACACTTAGCTTAGGACGCGCGTTCTAAAAGTATTTTCGTGTTAATTTCCGTCGTTTGAAGTTAATTCTCAGTGCGTCAAGCGCAGTTCGACGTCATGGGGATATAATAACCGTATCAACTGTGGTACATTCTCCGCAAACAACTTGAGCGTGGTGGCGTACGCGTGCGACCGAAGCGTAAGCTGCGGCTCGTTTCCCCGATCAACAATGTAGGCTACGATGATTGCCAAGCTAAGTTTCTAGATTTCCCTTGTTTGCAACAAATGTGTAAAGCAAGAAATCATGAAGCGTTTACTGCTCGCAGAAACGCTCCGCGCACACACCGCGGTGCCTGCCTGCACGGCCGACGGAGCAGCTCGAACCGACGCAGGTCGCGGCAGCAACAACTTGTCGCCGCTTTTTAAAATCACGCTAGTTGCGACAGCGGTGAATGTGGATGTTAGAGTGGTGAAAAATTGGGCTAGGTAGTGTCATCAGCTGTGGTTTTCAAAGCGATGCTCAAATATCTGCCGCGATCTACGCCGACCGTTCCCGAAGGTCGGCCCGGCACCGCCGGCCCGTTCACGAGCGGTGCGGCGAGCGGCTGAAGGATATGTGCCTGCGCGCAAGCATCGGCCGAGGCCGTGGCAGGTCCTTGATCATCGATCGCTTAAACGGACGCGGATACAAAGTTACACATACAAGAAAGAGGGTGACAGTGAAGTGAAAAGTTGTATTAGGGACTCTCATTCGCAACTGTAACGATAGCGGCGAAGAAATATCTGCCGCGACGTTAAGCCTAAAGTTCCCAACATACGATTACGTGCATCCGAAGCCGGCGGCGAGCGGTTCGAGAAGACCCTTTCGTTGCGCGCGCGCGTGTTGCGTTTGGGTTCCCCCATCACTTTGGGGGCCCCCAACGCTCGGTTCTCCTATTTTAGAACTCCCAATTACCCGAATTCATTAACGACGTGTTTCGCCTCGTACACAGCCTCGCGTTATGTGAGCAATCGTTAGTTTCATTGATGCTAGAGGAAGGCAGGCTCACTGTAAACATAAGAGCCCACGTTACAATTATTCATTCCCAAGCCGAAGTCCTAATGAAAACTAAATATAGCCATGTCCAAACCCGCTCGCAGGCGTTGAAAACTCGCGTTCGTTTACCATTTATACATTGCGGACAAGTTGTCGCGAAAAGTAAACATATCAGCCGTGCAGAGTACAGGCTACGGCAGTGACCGTTAATCAAATCCGTGAATAACTATGAAAAACATTGTAGGTGTAATAGGCACTACTTAAGCCAAACTGCGCATCATAGCAGTCGGAAACGGAAAAAATGGTCCCGGAAAAAATGGTCCCAGTGGCCATCTAGGAAAAAATGGTCCCATGCTCCAGTCGACGTGTTTCACTTCAAGTTAGTCAGATCTGAACTTTTTTGCGGTTTTGATTTTGTCCCTTTGCGTTTTAGCAAAAGGGTTGAGAAAGAGATAGAATGCTTTAATATTCCTATGGCGGGCAGAAATTAGCTCCTGCGGAGGCTAAAATCTAACAAAGAAAATGGGGTAGACAGACAGACGAACGGGCGGACGGACGGTTTGATGTATGGATGGGTGGGCGATGTATGTACAGATGGATAGATGGATGGTAGGGCTGAGCATAGATTAAAAATTTTAATGCAAGTAATTGAATTAAAACCGCACAAGCAACAACTGCGAGGCCTGGAACCGCCGGTTTAGTTAGTAGCTTAGTCGGACACAGCCATCTCAGTGTATGGAAGGTCATTAAAGCTCTACGCTGCGAGGTTTCATCAGTATCGGTGAAAATTGCACAAGACGCCTTGGGAGCTCCACTAAACAAGCGCACAGCGTCGTCCCGGGTCTAGGACGTTTCAGTGCAGGGCGTTTCGGTGCGGACATTTCGGTGCACGGACATTTCCGTGCGCAAACATTTCGGTGATCGAATTATCGGGTGCTTGCTTGTTTGAAACAGCTGTTATATTTTTATTTTCGCTTAGCATGGGTTATGAACAACAATCTAGCGCAGCGATTGCGTTTTTAGATTGATGCCGTGTTCGATTTTGGCCAGGTATTTTTATAAAGGGAAAATTTGTATATTTTTCTTTAATACCTCGTTCAGGGAACACCTATTATGCAGCCAGCTGATTGAATTCTTTCGTACATGTTTTTTTTTATTTACGACAAGGCGTTATTTATATTCGCTCTTTCGAGGGGCATGAAAATAAGCCAGGACAATTAGCGGGTGTTTACGATGGCTAACGCATTCTTTATGTAATTTTTTCTAAATAAAATGCACACTCTCACTATCCAAAACTTTACAAACATTTGGTTGCCCCCAGTAATGCAGACACTCTTATGAAGAGTTTATTTAGGCTGCAGCGCTTACATGCTAAAAGGAATTAGGAGACACGGTTCTCACGAGCTTATTTTTATTTTTTTGCGAACAAGTCTAGGAGATTGTCGCGGAGGAAGAACGGTTTTTTTGAAAGCAGCTGCAGCTTCTATATCTCATCAATGCTGATCAAGCGCGTACGGGTTGTGCGTACAAATACCACTCATTCTATTCGGTCAAACAAACCTTCATTCACTTTAATTCTTTGTCCCAGCCCCCCCCCCCCCCGTTTTTAAGTTCTAATTTTCCCCAGATTTCTTTTTCAGTCATATTATGTTCAATTTCCCTTGAAAATCTTACAGGCATAGCGGAGATTGCGGTCTCCGAATCGTCACCGCATTGATGCAAGAAAAAGCGATACAATCAGGCCTGAGCTAACACAACCTCCCTGTCTAGTGCACAACAATGAGCCACCCGAAAAGCCGCTGAGGACACAATGACCAGAATCGTTGGCGTCTGTCGCCCGCATCCATGAACAAGCTTGCTGGCTGCCTGTTCCGCGCGTCGCGGTCACACCGAAGGCGCCCCTCTCCAGGAATCGCTCGTTCTTTCCTTTCGGTCGCCCGGTCGGCAATTAACTCTTCAAGTCGCGCACATCGCGGACACCCCAGACATTCCTCCCTTTCTTCCATTGTAAGAGGGGAAATTTTGAATAGGCTGGTTTGTGGAGAGCAGCGACAGCCGTATTCAAGTTTTCCATGTCCAGTTTCCTGTCCGTACCTTCACCTGTCGAGGTTATGTAGAAGCGGCTAACCCTCCTCACAACGTGCGGGTTTAAAACAGAGATGCGCTTTGATTTATGCACGTCATATGTGATTGAGACGTCATCAATGCGAAACATCTGTCGCTGAAACTAGCGTAACGGCAAATTATAAAATAAATATGGGAGAGGCCATGAAAGCAACCCGACCTGAATTTTGGTAAAACAAACGTTCTTGGTTCGATTAGCCGGCTTTACTCGAACAAGACTACTCTTTCCTGCCTTGGCTTCGGGACCAATTTTTCCGGGACCATTTTTTTCTACCTTGGATTTGGGACCATTTTTTCCGGGACCATTTCTTCCGGGACCATTTTTTCCAGGACCATTTTTTTCGGGACCATTTTTTCCGGGACCATTTTTTCCTACACCCAACGGGCCGTATACCTACTGCAAGTGTTTCCAAAGGTCTTTGATTTCACTTCACCCAACGCTGCAAGACGCTGCTGCTTTTAGTCCATTCCGATCTCTCCTCCCGCCCCACCGCCCTTCGCCAAACCGTGGCGAAAAAAAAAAACAAACAAAAAAACAAACGAGCTAGCTTAAAGGCCAACTGCACTCAAATTTTCGACAACGTAAAAATAATGTCACCTAACAGTTCATATAAAAAGGGTGCGAAATGCAAAATACTGCGCTTCAAACATCAATGCGCGTGACGCAAACGGTTCGCGACATTCGATTTTCGGAACCGAAACTGAATAGAAAAGGCAGCCATAGCGGCGGCCGGACGTGACGTACGTGAGGGAACGGTAGCGACCGCGCCAGAGCCGGCGGCCGCTCAGAGCCGCCTTCAAATGCGCGTGGTAGCGCCGCGTTTCGCTTTTTTATTCCCACAGAAGAACTTCCACTAACGTTTGCCCATAATAATTGAGTTGGGCGCAATTCCGGCATCCCGTTGCTATCAACGAGATGAAGTAGACCACCCGACCGTAATTTTTTTCATCATAATAACTGCCGGAATAGCTATTTTTGGCATTGCAAGTAGAAAACTGACCCCGATTTACAAAGCTATTTGCTCGTATACGATATCGAAAAGCAGCTTTTATTATAGCCGACCCCTCGGCTATCACGTCGCCCTCTCTAAAGGGAACAAATCGCACGCGGGCGGAGATAAATCACTATTTCTACTATACATTACATGCAAACAGCTTCGTGAATATCGGCCCAGTATTTTTTCCCCTGTTCCCCAGTGTGCACACCGAGAATCGAATTATAAAAGGGATCTGAAACTATAAGCCCGCCTCTAGAGCTAAATGACGCACTAAAACACAAACACTTCCTATCTACCGCTGTTTTGTAATTTAACCAGAGACAGGTACTGTTGAAAACGTTTTACTTTCAAATAAACTAAATCTAATGGTCAAAGTAAATACTTCACTTGGGAATCGAACAAAAATATAATCTATTGTTTAGGAGAGGAGCAGTTTAGTTTTCGCACTTCCCAAATACGACGGCCAATATTTCTGCGGGTGTATTTGTTACTACGAGAAAGGCTGATTTTGGTTCACTTAGCTAGGGAGACAAAAGTCGCACAAATGTTTATAGCCGCGTGTACAAGAACTCTATTTGGGTCGTAAAACTTTTGGAAATGTCTAAATGATAGAGGTGGCGTTGGGCCAGCCCAAATGAGGCCAATATTGGACGCGGAAGTGCAAGTGGTCAATAATTTATAATATATCTTTTTTTTCTGTGGTAAATGCAATAGGAATGGCAAATGTAAGGCAAGTGCCCCTTTTGCGCTATTTTTTTCTTTGAGTAAAAATATTATTTTCAAGTAAAAAGAGTTTTGCTAACTCCAACACGTTCGCAAGCGCCTGAATAGGTTTAGGCTTCTAATCTTTTTTTTTTTTGCATTGAGAAAAATGGGGGATATTACTGCCTATGTGGTTAGTTTAAACACTTGATGGCGACGCCGGTACAGAGCGCTGGTGTAGCAGAGAAACCCCGGGCGAACGCATCCCTGCGCCCGGCGGAGCGCCCTGCAAGTCGCCGGAGAAGCGCGAGCTTCACGGGACAGGTTCCCCAACCTCCGTCACAGGCCGCTCGGAACTTGTTACGGCGACTTTCCGCCAGGTGCAAACGTCGTCTGCTCGGAGGTACTTTGAACGGCGGTACCTAGCGCTCTCTGTGATTACGAAGCTAAGGATTTCGCCATGATGATTTTAAGAGCATAGACTACTTATTTGGACAAAAAAAAATTTTGAGTGCAGTTGGCCTTTAAGCGCGTGTGCATTTCCTTTCAATATATTCTATCAATCTCGTGTTCATTGCATCCAGTGTCGGTTCTACTTAAAAACTAACCAACGATCTAAATTGCAGTGGCGTTACTAAACAGGGTATGGGGGGGGGGAGGGCTGAGCACCACCTGCTACCAGCCCCCTTGGCAAAGAGAGGGGGGTGTCGCTTGTTTTTCTCCAATGTGTTAGCTGGATGTCGAAACTGGATGTGTAAACTTGATGGCGAATCGAAAACGACTGTTCCAGCTCTCATCAAACCAACCTATGCAATTTTCTTCTTATAATAGAAGAAAGCGAGGTATGTCTGGGGTGTCCATGACATGCGTGACTTGAATAGTTAATTGCCGATTGGGCGACCGAAGGCGAAGAAAGCACGATTCCTGGAGATGGGCGTCGTCGATATGACCGCGACGTGCGAAAGTGTGCAGCCAGCAAGCTTGTTCCTCGATGGGGACGACAGGCGCCAACGATACTGGTCATTGTGTCCTCGACGGCTTCAAAGTTCGGGTGGCTTTTTGTTGCGGATTTGAGAGGTTGTGTGAGCTCATGGTGAACGTATATCTTTTTCTTGCATCAATGCGATGACGCTTCGGAGGGCTGTAGGGTTTTCAGGGGAAACCGAAAATAATATGAGTGAAAAAGAAATCTGGGGGAGATTGAAACCTAAAGACGAAGGTGGGGAGGGGGTGGGTGAAGGCTGGGACAAAGAATTAAAATGAGGTGAAAGTACGCGTGCAAACAAACAAAAGGGCGCCCCCAACTTTCTGTTGGGGAGAGGCTATGCTGTCCAGCGCTGCGCGTTTTTATTTATGCTCCTTCAACAGCTCGAATTGGGTTCGTAAGTGCACACAAAAAGGGCTTTCTAGGGTAAGGGTCAAAGACATTTGAGGCTGACCAAGCTGGAAGCACATGCAAGCCAGTGAGGGAGTGACAAAAATGAAAAAAAAAAAGTAAATAAAAGGGGCGCTTCGACCACTGCAAATTAGTCATGGGAACGACGCCTGCTGCCTTGACATTCACGTGAAAGGCACGGGTGACCGGTTGGTGCGGAAGGGGCTACAGTACCAGGATATTTTTTGTGGACGAGTTCTACGAAAGCATGACTTTTTGTGGGCGTGCATTGCTGCCAATTTTAGTTCGGCGTGGCGGCCGCTAGGAGGATCGGTACTGGAAAAAGGTCCATTCGGTGATGGAATTCAAGGGCGGTATACGTGTTCAACATCTGAACGTTCTTTCTCCTTTTTTCCCTCCGAGCAGTGGCAAGAAGAATGTTTCCCCTCCTTTGTGGCGAAGAAGTTAGTTCTGAGAGCCTATACGTCGTGCATTGTATGTCTTCCCCCGGACACTCAGGTGGCGTCGCCGGGGAGGCAGTTCGATTCACAATAGCTTTGGTTAAGTGGGCACTTCCTGCCCTTCAGTGCGTGATGGTAATCGGTTCTCATTTTGACCCTTTCCAAAAAAAGAGACCCACATGCCCCTCACTTTATTTTACATCCTCTCACTCCTTCTGGATCGTGAGATTGTATAAATACAGCACTTACTGATAGCTTGGAAGTTGGAACCATCATCTCATCCACTGCAAGTCTGCTCAGCGAGATATTTTCAACTGCGGTGCCTCCACAGTTTCTGATTAGGTCAGATGCTTCATTTAGTTGAACGAGTCATCAAAAAAAAGGGTAAGTCATAAGCCTCGTACATTTTGCATGATTCCCGATTTCATTCCTTGCTGCATACAAACTGTGATTGCATGCCATGACATGTGAAGTGCTTAGTAAGTCGACTAAATTTTGTTTCCCATACGAATTTTAAGGTAGTGTGTATTATCATGGCAAATTTCTCACGGCAGTCGCCTCTCATTGGCTCAGAACGCTACCAGGAGATTCTATGGGATAAATATTCCCCAAAAAGCCGTGTTTGCAGCTGCCCCTGTAGCGCTGTGGTATAGTACTTGGTTTTAAACGAGAAGGCTCAGCTTCGAGTGCAACATTGCAACTTTTTTTTTTTTAGCTTTGGGAATTTTTCGGTCACCGTGATTTTGTTCATGCTTTTCTTTCGCTGTTTCTTACTATATCAAGAGGTCGACGCACAGGACTTCTAGAACGGGTTGAATTACGTTTAATATAGGTTGTGTTCTGTGTCGTTCGGCTGGGTTAGATTAGGTTTGTTGCAGTTTGGCTGGATTTGGGTAGGTTATGGCGCATTCGGTTAGGTTACGTTAGGTTCGGTGAGGTTATGTTACGTTAGGTTACGTTGATACGTAATATTATTGAGCAAGTTTTAGGCCAGCCAGCTTTTGTGGAAACTTCCGTGAGAATTTTCCGGGGGTAATTCTCACGGCTGCCGTGAGATTAGACGCCAATTTTTAAATCATCTCTTTATATTTTCTCCGTACCCTCTTCCATATATTTTTATTCTATTCTTCGAGTAAGTTAGAAATATTCTTATGAAGGGTACCAGCTGTAAAACCGTTTAGTTTTCAGTACAGAAAGCTGAAAGAGAATAATTGCAGTGGCACTGGAAATTGCGAAGCGAGGTTTGCGTACTTCATAAAAAAACTTTAGGCGCTTACTTCATAAAAAAACTTTAGAACGCATCCAATTCTTACTGCTTGAAAAGAAAATTTTGTTATGGCGCATACTGCCTATCCTTCGGTTGCGTTCTTTTTTTGTGGAACTTCGTTTTCGTTTCATCGTACAGCTTTCGCCACTTCAAAACAAAATTGTATTTCATTTTAGAAGCGTCATGCATCACCGTGGATGCTAGATGACTCTCAACTATTCCGCCCAACGAGCGCGTCGAATTCGCCGTGACTGCAGAAAAGCGGAAATAGGAATTGGGGCTTTGAAAGGACATCCTCCCGCTATGACAGGTGGAACCTCATCGGTATACACCTCTTAGCTGCGACCCTTTGGCAAGGGGCTTGTTAAATACACCGTAGCGTCAGTTGCTTTTGCTAACTTTTTGGGGATCCATATTGTGTTATTGTACGCTTGCAAGCACCAGATACTCCATTCTTGTTTTTTTTTTTCTTGCAGAGCAAGGGATACCTCATAAAATGGAAGGGATACTCGAAGTGGCACTGCACCGTGGAGCCGAGGAAGGATGTTAATGAGGCCTGTCTGCGGGAGCTCGGGAATCCAAGCAATCCATCTAGTCGGCGCATAGAGACTGCATCGGAAGAAATACTCTAAGCGATCCAGACGAAGCTCGGCAACAGCCGTCGATCCAGCGGACTTGAAAGGTGAATGTGGATGCAGACGTCTTTCGTTGAGTTTTCAAAGGCAACAACTGTGAGTTGCAAAAAGGATGGCTTTTGTGTGAGGAACTGCCAGTTAAATGGCACAGTCGCGAAACAAAGGTCGGAAGTGTTGTTTCTGTCGAGTTCCCAGTGCGCGTGAAGAGCGTAGTCACACGGCAGAAAGCTTCCAAGCAGTTCCCCGGTGGCTATCCTGTTGAGAGAATGTCTTTGTTCTTTGCAACTAAAGTGACCACATGCGAAACCTAACTAATGAAACTAATGGCTCACTGATGGTTCTGTCTAGTGCAATTGTGTGCGAGCTGTGTTTTTTTCTGTATATTTTGGCCGGTTGCATGGGCTTTCATAATTCATATTAGTGTTTGAGTTTTTGCTGCACTGGTTAGAGGTCGCGTGAAGGAGCAGTTCCTCAAAAAGGAGCGCAGTGCGAAAATTCTGTCAAAAGACGGCTGCTCCTTGAAAGTTACCGAAGACCTGTCTATCAAGGACATCATCATTCGCGCTTTGGAGGAGGAAGTTGCGAAAATGGAAGGTGCAACTCAGAAATCTGTCAGCGAATTGCAGGAATCCATTCGCGCTTTCGAAACAAAATGTTTGCGTTTAAAGCACGATAACAAAAATTTGTCATCCAAAGTAGAAACGTGCCGCAAACTGCGAAACAGCGGCAAAATGGTTGAAGCTTCTAGAAGTAACGACCAAAGGAAACTGTTCGCCGCAGGCAGCGCAATCGTGCGAGCGTTAGAAGGAATTTTAGAGAGTTATGGTGTGCAGTTATGCCAAATTTTTGTTGTTAGTGATATTCATGGGCTTCTTCACAAGATAACGGTACCTGAAACCGGGAACATTTCTGTTGCGCGGAATGTGAAGGAGCAATATCACGGCAGAGGAAAAGTTACTTATGACGCCCTTTCTTCACCCGACAAACGAAGTGTCCGTGAAGTAACCGCGTTGTTAGACAACCATTTTGTCAGAAACACATTTTGGGAAAAGCTTTCGGCCGCCGTACCCGACCTTCCCTCTCTGCGTGTTATTAACTCCTACAGAGGTAAACTGGACTCAAAGTCTACTGTGTTCAAGACACCAGGGGAGCATCCTGGTGCCCAAGTCTCTTTTGTAGAACTTCAGCAAACCGTTGAACAGTTCGCTGCTGAGAAAGATGTAGCCATTGAGGAGCTGACGCGCCAACCCATCTTAGTTAAAATAGAAGGAGATGGCTGCGTCCTAAGCAAGCGAACAAACTGGACCACATTATCGTTTGTTCTTATCGACGACAAACAGAACCTTCAGAGCCACAGACTACATCGAATTTTAGCGGTCGTAGAAATATCGGAACATTATTTTCTCATACGGGTGTATCTGAGTGATTTGATTGATGAAGTCAACGGCGTCGCCAAACAGGGTTCCGTCACGGTGCAGGGATATGAGGTTCCAGTTACCATATGCTTGGGATCAGATCTCAAATGTTTGCTGCTAGTTCAAGGCATGCAATCTGCGTCATCCAAATATCCCTGCCCTTTTTGTCGAGCTACCCCGAAGCATGGATGCAGTGCTGGAGTCAGCGTCCATAATTTTAATGAGCCTCCTCTTCTCCGTTCTCTCGCAAATATGAGGGAAGACTGCGCCGTTGAGGAATGCGGCATGAAAACCGTTCCTTTGTTTGATATAGACCCGGGCTTTGTCATCCCTGACCTTCTGCACATGAGAATTAGGATAATAAATCGCCTGATCGATGGGTTGGTTGCTGACGTCGAGGACAGAGACAACCGGGACAAAGTTCTCAAATATCGGGAGCAAGAGTGCTCACCAAGACACCCTTGTGTGCGCAATAAACAGCTGCGGAGTCCGATTCGCTGTGTGGAAGGACAAAAAAAAAAAAAAAGGAAGAAATTTCACTTCTTTACCAGGCGATGTTTGTGAGCGCGTGTTAAGATATTGCCAGGAAAACTTAGAGGGGTAATTCAGCCAGAAACAGAAGAAAAAACTATTCAGCTGTGGGAGCTCTTGTGCAAAATCCTGGATCACTTTGAGCACAATGTGGACGGCCAGAGCATTCAAGAAGAAACCTCCAAATTCTACGAAACTTTCCTTCAGCTGGGGACCCTTGGGCACCAGGGTTACGGGGCTGACCAGGTTACTCCCTACTTGCACATTCTTGTGCATCACGATTCGAGAAAACATGAAGACTATGTGTCTGGGTTGGTTCTCAAGCGAAGGCGTCGAGAAAAAGAATGACATTCTCAAGAATTTGCACCATGCAAAATCAAATAAATGGAATGCTGCAGCCGATGCTTTGAAACTTGCGAAGCGGCTGGAAGTCGCTGGATACGTTAGGACCAGTCGTCCCTACAGAAAGCATGACCGCATGTACTGGGACGAAGACCTTATACAAGAAAGTCGTGCAAATAGGGCACGCAGCGCTCCAGAAAACGAGCGACAGGACACACCCGTGACCAGTGTCGAGGAAATGGACGCTGCCGAGCTGCGCACGGAATTGAAGGCGATCGGCATATCAACAGCCGTGAAAGCAGTAGGAAAACTGCGTGAAATGCTGCGCAGAAAGGTGGAAAAGCGTTTGAACTAGCCGTAGTAATAGTGGATGGCTAAATAAATTGGGGTCGCGCTATTCCGCATTGAGTTAAACAAAGTATTTTTGTGTGTGTACAGCGTTTTTTCTTACATAGTATATAGGTGGTTAACCATGTCTTTTTTAGCTTTTTCGTTATCATGATATTGCTATGAGCTGCACCACGTATCAAGTGCCTTAATGTTATGTTCAGTTCTGCAACGTTTCTGGAATATTTGTTAAGTGCGCATTGTGCGAAAGAGTTTACAGTAATCAGTCTTTGGTGCTTTAATTTGTCTTTTGTCTTATGTCTCTTGTCTATGAAGGGTTGTTCTTTTTGACATTGCTACGTAAATGTAGTGCGGTATTGTCCACTTAAAAAAATGTAAATTGTAAATTGTAGACTTCATACATGGTAAGACATGTTATGCCCATTAGATATGCATATTTGATTGACACTGAAGATGTTTTGTGGGACCATATGTGTATGTTAACGCTGCAAAAACTTTCGTTAAAAATGTATTTATAGAAAACATTTGTATTTATAGAAAACGTATACAAAGATTTTGTTCTTTATGCTTGTATGTTCTCATCCATGTCGTCACACACCGCCCATGTGTCATCATTTCTTGTACAAGCTTTTCCTTCCGCCTGATGTCAGCAACGCAGCGCTGCGGCGTCATTTTCCGCAGTACTTCCAACATGTGGTTTGAAAACTATAATAAAAGGAGGGGTTGACAGTGTGCACTTGTGGCTTAATTACCTATCACACTTCGCCGTGGAAAACTGCTTAGAGGATCTGGGTTATTCGCATTAGCTTTAGAAAGCTTTTAGATGCGTCTGCATCTCATTCACTCGCCTTGTCCATGCAGCGTCGGCGTCGTTGTCGTCCGCCCCTCCCCCATTCTCCTCGCCGCGCGAGCTGCGCTCTCCGCCGCTCACCCCCTCTCCTCTCCGATGCCCCTCTCTCGTCCACACCCCTCCCCCTACACTATATAAAAAATAATAGTTAGCGGCGCTCGGTTTCGACCCCACGACCCTGTGGGCGGAACGCGAGGTACATGGTGCTCTCCCCACTGCGCCACAAAACCGAGACAGAATCAAATGCTACGAACGTGCCTTATATCCTTGACTCATTCAAACTACGTCAAGAAGCTACTGATACAACGCATGATGGGGCAATGATTAACACTCGCAATAAAAGAAAAGAAGCTCCCACTGACAGCAACAATGATGGAGTAAAGGTCGTTGCGACAGCGAAGCCCCAAGCATACCACTTCGAGAGATTGACCAGGATTGGCCAATAAAACATAACAGTGCTGCCACTCCTGCGCCAAATGCGCCAATTTGCGCCAAATGAGGTATCCTGCGCCATCCTGATAAAAAAACACGATTTTGCAAGCAAGTGCGCCAAAAGTGCGCCAAAATTTGTGTCGCGCCAATCGCGTGCAGCCTGTTACAAGCACTACTTCGCAGTGGTCTCTAGACATGTACTATAAATAAATCGGGTTGATAACTTGAACTCCCTCGCACCCGTAATCGTGTTTTCCGCGGTGAGTTTGGTTGGCGCCGTCACTGTACCGCCGATACAGTGTTTTCGTCTAGCAAGTCATTGCAGCGCTGGCGTACCGCGGTTAAAAACTTTCCTTCTTGTTGTAGTTTCCGATAATTCCTGCTATAAACAATAGTTAGTTTTAGGTGGCGTTTATTGCCGGCCCTCTCCGCTCCGAGAGCCAGCGGGAGCGCCGTTTCGCGGCATGCGTGACGCGGTCGGCTGCAAGCTCTCGCTTCGCTTGTTGGGCTCGCGGAGGGGACCGCCGCAAGTGAAGCGGGCCATGTAAAACAGCCAGTCCTTCTAAAGCACGAACCTCATGGAGCGTTTTCTGCTTGCCCGCACTCTGCGCGCGGCGTGGCAACATGGCGGCGGCTTCGGCCGCGAAGTGGTGTGGGGAGCTCGAGCGACCACTTTTAAGCGCTCTCTAAAACACCGCTCAAGGCGCGCACGAAGTTGCTTGTGTGGTAAAGGAGCTTATAATGTGTGCGAAATCGGTACTATAAAACATCATCCGCGTAGCTAGTGAAAACGTCCATGCAATACCTGCCGGGGTAGTAAGCCTAAAAACCGCCGACGGAGCCAGCCGGCCGTGACCGGGCTGTCTCGAGCGCTTCAAAACAGCCGCCATGAGGCACGCGCCTCCCCATTGGCGCAAGTCGCCAGGCTCCTCCCACTGCCACGCGCGACGCACGTCATTTTCTGAGCGTGGTAGAAACTGCCGCGTGCGGGCGTGAAAAAATCGCACGCGCAACGCCGACGCGCACGAATCGCATGCAAAAGTGCCCCATGCGCATTTCTCGTGCACATTTCCAGCTAACTTGGAAATGCACACGGGGACTGATAGCGAGCGCCTGCATCTAATAAAATGAAAAAGTAAAACACGAGGGCTTGCCTCAACAATTAATAAACTAGAAAAGAGGCGCGTTGTTTTTTTGCTAGGCAGGTTTGTCGAAGCATTTCAATATTCATTATCGTGTTGCATGTTGTCTTTTATCCACACCAGAAAGGAACTCTTGCAAATTATGTTTTGTTGCATTTTTGCTATTGCGTGGATACTGGATTTAATTGCATCAAACTTCTAGCGACTTCTTGCGACTGTTTCGAAATAAGTGGAAGAAAAAAATCCCGTTGCCCCAGGAATGACAGGTCGGGCTATAAAGAGCCAAATATGTCTACTTTTTCTTGTGGTTGTAGAACTTTTCTTGGCCATTTGGCTATTCTTGGGCTATTGGGAGAGCTGACTGTGAAAGCTATTTTTAATGCATGTTCGAGCCTGCCAACTATGAAGCGTTTTCAGTGACTCCTTGAAAAAGACTTCCCCTAGTAGGGACAAGAAGACCATTATTCTTGAGCTGTGCCGTCCATTTGTGATCGCATGTGGGAAAACCACCTTGAAGCGCATTCCATGACGACCTACACATCAATTACTGGACGATACTGGTCAATCTTTAGTGTTGAGAGATGCTTTGGACACATCTAGCAGTTGATGTTTAGTTGCTCGAAGGTGCTCCAAAACTGGCATTTAGGTGCTCCAAATTGCTCCAAAATTAATAATTTGCTGATACCAAAATTGCTCCAAATCACTGTTCATCAGTGGCACCACTGACATAATAATAATCATAAAACATAATAATCATACGCGTTCCCGACACGTTTCACGCAATTTCAGAATCAATCCAACGGAAACACCAAGTGAACCCCACGATGCGTCGCATCTACACAGGGTTCCCCTCGCGGGGAGGCGGGCGCAATTTTTTTTAGCTGCACAGCTTGCCCTGTGCGTACGTTTGCGCACACACTCGAAATACTGGTCGTCCTAGTGCGGCCCATAGACATAAACGCTGCCCGTAAACGCTACTGCACATGAAACTTTGGGTCGAGTTCACACCTCAGGGGCGGACGCAAGTTTTATACACCAGGAAAAAATGCATGATGAGTTGATTCGTTTTTATTAAAAAAAAAATCAAATCTCGTGTTGTGTTCCTACGCTCACGCCTTTTCTTCCTTTTTATGCTGTCGCTCCTAAAAAGGGCCCTGCAACACTTTTTTCCAACTTTCTTGCGAAATCTTAAATGTTTGCAGACCGTAGTCAACTAACACATCCAGTACTTAGATTACGGGGTCGCAATGTCCCTCAGCCAAGAATTACGGCTCTATGCCCATCAGACAGCATAAAAACTTGCTCTTTCCCCGTCTTGACGTTATTCGACCGCTCGAATTACGTCATTACAATGATGTAGCGGCCGCTTTCCTTCAGATGCACGTGAAGGAAAGAGTGAAAGCATTTATCGGAAGCGTTGCAGAGTCACTTTAATTAAATGAGATTAGATCGCACTAAGGCTGCGAGCGCATCGACAGCCTAACTAGCCGGTCGCGTCGTTCTTTTTTGTAGATGAGGCAAATAAAACACATGCGTGAACATGAATTCGACAGACGTTGATAATCCAGGTATGAATAAATTATCTTAACAATACAGCGCAACAGAAACAAAGACTTAAGCTGAGCCTCAGCTTAGCCCAATACTGCACTAGCCCAATACTACACTATGAATAAATTAGCTGTAGCAGCGCGGAGAACCGGTCCCGGTATAACGAACCCGTTACGCGGTCAGCCAACGTGCGTGTGCGCACAACCAGTTTCGCCACCTCAGTGCACGCGTATCGACGCTGGTCGCTTACCGGGTACCATACCGGAACCGGTTCTATGCTCTGCTCTTGTGACCCTTTACTACAGTGCGCCTCGTTGTCCAATGGCACAATAATGCCCCGTTTCCGTGTGGAGTTTGCTTAGTTCTACTGCTTGGGTCCTACTTCTTGCGCTGGAGTATTATTCCTACCCTTCCCAACCTCACAACCACCAGCCGAGGTACGGGCTCCAAGCGTGTTTAAACGGTCAGCGGAGGACAGCTTCCGGTACGGCGTCTGGTACACGCCGAGCACGACTACACATGCGACCACCATTCATCAGGGACGCCTTACGATTGCGGTTCTGCCCACTCGTCACAGCGCATGACTTTTTTAGATGTTTTTTTTCTTGCTGTTCTTCTTTTATACTTGAGTGAAACGCCTCCGACGCGATTTTTTTTTACTAGAAGAACGGTGCAATATTAAATTATTCTTACATCCAACCCCACCCCCTCCTCCCTACCATCAACTATGTCTGCAGGATTTGCTTTGCGATAAGTAATGTTGACACATACGAGTCATGCTACCAATAGTTGTTTGTAAAGGCCGTTCCTTCGTATGTGTTGCACTCTTGCTGTTCGCTACTCAGAAACGTTTTAGTAATGGCGCTGAAAACGGCTTTAAAAAGGGGCGCCAAAACCTCCCTCGTTTCGGCAAAGTATGTTTAGAATAAAAAAAGAAATCGGCGCTGTTAGGATATGACAATAACCTGGGATGTAATGAAACATGGTCGAGTGGCTGATTCACTGTCGACATTTTTTCCCGGCGCAGTATACGAGGACAAAAGAAAGGACACCAAACAGGCGCTGAAAGTTTATTGACGAAACCACCATGTATATATCATACATCCATGTATATATAATAGATGGAACGGAAACAAAAGCCCACATATTTGGCATACTTTTTATGATGTCGGACCTTTCACTTTTTGGAAGCTCGCAGATACTGGAGATGCTCGTTTTTGGCGGGGCCTTGTTTAAATCAGCGCCTGTCTCGCGTTTTTCTTTCTGTCCTTGTCTTCTGAGCTGTGCAGTCATGACGAAGACAATTGAGTGCTGTTGCGGACCTTTTCTCGATTTCCCTGGAAAGGCCGATATGAGCGCTCTTGTATTAAAACACGAAGGTTCAGGGCCTTTTATTCTTACATTTTTTGCATGCAGGAAAGTTTTCCACATCCAGCACCCTACACGGACAGAAGGGTTTGCGTGTTGAGTCCACACAGAAATGCAACACTTTTAAAATGTTTTGTGCGGGTTTCCAAGTTTTCCGATGTAAAAGGGTTGATGTTTGGGCGAGTTGGTAATGATGCATCTAAAAAAAAAAAAAAAAACTGCGAGGAAATTAACGGGGTTCTCGGCTGTCTTCGTGTGTTCTTGTCCCCGTTAATTTGCGCGCAGTTTTTTTAGATGCGACTGCATCTTATTCACTCGCCTTGTCCCTCCATACGGCGTTGTTGTTGTCCGTCCACACCCCTCCCTCATTCTCCTCGCCGCGCGAGCTGCGCTCTCCGCCGCTCACCCCCTCTCCTCTCCGATAGCGAACACTCTCTCGCGAGGGGCATTGGATTGGATTCGATTGGGTTGGCTTGGCTTGGCTTGGATTGTATTGGATTGGATTGGATTTGGATTGGATTGGATTAAAGTGGATTGTGTTGGATTGTGTTGCGTCATAGCCGCGCCACGTTGCGTCATAGCCGCGGTCGTTCCAGCACCTGCCAAAGAAGTAAAGAATACATCATACGCGTTCCTCACACGTTTCACGCAATTAGAGAATCAACCCAACGGAAACACCAAGTGAACCCCCCAAGATGCGTCGCATCTCCACAGGGTCCCCCTCGCGGGAAGGTGGGGTAATTTTTGAGATTATCCGGTGTGCCTCGAGTGGTGATATTATTGCGTAAGAATGTATGTCCGCAGCAACAATAAGTGTCGAATTGGTCACGCTGGAGCATGTAAGTGTTATAGTAGATTAAATGTAGATTGATAGCTCCCACTTCTGTGAGGAATATTCGAAAAAAAAATCACGAGACATTCCAGGTGAATGTGGATTACCAGCGAAGCTTCTCTTGGCACGCGACACCCAGGGGGCGCCAAATTTACGGGAAAGGTGTAAACAAATTTAATTTCTCTGGAAAGTCGACGACGGGCATCCTCAAGAAAGGCCCATCCATTTATCCACGCACTTATTTTGTCTCTAATGAACGTGCAGACGGTGCATCATATTAACTAGTCTACTGAAGGTGCGTATCGAGTGTTGAGACGTATAAGCTTGAGGCCAAGAACGGCGAGCGACATTGGTGGTGACCGCGTACTGACAATGCATACACAGGGACATTTTTTTTCGAACGTCCCGCGGTAAAGAACGCCTTACTCTTCAGATACGTAACTTTTTGTTTGCATGCATGAGGAGGAGGAGGAATGCCTTTAATGAATGAAGAGAAGTCAGCCTGGCAGCGAGCTTGGCTTGCTACTCCACATGAACATGAGATGTGCGAAAGTGAAGGGAAACGAAAACACAAAAACTCACACAGACACTACAAAAGCAAATAAGCACACAAACTGACAAATGCAGGATCACGCACACGGCGCACAAACAGAAGTGAAGTTAAGGCACACGTTCACAGAGTTTCGTTCAGGCCGGAGTCACGGAGAAATGACACCAAAGCCCGTGTACTCCGTGTTGCCGCGGCAGTTGAGTGCCAAGGACCAATGGCGTCACAAAGCTTCAATGGTGCGTCAGCACGCAGTCCCAAAGTTGTCTTCCAGGTTAGCCACGGGGTGTCATAACGGGGACACACACACAGAACATGTTCTATATCCTCACGGACACTGCATACTTGACAGTGAGGGGAGGCAACTCGGCGCGTCTTGTGCACTCTATGTATTGAAATAAGCTTTGCCAAAACAAAAAAATTATTTGTCATGAGGCGGCTCGCTGTCGTTGTTTGGGAAGTGGGTTCCGAAAACAGAGAGTGTGGGTTATAAAGGCTCCATTCCGTAAAGCGGGGCTAAGGCATTGCGCTGCTGAGCAAAAGGTCGCGGGTTCGATTCCCGGCAGCGGCGGCCGCTTTTCTGGAGGGGAAAAGCAAAAACGCCCGTGTGTACGAGGTTTCGGCGCACTTTAAATATCCCCAGGTAGTCAAACTAAATCTGGAGCCCTCACTATGGCGCGCCTCATCGCCTATGAAACGTCGGCGCGTTAAACCCCACAATCAATCAATCAAGCTTGAAGTGGGGATTCCCCCCTGTTGACCTGACGCTATAGCTCGCGATTCCCGGGCTTCTTTATGTGTATCCAACATGAATGCTTACCGATTCACTCCATTTCGCGGATTGTATTCGGCCTTGTAACTGGAGTCCCATATTCGGGGTGATTCAAATTCAAAACCTCCCTACAATACATTTCACAGTTCAGTGGCCTCGTTATTCATGTGTCGCTGCAAAGATTTTCCGCAGTGGTAAATGGCGTGTTGGCCAAGGGAATTCTTATTTCTAGAAAAACAAGAAAAAAAGGAATGAAAAAGGTATATGTGAATACTTTTTAAGCGAATAATTTGTGAATAGGGAGATCGACAAAAAAAAATAATGAAGCCACCTAAGGTTAGGCTAGCTACTTTGAGACTTCATGCGATCGACGCCGTTAACAGGAAATTCAGTAAAATTTAATGTTCATCAGACGCGATATCCGTTCAGTGAACTGCAGTTTTGGTTCTGCCATGAGGTGAGATCCGCATTTATGTGTAGGTTTGTTTTATGTGTTTCTTATGTTTAGCGTGTATTTTTATAGGCACCTTGCACGCATTGCTTGTCACACACGCTAAAACTTGTACTTGTGTCTTTGTTAGCTTATTTTACTCAATGCCCTATCGAAGAAACTGAGAGATACTTGTAAATAAACAAATAAACATATGTGCAATATTACTCATAGGGAAGTTAAGCCCTTAGTTGAAGCACTAGTTACATGTCTTTATTTGTAGTGGTGTGTCCGTGAGTTCGCATCGTACGAAAAGGTAATAATGGGCAGTGACAAAGGAATTCTAAAACTAATTGATACGTCACGATGTCTAAAAATGAATCAATTCCAGAACTTCATTGAAGTAGCTAAGGTGACGCACCGGGAATATCACTCGCAGGTCCTTTTTTGAACGCGTTTTGAAATTTCATGCTTTCTGGGGCCGAATTCTCTAAAACGACGAGGCGTCGTTTTGAAACGACGGGGCAGCGCCATGCAAATGCATGTGTTCTGGGGTTGGGGCCGTCGCTTTGGGGCGACCCGCAGGGGGAGTCACCGCAGAAAAGCGCCGTGGCAAGGGCGCGAAGCGACACCCACTGCCCCCCCGTCGTTTCACTTGTCGCTTCGCGCCCTTGCCACAGCGCTTTTCTGCGGTGACTCCCCCTGCGGGTCGCCCCAAAGCGACGGCCCCAACCCCAGAACACATGCATTTGCATGGCGCTGCCCCGTCGTTTCAAAACGACGCCCGTTTTTTAGAGAATTCGGCCCCTACTCACGTAATTGCATGCGTCCCTGCAATTTGAATTTTCTCAAAAGCCAGGCAAGAATACCAAACTTAGGAAAAAAGAAATGGCGGCTGCTGCCGTTTCATTTTTACTCGAAAATATCGTCGCGCAGTTGTAGCTGTCCGAAATAAGTAATTATAATCGAATGTTTTCTCTGGCGGTATGAATTGTGCGATAACCAGGAAAATAGCGTCGTAGTTAGACATAAGCCGTATATCTAGTAGTCGTCGTGAATTACTTCGCAGCGGACAACCTTCCCAAGCTCCACCAAAATCCCAACGCAGAGGGCTTCCGTTTTCAGAGTAGAGGGCAGCGCAATGAACGGGACGAAGCGAAGACGAGACAAGCACAAAGCACTTGTGTTTGTCTCGTCTTCGCTTCTTCCCGTTCATTGCGCTGTCCTCTACTTTGAAACTTATGCCAACCGGCTCAAGCTTCAACTCTTCTGAGGCATCCGCTTGCCACCCCACAATGGTCGCGGGGGAACCCTATTGAAGTGACTCCCCGTTCACAGACGAGCAGGAGTTGATCCCACCGTGACTTCCCCGCGACTGCCCCGAGAAGAATGCGGGAAAACAGTCTTGTAGGGAGGACTTGATTCGAGTACGCCACGTGGTGGCCGCTTTGAGAACTAGAGGCGCTTGGGCAGAAACCTTTTGTTTTTTTTTGTTTCTTTTTTACCTCTTTTTCCATTTTTATGACTAAACTTTCTCATTCTTTTGGTGTTCTGTGGCGAAATCGCGCAGTAAAAGCATTAATCAACAGAAAAAAACATATATATCTGGTCAGTTGCCGTCAGGGGCAAATTCCCAATCTGCGAAGGAAATCAATCAATCAATCAATCAATCAATCAATCAATCAATCAATCAATCAATCAATCAATCAATCAACAGACCGACCAACTTCGTTTACACTCACTTAAAGGAACACTAAACGCTGAATCACTTTTTAGCTGAAACGCTGTAGTGAGTGAGAGAGAGAGAGAGAGAGAGAGAGAGAGAGAGAGAGAGAGAGAGAGAGAGAGAGAGAGAGAGAAACCGGCGCACGGAGATGGCGGAAATGCGCTCGAACGTTACGTGACAACACGGACATTAGAGAGTTATAGCAGATCGGAAAAACGGTTCCGGTACGGTAGGCGGCACCCGTTACCGGACCGTGCCGGGAAGGCTCGTTTTAAGAGTTATAGCAGACCGTAACTACCAGACATGCTACCGTGACTGGAAGCAACTTGGGTTGTACGTCATTTAGCAATTCTTCGTGAGTCTGTGGCGTTTCCTGTGCTGAAATATTAGTTTTCAGTTCTTAAAAGCACTAAAGGTAGTATTAAACAGATATATATCCAACGCCCCTACGGAGATTCGAACATGAAGCGGGCATTTTACTTATACGCAACCTAAACAGATGGCGCTAGCAGGTCAAGGCTGGCTGATTCTAGTTTTTCGTCTTATTTAAGAGTCCCTCGCACTGATACCGCCTGTTCCTCACTCGCCGATTTGTAGACGGGCCCCTTGTTGCTGTAAATAGTAGTTATGTAGCCGCATCCCCTTTATTTAACCTAAAAGAAGCTATCGTACATGCGTCGCTCGACGACACAAGCCACAGCAGTTTGGTCGGGACCGTGTTTCGCTTGCTGCTTGAGCTGTCAGAATCGCGCGGATTTCACTTGTTGCAACCTCATTTTTCTTGAACGAGCTCATATTTAGAATCCGTTCGACTAGGCGTGAGCCAAGCGTACGTCTACAAACTATCCTAAAGCGGCCATCCGCTTTGGTACGACGGACACGGTACGTACGTCTCGGTACCAACCGACCAAGTCGCTCCGGTTTACGGTAGGGTTCTGCGCATGCGCGGTGGCGTCCAGACGGTAGGCGTTACCGTACCGGAACCGTTTTTCCGATCGGCTAGAGAGTTTTAGCATAGCGGCTAGCAGAGCCTCACGCTACGGTGGCGGGTTACCGGGACCCGACCACGCATGCGCGTGCGTGGAGGGCGAGGAGGTTGCCCCTCAGTGGAGAGAAGGCGCGGACATGGCGAAGGCCGGCCGGCGGAACTAATCCCCCCCCCGGAACAAATTTTTCACCTTCCCAGTCGGGCCCCGCTACCCGCCGCCGTAGCGTTAGCGGACGGTACCCGGTATGCTAAAACTCTCTAATAAAGAAACCAAAACTGAGCTTTCGCCTCGTACCGCTTCGGAGTAAAGTTCGAACGCGTGTCCCCTCCTGCCGCCTAGCGATATTCGAAACCGTGTTTCAAATATAACACGAGTTTTCTTTTTTTTCATTCAGTTCGCGCAGCCGGCTACCGCGGGTTCCAGCCCGTGCTAACGCGGTCCACTCCGGGAGAGAGGTGTGAAAGCCTGCGGACGAAAGGATCTGGGCTGCCAGTCATGGAGAACTTTCTGTCGCAAGTTCGGTTATCCCTGTGAGGTGCAACAGCCGTGTCTCCGACGAAAGGAGAGGGGCCGCCAGCTCTGCTGTTTCTACAGCCTGGAAGCACTAGTGCAAGCTAAGCCAATTTTTTGACAGTGAAGCTGTTTAGCAAACCGTAATTTTTCGTGTCCGCAGTTAAAAGTACCAAGAAGTTGCCGAGCGCGCGCACGTGAGTGCGGGCCTCGCGGCCACCGCCCGGCAGTGAACAAAACCAGGAAAATGCCCGTTAAGAAAACCAGCAACAAAACCAAGTTAACGAAAGATAACGAGTGAACAAAACAAAGAAAATGCGTAGCGCTCGTGTGTGCGTGCCTCGCGACGACCGCCCAGCGCCTTTTGGGCACGTTTGTGGGAGATTGGCCAAGATTGCGGCGAAAGCCCGCCAGTTCAAAATAAAACAAGAAAATGCCGAGCGCTCGTCTCTGCGTGCCTCGCAGCGACCGCCCAGGGTCCCCAGCACATGTTTCTCAAGCCAAGCATACCCATTTAATGAGTGGCCAAGATTGGCAAAAAAAAAAAAAAAAAAGCTCCAGCGTTCGCCGTAATTGTCGCAATACCTGCTCGGAACGAGAAAGACACGTCATAGCGTACGCCCCTAGAAGGTGATATCCAATGACTTCCAAAAAATGAAAGAAGCTCGCACTTACAGCAACAATGATGGAGTAAAGGTCGTTGTGGCAGCCAAGAAGCAAATCGGCTGCAATCGTGGGGTTAAACCTTCGTGACGGTCCCGAAGGTTGCACAGCTTGGCTACCTTCAGTGCGAGCTTCCTTCAATTTTTTTTTATTTAATATATCATCATTCCGGTTTCACAGAGAACTTATTTAGCCAGCAGAATATGTTCCTTCCCTTTTGGATCATAGTCACAAGGCCAGGGTGCCATCATGCAGAACCATCGCCCGTTAACGTCATACCTAGCAAGCACTTGCATCGATTGAAATCCCTCCCTCGTGAAATCATCTTATTGCATAACATGCAGCCATCAAAGTCCATAAAATATTCAAGAGTGCCATGGCTAACATTGTATGAGCAGGTGCCACATTAATTACATATCTGCCTTTTAGTATGTTTGATTATAAGTACCAACCACTCCCCTTTGCAATACCTCCCCCCCATTCCTGAACGTAATAATAAATAAAATTAAATGAGTGAAATTAATCAAGTAAGACTACCTGATTAAAAATGAGACGCCACTGACTCTCCAGTACACTTACCTGCAAGTTACACGACTAATTAATCTCGCTCTCCCTCTCTACGTGCCGTGGTCTATGCTGAAAGCATAAAACGTCACGGCGTTCAGTCTTAATATGGTTTTAATGAAATTGCCCGTCCTCACTCGCACACTTTCATGCACACCTTATCTAGGAGCCGATAAAGCGACCGGCCTTACTTTTCACCGCCCATGGTGCGTAGACCTAGCGCATACTCGAGGCCGTCATTTTGGCACGGCTTTTGCCGACTCCAGGAGTTGCGCACGCTGCATTTCGAAGGTAGCGACACTACGGGGTCCACTACACTCGCCAAAGAAAGTACTCCAGCGATGGTGATTAGGGTTACGTAAAGTGGCGAGTTGCACCGAAGTGCCATCTTTTTTCAACTGCAACGTCACAGACGAGGCAAACGCAAGAAAACGAAAGACCAGCCACCATATATGGGGCACGAGAAAGAATACCGCCAAGCACGCCGCATGTTATGCCGTGGAGAGTCTCTTAATGAGACGTTCACTTTCAAGAGTGCAGAGCACTTTAGGGGCTCGCCTTGTCGTAGCTCGCTCACTGAGTGAGTGGGTGGGGGGGTTGATGGATGGATGGATGGATGGATGGATGGATGGACGGATGGATGGGCGGGTGGATGGATGGACGGACGGATGGATGGGTGGATGGATGATGGATGGGTGGGGGAATGGGTGGATGGATGGATAGATGGATGGGTGGGTGAATGGGTGGATGGATGGATAGATGGATGGGTGGGTGAATGGGTGGATGGATGGATGAATGGGTGGGTGGGTAAATGGATGATGGATGGATGGGTGGATGGATGGATCGATGGATGGATGGATGGATCGATGGAGATAGATAGATAGATAGATAGATAGATAGATAGATAGATAGATAGAGAGAGAGAGAGAGAGAGAGAGAGAGAGAGAGAGGGAGAGAGAGAGAGAGAGAGAGAGAGAGTTTATTGAAGTCAAGAGGTTGGCTTGTGTCGAAGCTTTAAAGGGGTACTGACACAAAATTTTGAAGGCGAGATAACTTCGGAGACTCTCCGAAGTTATCTCGCCTTCAAATCTAGTAGATTGATGTGAACACATACACATCATCTGCAAAATATCAGCGACGAATACAGCCTAGAACATATTTAAAATCAATTTTAAAGTGTGCGAAACGCAAACGAGCAGCCAGCAGAGGACCACGCGCAATCGACATCCCGTGGATATTGTGTAAATAAACAACATCCAAACACTTCACGAGTTTGTGTTTACCGCTTCCGCACTGCCGGCGTTTTTCGCCGGCTTGCCCGGCTCGCCGCTCCAACCGGAGGGCCGGAGGGCGGAGCTTCTGCTCTCGAGAACGAACGACCCGATCGTTGGCGGCGGAGGCGCCGTGATTTCGTCAGCTTATCGGGCAGCTGGCCGCGATCAAAGTTCTACAGCGATTCCAGGCACTCTGTTTCTATTACTTTTTATTTACATATGATGCGAAAACGCGCCGGAGACACGAAAAGCCCACTGAGCGAGCCGCACGGTCGCTGTGCAGGCTGCGGCCGCGGCCGCGAAGTGGCCCAGGCCGGCGCAGGTAGCTCGAGTGAAAGCTTGTTACCGCTGCACGAAATTGTCCCCAAGTCCCGACCATGGCAGCTTATATGAGAAAGGAGTTAATGATGCCATGGCGGGTTGCATTAAAAATTGTCATCTGCACCGCTTACGAGAGCGGCAATCGAATATCCGCCGCAGTGCTAAGCCGAACACATCTGTAGGCGGACCTGCAGGCAGACCGGCCGGCTGTTCCCAGCGCGCGTCTTGCCACCCACTGTCTCGAACGTCGCGCGTCGTTCTTTAGCCGCGGTAGCATTTGCACTCGCAGTGCCTGCGTCACGTCCCGCTTTTTAATTAAGCGGCTCACGAGATCACTACGCGCGGGCATTCGCAGAAACTGCCGCCGATGCGGATTCGACAGTGCTACGGCATCTCTGCTCTGTGATATCCCTCCGACGGTCACGTGGTCAGCTTTGTTCACACAAAAACCATCGTTTCGCGGCACCCGCTGAAACCGAAACTGCGACTGGCCGCATTGAAAATGCCTCTAATTAAACAACCGTCGCACGCGTAAGCAAATGAGGTTTCTACAGGTTATAAGTAGGTCACTAGCTACTTATCGCAACAAAAAAACAAGATGCAAATTTTTTGTGTCAGTGCCCCTTTAAGGAGGCGTCCTTAGTCCAAGATGCCTTGAGCGCGGGCGGCATCGACAGACCTTTTGGCCAGCCGAAGCTGGTCGCCCAGGCCGTTTCTCGCTTGAGTTGCTCGCCCAAAGCTTGGTAGCAGAAAGTTGCATGTTGGAGGGAATCAGGGACGGTTGGTCCAACCCGCCTACCATATGGCGTATACCGTTCCAGGTTCCCCACAAAATAGGCAAAGATGGAGTTCTGATGCGAGAAGATTTAAGGTAGATGGGGACGCCTAGGTTTGTGCGCTAGAGGGCGTTTTGTGATAATCTTTTGGAGAGACGAGAGCTACGATTAAAGTGTGACCAAAAGTCGTTCTCATCGGATTTTATTCACCATTCAGCATACATAATATTTACGAAGGGAAGGGCGTGCACTTGGAGACAGTTATGTCGTTGACACCGACGTGTCAGAAATAAGGCCTCCAGAACTTGCAGCTGGCCTTCTGTGACAGGCTTGTTCCCAGTCTATATGCACTTCCTACGTTGTAATCCAGCGAAAGAGGAGCGTCCACCGAATGGCTCCATCGGCGCCATATCGTATTGGGGAGGGCGTTCGGGTTTCTGCAGAAGCAACAAAGCGGCGATTTCAGATTCGTCAGCGGGTTCACGGGACTGCAAAACTTAGATTACACACACACACACACACACACACACACACACACACACACACACACACACACACACACACACACACACACACACACACACACACACACACACGCACACGCACACGCACACGCACACGCACGCACGCGCACACACACACACATAATATATACACACACGAAAGAGAAAAAAAAATGGGCCCATCTCCCCGCGAGGGGGACTCGAGTAAATGCGTCGCATAGGGGTGGGTGTATTGCGTTAACGTTTAGTGTTTGGGGGGTTGGTGCTATCACGTGTACACCACGCAGCTATCACGCCGCTAGCACGCCACTGAGTCGCCAACGCACGCCGCTGACGACGTAGTTTGAATGAGTCAAGGATATAAGGCGCGTTCGTAGCCTTTCATTCTGTGTCGGTTTTGTGGCGCAGTGGGAAGAGCACCATGTACCTCGCGTTCGATCCGCCCACAGGTAGTGAATGCGTTGTATCAGCAGCTTCTTGACGTAGTTTGAATGAGTCAAGGATATAAGGCGCGTTCGTAGCCTTTGAATCTGTGTCGGTTTTGTGGCGCAGTGGGTAGAGCACCATGTACCTTGCGTTCCGCCCGCAGGGTTGTGGGATCGAAACCAGGCGCCGGTAACTTATTTCTTTTTATAGTGTAGGGGGAGGCTGGCTGCTGCGGACGCCGACGCACGGGTGACATCGTGAGTCATACAAATGCTCTGCATTTAAAATGGCCTCGCATCTGCTTGCTTTGCTGCTAGTGTCGTCGAAAGACCATTGTTCCGAGCTCCGTGGCCTCCGACATACGAGTGGTAGCGTGTATGATGCGAGCGTCCAGCCGCTGTTGCAGCCGGGAAGAAGTCCAAAAGCCGTAGGCTAACGTAACTGTTTACTTTATAGCGAGAGGTGAGCCGAAGCCAAAGAACAATGCCCCAACGGGCGAGGTTACAATACAGGACTCGAGCAGAGCGACAGCAATGATTCTCTGCTCAAACAGGAATAGATTACAGCGCTTGGGCAGCTCTATTTATACCCAAAAGCGGTAACGGTCAAAACAGCCTTCCCTCTACATTTTGCACGCTACGCACTTTACAGACACACACAACGCTCTTTCCAGAGTTCGTAAGCAGTCGGTAGCCTAGGTGCACGTTGAGTCCGAGAGAGGAGGACTCCGCTGAGATCGCGGGGCCTCTGTGTCCTTGAACAAGTCTCGGCGCGCCGCTGGCAACCGCCGGAGTTTGAAGCGCGTTGAAAGCGAGGCGTCTGGCCCGGCTTGTCGAAACTTGAATGATGAGTCACCGACATGGTGGCGCCGGACGGCTGAAAGGCGCACTGCTCTGTGGGCGCACGCAGTGGCTTCGCCGCACAGCCGAGAAGTGATGCGGGAAAGTACGGCGGCGCTGGCCGATTCGTAACACCATAGTCTTTTGCCAAGTAACACCCTCTTTCTCCTCATTTTCTTCCCACCCCTGACACTGTTTCCCTTCTCTCTCGCTCCTCCCATGACGAAAGCCATAGAGGTTTCCTCAATTCGATCAAGTTTTCCTGTGTTCGAACTTCTCGTGCGCCGTCTGTTGGGGCTTTTTGTCTGTGTTTTGCTTGGAAATGTTCGAGGCGACGTCTTATGTTTTAAGATTAGTTTTTATCTCGCCTTTTTCCGACAAGATTTAAGCCCTTTTTTATTCGTCCGAGTAACCACCAATACAACCTCTATTCTGAAATAAAACAACGCTGGTACTGTCGGTTATGTACTTATATTTGCCTCAAATATCCGCTAGGTTTTCTTTGCGCCGAGTAATCTGGACATGTATAAACCATGCCCGCAGTTTCAGCAACGTCTTATCTATATTAAATGCATAGTGTTCAGCCATAGTGACAGACAGACAGACAGACAGACCGACCAAAATGTTCGTGTTAGGTAGCCCAATAAACATTGTAGTCTTTAAAAAAATTGGGGGAGCTTGCTCTAACGCGCAAGACTTGAATTGGCGAAGCTGCCGTAGGTGAGCATTGCCGGACACATAATTAAGTTTCAGTATCTATTTTTTTGCATAGTTGCGGTGCTAGTATTCGTCGTTATATGGATCCAAGAGGTCGTCGTCTTCTTCGCGGCGAGTGGTGGATGCTGTCATACTCAGCATAGTAGACTTCCACCAGCTCAACAGGCGAAGCTTGCACTAAGTCGCACAAGGCTTGAACAATATAGCGAAGCTGCAGGATTTCTTTATACGGGAGCACTGAATAGGACACATTACCACGCATGTGTACTAGTTTTAAATTGTTTGTTTACTTGTTCCGTCGTTGTTTTGCTGTGTGCTAGTAGTAGTCATCGTCATATGTATCGATATCGTAGTGTTCCTCATGGCGAGCATTGCATACCCGGTAGCGCTCGACGACAGCGGTGGAGTTTTTTTTTCTTTTTCTTTTTTGCTAAAGCCACTGCACGAGCCGGGGACTCGGAGGTCGAGGCCCGCGCTCAGGAACGCTGGGCGTTTTCTCGCTTTTCGTGGTTTCTGGTAGTTTTTTTTTTTTTGCTGAAGTCACTACGCGCGCCGGGAACGCTCGGCGGTCGCCGCGAAGCGCGCGCTCCTGCAGCGCTACGCATTTTCTTGGTATTTTTTATGCAACGGCAAACTTACGACTTGTACAACAGCTCCGCTGCTAAAAATTCTGAACGATACCAAGTGTATAGTGCTATGATTTTCAGCGTTAGCGATCGCCGGATCCACCACTGTTCCGCTGCATAGCCCAACGTTTGTAGATCTACAAACGTCGGCATAGCCTACGGTCTGGGGCCAGCTATGCCGTCCCGGCGCGTAGCCAGGAATGTTTTTAGGTGGGGGGGGGCAGTCGACCAAAAGATGGGACGGGAAAAATGTAGGCAAGGCTTCTTGCTCCTTGTTTTTCAAGCAAAGCTTGAAATAACTCACTTTAACAAGCGATTTGTGTATGCTGAACGCTAACAGTAAAGCTCACCTTAAGGAGCTTAGATGATGATGATAATGATGATGATGATGATGATCTAAATTCCCGTTCACCAGTCTATGGGTAGGCTACGGGTGATTCGTTCGTCCGTAGAGCAGGCGGTTATGCCGGCACGCACTCGTGAGCGTGATCATGAGTGTGCTCGTGAGCGGCGCGCGGTTCCCGAAGTTCGTCAGGCGGAAGTGGAGGCCAACACTGGGTGTTTACTATCAAGATTCGCGTGTTTTAGATTTTCC
Source organism: Haemaphysalis longicornis (assembly GCF_048455015.1). Taxonomy (NCBI): domain Eukaryota; kingdom Metazoa; phylum Arthropoda; class Arachnida; order Ixodida; family Ixodidae; genus Haemaphysalis; species Haemaphysalis longicornis. Next base: position 167,826,906 of record NW_027526295.1, read on the forward strand.
TTTAGGAAATGGTCTAATAGGTTTTCTAATCAGCTATGAAGTACAGTCGAGCACGATTTGAAAGTTATCGCGCCAGCATCGAGAGGCCACGCGTGCCACCGTCCTACGGTTCCGTTTCGGAACCATGAAAATCAAGCTTTCGCACTCTTCTCTCCCTTGTTGCCTGTTCTATGCTACAGCAATGGCCCGCACGACTGACTTGCCACCCTTTGGGCTTCAAACTTGACATTCATTGTTATCAAGCAGAGACTTGGTTGCCTTTTATCTACGGCGACGATAACGAAACTGGCATGGAAGTTATGCTAAAGCTGGTGCTCTGTCTGCTTCATTTGAAAGAGTAGCTTTCCTGCGATAACCTTCGAATCGCTATAAAAGAGCGTCTTCGTCCTTAAGTAATCGCCTTTTTTGTTAATTTTTGTGCTACTAACGTGAATAGTAAACTTACGCTTGGCGGAACACCTTATTGCACTGCTGTTGAATGTTGAGCTTGTTGCATGTTTCTTAACTTTCATTCTACTTCCATATCGAACAGACATGGCTTCAGTAAAGTTCCGGTTAAGCAAATACAGAATGCTGATTATAACCGAGAGGGTGGTCAAGGAAACAATGGAATAGTGCCAAAAAGACAAAGCTCCGCAATAAAGAGAATTGTAGAGTTTTGGTGATGTGGAGGAAATACAAGATGGGCAGAGTAATGCATTTCAGACAGCAAAAATTATGGAACTGCAATAGTCAATGAAATGCAATGTCGGTAGAAAAATAAACATATCAAGGATTGATAGTTGACTGAACATAATACAGTAACATGCTCTGTCATGGGATTATACTTTGTACCAGTGTAAAGACAAGGAATGACAGGCTAAAGTCCAGACAACATGTATGCCGAAATGAGGCTTTTCCTGCTCTTCCGCCATTTCCCGGCCGTGCTATTCCGCCAGCGAAACTGCGGGACTGCCTTGATCGGCTCGCCTCAGCTGCCCGGCGCTGCTCGGTGTATCCGGCGCGAAATTCAGCCGGGCTGTATATGTTGTTGACATGTACAGCACCTTGGGCGGGAACAGGTATCAGACGTTGACGTAGCCCTTGTTTTCAGCTTTATATGTGCAAGAATGTCCTTAAAACTGCAGGTTGCGCGCGTGTAGGCGACTTCAGGCGGTTCTTCAGGCTACTTAAACCGCACCCCAGCCTACCACGAAACATTTCGGGGAGGGAGGGCACGGGCCCTGTGAGCCCCCCCCTCCCCCCCCCTCCCCCCCCCCCTGGCTACACCCCTGATGCCGCCGCGTGTTCTTTCGGCGATGGGCATGGTGCAGCTCTCGCACCGCTGACTTCATTTCCGTCGTGTGTGCGATGGCGACGCGTGCAGGTGGAGCGCTGTGGTGTGATGCAGCTGGCGCATTACGGCTATGCGTGGCCGTTCACGCACTATGTATCTCCCATAGCTGGCGCACGCCTTCACCTC